>NC_087447.1:3345833-3648863 GCF_036321535.1 Camelus dromedarius | reverse complement strand
GTGCCTCTAGATCGGGTCCCCCAGCATGGTCCCCACCTGGCAGGTCTCCATCCCCTCTGAGCTCCCCCTCGAAAGCTCTTCCCCACCTTCTCAATAGGCTGACTGATTCAACTTCAGAAAGCTGCCCGGCCCCCAGGCTGCATTAGAAGCCCCTCTTGGCCCTAGGGTCCAGCCCCCTGGGACCCTTACCACAGAGGGTGATAACCACGACTCCGAGGTCCTCTGCTCTAAGCATAGGGGCCGCCTGGCACAGCCAAGGCTTCAGTAAACATTTATTTGCTGAATCAACAGATGAATGAGTGAACCATCTTGCAAAAACAATTTTTGTTTTCACTTAATAAATATACTCTGAAATGTCCATCAACAGATGACTGGATAAAGAAGATGTGGTATATTTATACAATGGAATACTATTCAGCCATAAAAACGACAACATAACGGCATTTGCAGCAACATGGATGTCCCTGGAGAATGTCATTCTAAGTGAAGTAAGCCAGAAAGAGAAAGAAAAATACCATATGAGATCACTCATATGTGGAATCTAAAATAAAAACATAAATACAGAACAGAAACAGACTCATAGACATAGAATACAAACTTGCGGTTGCTGGGAGTGGGCGGGAAGGAACAGACTGGGATTTCAAAATTTGTAGATAGTGACAAGCATATGCAGAATAGATAAACAAGATTATACTGTACAGCACAGGGAAATATATACAAGATCTTGTGGTAGCTCACAGTGAAAAAAATGTGACAATGAATATATGTATGTTCATGTATAACTGAAAAATTGTGCTCTACACTGGAATTTGACACAACATTGTAAACTGACTATAACTCAATAAAAAAAAGTTTAATAAATAAATAAATAGATAGATAGATAGATAGATAGATAGATAGATAGATAGATAGATAAAGCCTGCCATCGTCCCACATCACTGTGTGGGCTTTGTCAATTTCATGACTCCTGGAGAGAAGGTGAATGTACGATGGTTTACGTAGCAATATGAGGTCATTTCTGACTTTTCTTTCTTTTCTATTATCAATAATGCTGTGATGAATATCTCCGTGCCCCAAGATTTTTTTTTTTTCTGTATTCAGGGTGTGATCTTCAGAAGCAGAATCTCTGGATTCCGGCCAAGAATTTGGGGCTTTAAATTTATGGTCCCGGTGTATGCTGACCCCAGGGTGTCGGAGGCTGTCCGTTTAACCACAGCCTCAGCTGCACTGCGTGAGTCGGTTTTGTTTTCGTATTTTTCCTGCTAGTCTTTTCAAAATTTGACCAGAAAGCAATGATACCGGCCAGACTTTTATTTTATTTGGTAATAACCTCTAATTTTATAGTCGTTTTAGATTTATAGAAAAGTTGCAGATACTGTTCAGAGAGTTCCTGCATATCTCACGCCTGGTCTCATGATTAACTTCTGGTCCGTGCGCTGCTTGTGTTACAATTAATGAACTGATACTGACACATTGCTATTGATGTCCGAGGTTTAAGCAGACTTCCTTAGTTTGTCCCTCATGTCCTTTTCCGCCCAGGACCCCACACCACATCTGGTTGTCCTATCCCCAAAGGCGCCCCTTGGCCGGGACGCTTTCTTAGACGTGCCTTCTTTTGATGACCTTGACAGCTTTGAAGTGGTTTTTGATTTTCATTTCTGTGTCTTTGACGGTAGCCAGGGCCAGCTCTGTCTCCATGAGTCGCTTTGACATGGGTGTCCCCCTCCTCAAGGTCTCTTCATCTCTTGGGGTCTTGCTGGTTCCCCTAAAAATCTGGAGACAGTGAACACGAGCCCTTCCCAGCACGCCGACCCCCAACTCAGTGCACATCTGCTTTCCTCTTCAGGTGGGTCTGTTACTTTGCAGAGCTCAGCGGCGATCGGTCAGGCAGACGGCACGGGGGGTTAAGGAGCAGAGCTGACACTGACAATGACGCTCCTCAGCTCCAGGGGAGGTCAAGAAGGACCTGATCGGTGGGCTGGGAGGCCCTGGCCACTCTTTGGGAACAGCAGGGGTCTCTCCCAGGGTGGACCAAGGCAAGGTCTACCCAATAAGCACAGAGAGACCTCTGCCCCTGCCCTCAGAGCCCCAGACCCAGCCTCCGACCACACACAGAGCAAAATGCAGAGTCCCCGGCACGGCCCTGCAGGAGCTGCCTGGCCTGCCTCCCCCGGCCTCGTGCCCCTCTGCCCATGCTCCAGGATGGCCTGGCTGCCTGGGGCCTGGGCCAGGATTCTCCCCCACCATAGGGCCTTTGCACTTGCTGGCCCCCCTCTTCTTGTCACTCAGGCCTCAGGGTGGATGTCACCTCCCTAGACTGATCTTCTTGGGCAAAATGTGAACTGTTCCCCCACCACACTGCTCCCTAGCCCACTCCAAGACTTGCTTTGTGACATGGCCAGCGCACACACCATCTGAAAGTAGCTTTTGGTCCCTCGTAGATCATATGGGGGCCTCTGTGGCATCAGCTGCAGAGATCCAGGAGCTCTGCCAGGACGGCCCTGGGCTGGCACAAGCAGGAGGCTCATGAGTATATATGAAAGGAGCGAGAGGAGCTGGTGGGCAGAGTGTATGGGTGGCACCAGGCAGGTCGTCCCCACTGTCAGTGAGACAGCACCATCTGCTGCTGGGGGCGGCTGCAGCGCACGGCCACTGCACAGCGCCCCCCTGAGGACAGAGCTCCATCTTCACGGAGGGGAGCCGGCAGGCGGGGAGGGGGGCCGGGGCATGGGGTGCTCGCCACTGGACCGTGGTGAGTTTTTCCCAACGACAAGGGGTTGCCTCCTCTTTGGCCAGGACCGGAGGTCCTGCCTTGCCCCACTCAATAGCACCCCCTACAGGACCCCAGACTCTCAGGGTGGGCTAGCTCTCCAGGAACCCACCTGACCCCTTCCAGGGACATCACATCATGGACTGGAACTCACGACCTCTGGGTCTGCCTGCCTTACAGACCCAAAGACCTTCTCACCCGAGTGTCTCCCTCTGCCTGGTTTACAAGGCTCTCTAAGATGGGGTGGTGCAAGGATGGGCACCCTCATTTTACAGGGAGAAACAGGCTCAGGGGTGAAGCGACTGTCCCATCCATGCAGCAGTGAGAGGTGGAGCCAGTTTGATCTCAGACCCATACTCTGACCATCAAGATCCAGTGCTGTGTGACCTCAGGCAGACAGCTTCACCTCTCTGAACTGTTCCTGACTGGAAAAACAAGAATGATAATAATAGCACATGTCTCTTAGGATATTTGTGGGGCCCAAGCAAGAGACCATGTGTCCAGGGTTCAGTGAAGCAAGCTTCTTGAATCTCATGTGGCCAGTAGCCAAGCTGACAGGACTAGAACCCCAGCTCCTGGTCCAAGTGCCCCCGTCCCCACAGCCTGCCTCAGCCCTCCTGAATCATGGCAGAATTATGTTCACGGGAAGGGAGCTGCCCAGTTCCCTCTGCCAGGGAGAAGCCACTAAACTGAAGCCGAAGTCCAGCCGTGTGCTCGGTGCAGACCTTGGCTGAGCCTCTGAGACACCTGCCCCGGGGGGCTGTGCAGAGCTCAGACACCACCACTGTTCCGTGGCTGCCTTGCCAGCATCACCTCTAGGGGTGCCAAGCACCCCAGGAAAGAGCCAGACCAGGGACTGAGACCTACCACCGGTCCACCCCAGGAAGGGCTGGAGACCAGAACTTCCAGCACCCGCCAGTAGGTCAGCTCTGCACAGTGCGGCCAGAGTCTCGGGCTTGGCACGTGGCTGCCCTCAGGGCCCTGGCAGCCCCTCCCTGGCCCTTGCCTGCCCTGCCTCCCCACATCCTCGGGATTGTGATCCTGGGGAAGGTGCTGGCCTGGGTGGCAGCCCTCTAAACGGGCCCCACCCTGGGGGAGGGTGGGAGTGACAGGTGAGGGCACCAGGCTCTGCCCCTGCTCAGAGAGGGGCCTTTGACAACAGCCGCCCAGCGTCCTGTCGGAAAAGCCCTGTGCATCCCTTGGGCCCTAGCCAGGGAAGCCCCCGTGGCCGGGCTCCGGGCGGGACCGGCAGGGGCTCTGACCTCCAGCAGGCGGCCTCAGGCTGGGCTGTCAGTAAATCTTCATGCTGCTCTCGCAGCAGGGAGGACAGCCAACGGGCCGCGCATTCTTGCTCCTGATGCTCGGAAGAGCTGCCGGGGAGGAAGGACTTGATGGCCCCAGAGGGCACACAGATGGAGGAGGTGTCATGGTGCCCACTCTAAGAGGCAGAGACCCCCAGTATCCTTTCTCTCTTTTCTCCTTGGTGATAGAAACTCAGAGTTTTGCCTGGTGTAACACTGCCTGGAGTAAAGACTACATTCCCCAACCTCCCTTGCAGTTTGGAGCAGCCATGTGACTGAAGTCTGACCAATGGGAGATAAGCAGCACTAGTGGGTGTGGCTTCTGGGAGATGAAGCGTGCTTGTCATCTTTGCTACTGTTGCATAGACTGTAGATGGGATGACGGGAGCGCAAGCAGCCATTTTGTTTCACGAGGTAAAAACCATATGATGGCTATGAAGGAAAAAGATGGGAGGAAGCTGAGTCCCTGATGAATGTGCACAGCCTCATCACCCTAGAACTCCTTTACATGAGAATTTCACATTTTTATCTTGTTTAAAGTATACTTATCTTGAGTTTTCTGACCCTTGTAGCTGAGCTGAATACTAACTCATGGGGGAAAACAGATACGCTGGGAGGTTTAACTGGGGCCAAGATGAGCTATGAATCCAAATCCATTTGGTTCCAAAAGCAACCTCAAGGTGGGGGTGCAGGGATGAGCATTTAAAAGACCCAACCTGCTGCTGATGGGGCCAGGAATGCCCCAGACTAGGTGTTGCTGAGCTGTAGGGGGACTGTTACCCCTGCTCCCACATCCAGCCTGTCTCCTTCCAGCAGAAGGCCCAAGGTGGCCCCAGACAGTGATGCCCACATTTCAGTGGCAATGACCTTCCCAAGATCTGAGTACCCAGGTGGAAGTGACACTTCATTACCCAGCTCCCACCTGCCCTCTAACCCATAGAGAGAGAGCATATGCTTGTTGAAGGGGCAGCTGTGTCCCCCTGGGCCATCATTTGTCCACAGGGCAGCAGGCACAGCCACCTCTTAGACTCGACTTCCAGTCTAAGCTCACGCCTCACCACTAGGGACTTGGGGCTTTACCCCTGAGCCTCAGTCTCCCCACCTGTGGAATGGAGATCATGGCAGCCATTGCAGAATGACTGGGAGAATTCACTGTGACAATGGATAGAAAGCATCCAGCTCACACCAAAGGGCTTTGTGCTGACTTAACAGGTGTGGCAGCCCGGGGAGATGGCCCTTTAACTCAGGGGTCCCTCAACGTTGGCACATCACCTGGAGGGCTCGTTAACACACAGACTGCTGGGCCCCTCCCCTGGGAATGCACTTCTAGCCAAATCCCAGATCAGGAGACCACATTTTCAGAACCACTGGTTTAAACCAAGGACCCTAAGACAAAAACGTGAAATTGAGCCCCCTTTTAAGATCACCTGAGCCCAAGCCAGCTTCTGGAATCAGGTGGCTGGGTTTAAATGTGGGGTCTAACCCTTGGAAGCTATGAAGCTGTGTGACCTTGGGCAAGCAGCTTCCCTTCTCTGAGCCTTGTCTCCTCGTCTATCACAGGGGGAGAATTAGAACCCAACTCAGAGCCGAGATGCAGATCAATCAAAGTGACGTGGGCAGGTGCCCAGTACATGCTTCTCTTCTTCCTCTTCCTCCTGGCTCCCCCCACCGTCACCCTCCTCCTCACCTTGTACACATAAACACCTTCTCAGCCGGGAGAGCAGCAGTGGGCCTGTCTCCCGTCCCGCTGTGGGGCACCCTACCCAGGACCCAGGCCCACCACCTGCTCCTTGACTTGCCCTGGGGAAGGGGCCCTCTGCCCTGCAAGCACCATCCTAAGCGGGCATGTCGGTGGCCAGGCAAGGGCCTGTCCTCCCAGGTTTAGTCAGTCCTGACCTGATGGCCACCTCCTCCCCGACTGCCTGGCCCAGGTGTGAGCCGGCAGGTGCTGCAGACCCATCACGAGCTGAGCCCCGCCAGCTCGCACCAGGCTTGGGCTGACCCTGCCGGCCCACCGGGGCTTGTCACTGAGGCCACTGCCACCTGCTGGTGGGCAGTGGGACTGCATTCAGGGATGCCCTCCCAGACCACTTGAAGCAACCCAGCCCCCGCTTCCTGTCCCCTCATTTGTCCCCAAAGCATAGGAGGACCCAACCAGTCCCACTCTCACAGAAAAACTTGCAGCCCTGACTGTGATAATGAAATTTACTGAGATAGAGCAATTCACCCATTTAAGGTGTATGATTCAATGGATTTGTATTGTGTTGCATGGCCATCACCACATCAGTGTTAAAACATTCTCATCACCCCCAAAAGAAACCCCACACCCATTATCAGTGTCTCTATGTCCCCCAACACCCTCAAGCCTCTGGCAACCATCAGTCTACTTTCTGTCTCCATGCATTTGCCAATTCTGGACATTTTATATAAACAGAACTGTTAAGTACATGACCTTTTGTATCTGGTTTCCTTCAATTAGCATAATGTCTTCAGGGTTCGTTCAGGTTGTATTTTTCAGAACCTCATCCCCTTTTATGGCCAAATACTATTTCATTGTATGCATGTAGCACATTTTGTTTATCTGCTTATCAGTTGATAGACATTTGGGTTATTTCCATTCTCTGACTACTGGGGGTGCAGGTTTCCATGTGGACATATGGTTTCATTCCTCTTGGGCATCCACCTAGGAGCAGGATTGCTGGGTCGTGTGTAACTCTGAGTTTAACGTTGTCAAGAATGGCCAGACTGTTTTCCAAAGCGGCTGCACCACTGTGCCTGCTCCTTGATGCCCAGCCTGTCCTTGGGTACCAGGTGGGGTTAGTACTACAGGCACTGGAAGCCAAGAGGCCTTGAGGCCAGCCCTGACCTGCCCTTTCCTGGCTCTGTGACCTTAAGGAAATGGCTTAATCTCTCTGAGCCCCAGTAGAATGTAGCAGACGCTGTTGGTGTTCCACCTGTAACCCCTTGGCCCTCACTGTCCCATGTGATAGGAAACCCAGGCTTCCTATCACAAGCCCTTGGGTTTCTTTGCCCGAGGGGAATGGGCCAGAAGTTCAGGGAGGGCTTCTCTGTGAGCAGCCCTCAAACAAAGATGGACTTGAGTTAGTGAATAAATAGGCCAGGTGCCTTAGCCCTCAATTGGGTGATTGGTGGGGGACTGGCAGTGATTGTACAATTAACTAAATAGTTACAGTTTGTGTCTGGTTCTGTGAATGAAAACAACAAGGCACTGTGAGAAGAAATGAGAGGGACTCTGATTTTTGATAGGCTCGTCACAGAAGGTCTCTTTGAGGAGGTGACACCCTGAAAAGTGAAGATCAAGAAGCAGTCAGTCAGGTGAAAAGTCGAGAAAAGAATATCCCCAGGCTGCAGCATATGCAAAGGTCCTGTGGCAGGGAAGAGCCTGGTACAGACAAAGCAGTGGAGCTGGAGTTTGGAAAGAGAGAAAGAACATAGGAGGTAGGGGACAGGGAGTGTCCAGAAGAACATCCTGGTGAAGAGACAACCTTTTTGAAGAAGCCATTAATGCTTGCTGCATGCTTAGAGGTTCAGTCTGCTCTCCTGAGACAAGATCTTGAGCTTGCATGGGAAGACTTCATGGAGGCAGGAGGTCCAGGAGGAGTGTCTTGTAAAGGAAAAGCAACCCAGCCCTAAGAATCAAACTAGTCAGGCGGGTTTCTCCTGCCAGCCTCCCCGGCATCCCCCCTGGGTCAGGGAGGGTGAGGGGCAGGGGATCTAGGGACGGCCCCGTCCTCCTTGGAGAACCAGGAGTTCTGCCTCATTCAGTCCAGACAGCCTCGCCTGGCAAGGGGCTCTGTGTGGGTGAAGAGGTGGGCTCTGGTGCCCACCACCTGCGCAGGAATCCTAAGTCCTGTCTGACCAGCTTAGCCAGCAGTGCCACCTTGCCCACGTCAGAGCCCTCACCGAGCAGGTGGATGCAGTGACCCTGTCTCCCAGGGTTGTTTGCAGACAACCTGAGTCCAGGGTGATGGAGCGAGTTTGGAGAACAGGTGAAGAACTTGGGGTGGTCTGGCGTGGAATCAGTGCTCAGCGAAGGGGGACGTTAATCAATCTCACCGCGGGTGTCTCCAATCCGCGCTGAAGCCAGGCAGCGGCGTCACAGCTGAAGCAAGCCCCCTGCCGCCTGCGTGCCCAGCACCAACCTCCACTCCTGAGCCGCACTGGGTCTTCCAGACAGCCCTGTAATGCTGGTGTCATCATTATCCCCGTTTCACAGAGGAGGAAACTGAGGCATGGAGAGGGTAAAGCACCTTACCTGGCCTCACAGCCCATGAATGGAGAATGAAGACTGGGGCGGCCTCAGCGCAGACACTGGGTTGGCCAAACTCCAAGGCCTGCAATCCCGGATACCCCTCGCCACGCCCCGGCTCCCATCTCCATGTCCCCAGCCCTGCAGTCTTGATCTTTCCGTGTCCCAGGGTGGCTCTGAAGGAGGTTGAGGCTGTTTTCAGATTGCCATTTAGATGGTGGCTGGCTGTCCACAAGGTACTGGCTCTTGCGAAAGGGGTCCTGACTGATGGTGCCCCATTGTCCTCACTAACAGGGAGCTGCTCCAGGTTCTCCTGTATTTCTCTGGGTCATTCCTCCTAACCCACTATTTCAGAGCTGCGCCTCTGTCCCCTGGGCGTCTGCAAGCTCCTGATGGATGACGGTAGGCTGTTGTACCTGTGGCGCTGCCCTGCTAGCAGAGGGTCTGGCATTTGGCTGGAATATGCTCCATGGATGGATAGTAGATGAGTAGATGGATGGATGGATGGACAGATGGACGGATGGATGGATAGATGGGTAGACGGGTGGATGGATGGATTGATGGATAGTTGGATAAACGGATGGATGGATGAATAAATGGGTGGATGAATGGGTAGGTAAATGGATGGGTGGATGGAGAATTACAGTGCCATTCTCCTGAACTGTAAAAAAGGCAGATACGTGTATTTATTTATTTTATCAGTGTTAATAAATGTTTGATATTTTTATCTTGAAACCAGCCTGCCCAAGGCATGGGGCTTCCCAGGAACTCCTGCCTTGCCAACAATATTCCTCGTGTGTCCTCCCCACAAGACTCTCACCTCACTCCTCGTCTTTGAGCCCGTCGGCAGGCACCTTGGGGAGGCTAACTCTGCTCCTGGCGTGTCTCCCAGACCTTGCTGGAGAGAGCGGTGCAGGCCCTCTCCGCCACCCGCTCGTGGCTGTGCTGCTATTTTCATAGACCATACAGAGTCTGTGTCTGCTCAGTGGATCCGGATGATCACTGTGGGAGCCCATTTGACAGATGGGGGAATCGAGGCTGGGAGGGAGGCAGAGCCCATCCTGGGCTCTCATGGCCAATCGTGAGATGACCAAAGTGGCCAAGGCCGTGTTTGAAGTGGCGGTCTGAATCCAACACCGGTGCTGCCTCTCTTCCCACTGAGAAGCCCATCTCCCAAGTCCCGTCCAAAGGGTGGGCGAGCCGCCCGGCCCGGGTGCTCAGGCACAAGTGCGGCCAGCAGGCATTCCAGCTACTGCAGCCTGAGGTGGGGGGGCAGCCCGGGGGCTGTATCTGGCTCTGGCCTGGGATGCGGCCCAGGCGAGGTCGCCCTCCGATGGGTGGGCGCTAATTATAGACCCACTTCTTCACCTTCTGCGTCCTTCCATCCCCTCTGAACCTGCCATGGGGCTCAAAGGCCCGCTCCCAGCAGCTTCAGCTGGGCCGCCCAGACCTCGTCCTGCCTTGTCTGGCGGAGGCAGGGAGGGAGGAGAGGGCCGTCCGGGGCTGGGGCTGCGCTGCTGGCTGTGGGTCCTTGGTCTGCTGGCTTCACGCAGGCAGGGGCGGAGCAGGCCCGGGGGGAGCGGAGCGCCTCACAGCCGCAGGGCCAGCCGGTGGCCTCTCCCATCAGCTCTGCGGGGGCAGCGGTGACCAGCTGGCCTCGCCCTACAGACTCCTTTTCCCCCTCAGTTTATTCAGCACCGTATATTGAACACCTTTGAGGCTCCTCTCGACTCTGCTTTTGTGGGGGGGGACAGTAAGGCCAGTAACACCAGCCCCGAAATCAAGGCACTGCCACTTCTGATGTCCTTTCACCGTTTCATCTGCTGTTAGGCGTACAACCTCGTGGCAGTGAGTACGTTCACGATCTTTTACAACCGCATGGTTTTAAATATACAAGTCTATACAAAGTCTTTATTTTGACATTTGAAAGCATCCCGTGTTCGTCCCCACAGCTCCGCCAGACGGGCCACCCGGTAGGTCGTACGCACGCGGCTCTGCGAGGCTCGCCGCACAGACTTCCCGCAGGTCGGAACCAGCGGCCGCCGGGCCCGCAGCCGGGCCCGGCTCTGTCTTCCAGGGTTCCAGGGCCGCCTTACTCCACAGCGGCCGTGGGCGGCTGCACTTGAACCCTGACTCTAGGCTGATTATGCTGCCGGTGAGGTGCCGAGCACAGTTCCTGCGGTGCCCCTGGCCCCGGGGTGTCACGTCTGCTGAGGTGGGACTGTGGGTGGGGACTGTGAACCGACTATCTGTTTTCAGTACTTTTTCATCATCCCAGACTGAGACTCTGTCCCCGTTAAACACTCACTCCCAGCCCCTCCCACACACCCCCGATCCCCACCATCCTGCTTTCTGTCTCTGTGGATTTCAGCACAGCAGGGGCCTCACGTAGGTGGAATCATACAGTATTTGTCCTTTTGTGTCCGGTTTATTTCACTGAGCCGAATGCCCCCCAGGTTCATCCACGTTGTAGCCTGTGTCAGAATTCCCTTCTTCAAGGCTAAATAATATTCCACTGCATGGATGGAGCACGTTTTGCTTAATCCATCCACCCGTCGATGGACACTTGGGCTCCTCCACCTTTTGCTGGTGGTGGTTAACACTGCTGTGAGCCAGGGTGTGCAGGTGCCCAACAGGGCCCTGCTTTCATGTCGTTTGGGACTGTACCCAGAGGGAATGCTGGGCCATGAGCGCATTCTGTGCTTAACTTTTCCAGGAACTGCCTTCCCGTTTTCCACAGCGTCTGCCTCATTCTACGTTCCCGTTCCTGCAGGTTCTTGATGCGAAGTCCCAGAGACCCTTGACGTCACAGACTGCCCCATGCCTTCCAGCTCTCTTCCTCTGCTGCCTTTCCTACTGGAGCTGGGCTGGTGGGGGTGACGGCAAACAGAGGGGGGAAGAAAGCTGCTGTTCCCGGAGCCTCTGGGACGCCCTGCCCAGCCTCTGCCACTCCGGACCTAAGCAGGAGGGTCCAGGCCAAACACTGAAGTGTGCTGTGTTTTCCGGGCTCCACCCCCATCCTGATTTCCTTTTCCCAGGATCCTACCTGCTTCTGTCCCCTCCTGCAAGCAGCCCACAGCCTCTCCTCCCTGAGGGCTCTCTGGGGACTTGATGTTTCAGGAAGGAGAGAAGGCAGCAATTAACACAGGACGGAAGGTGGGCTTCAGGTGTGCACCTTGGAGCGCAGACCTCCAGCTGACTCAGCCTTTGGCCATGGCGGATTGGGTACCATTTGGGTGAGGAGATGGGAGGAGGTTTAAAATGCTGGGTGTGGACAAGGATGTCCCGGGGTCGGCGGGCCAGAGTCTGGCTCGGGACAGAGCCCTGTCAGCTAGGTGCCCTGCAAACCCTCAACCTGGGCAGGGGGAGGCCAGGGCAGCGGGGTGGTCTCACTCTCTGAGGTGGGGTGGAGCGGAGTGTCCTCCGGTAGGGTGCCAGGGCCTCCTGGAGGTCAGCTGGGCCAGATCACGTGGCAGCAAGGAGCAGGGCAGAGGCAAAGCCACCTCCCCTGTGACCCCAACTTGGGCCCAGGAGCTGGCAGGCCCTGGCCCTCCCTCTGCAGGAACCACACCCTGGCTGGCCCTCAGCCTCCCTCCCAGGTGCTATGTGCCATCGGGCAGGTCACACTCAGCCTCCCTTTCCCAGAGACCTAGCAGCTCACACTGACTTGGGGACCAGGAACTGGACTCCACCACATTTACTTAAGCGCTTTTAAACAGATGTTAACTGCTTTCTTCCCTTTGGGGTTCGTTTGCATTGCTTCAAAAACGAAAAGCTGGTGTGGGGGAGTGTCTGCGGTCCAAAACGAGAAAGGCACAGGAACGCTTGGGCCAGCCCGTCTTTGGAGCCCTCCGTGGTCCCGTCCTTGGCACCCTGGGACCCCCCAAAGCCCATGTTAAATGGGCCTGGCGTTGGTGGCTTGGTGGGCCCCACAGGCTGGTGCCCTCCGACTCCTTCCAGGGGAGCCCAAGCCTTCGGCCTGGGGGCCACCCTGCCTCCTCACTCAACAGAAGCAGGGTCCCTCTCCCGCCGAGCCCACCTGAGCGGCCAGGCAGCCAGGCCCCTTGTCTGCTGTGTGAGTTTGCCTGGGTGGCTGTGATCAAGGCCCACAGATGGCACGGCTAAGACAGCAGACATGTGTCGTCTCACAGTCCTGGGGGCTGGAAGTCCAGGAGCAGGCTGTCAGCGGATGGGCTCCTCCTGGGGGCCTTGAGGGAGAAGCTGGGCCGGGCCTCTCCCCGCACCTCCAGAGATTCGCAGGCAACCTTGATCGTTCCACAGTCTATGGAAGAATGACCTAGCCTCTGCCTTCATCTTCACACGGCCTTGGCCCTGTGCTCAAGCCCACCCTCTCTCCTCCCCTTCCTGCAAGGATGCAGGCACGTCGGGGTGGGCCCCACCCGTGGGCCCCACCCCCACCCAGCTCCAGCACAACCTCGTCCGACCTTGGCACCATCTCCAATGACCCGAGTTCCAAATAAGGCCACGTTCTGAGGTGCTGGGTAGGGAGCAGGCAAGCCGTCAGCAGATGACTTTGGGGGGAAGCAATTCAGCCCCTAACTCCCTTCTGACCCACGTCTGAGACGAAGCTGCTTGGCGGGCAGAGGGCTCAGGCCTGACCTCAGCACAGCCTGTCCTCAGTATGAACCTATTCTAAATATTCACCGAGATCCCCTAATGTCTCCTCCATCTTCTTTAGGGACCATTGATCTCCAAGCAGGGAGTGGCTGCGACATTGCTGCACCCCTCTAACTACAGGCAGGGAAGAACTCCCCCGACCTAGCCTCAGTTTCCTCATCTGCAGAATGGGAGCGAAGGTAGCGCCTGCTCCATCATATTCCAGATAAATAACAAGCGACCAGGGGAAGGCCCAGACTGAGCAGCCGTTCACAATTGTTGCCCTGAACATTGATTCCTGCAGTGGGCGGAAAAATTCCTGGGAATCGGGATTGCCCGGGGGGGGGCGGTGGCCCGGAGCAGAGTCCCTGTCTTTATGCCCTGCTGCTCTTTGCCAAGATTTTCACGCGTTGTCACACAGGTGTCAGTGCTGAGCTGGCCTCCAGGTGTGTGTGGCTAGTGTGGGTGAGCCCAGAAGGGCTGGGAAGCAGAGTACCCAGGGCACTTTATAAAGAAGCCACAGGACCAACCTCTCCTTGGCCCAAAGGACTGTGAGGCCAGCTGGGGGCACAGGCCCTGGTGCGTGGGGTGCCTGTGCGCATGTGACCTGGGTTGGGCAGGTGGCAGCTGCCCCTTTGAGCCTGGAAGGGCAGGGGGGGGTGCCTAAAAGCTCCCCAGGGAATTCCTGTCTGGGGTCTGCTGATTTGAGGAGATCCCAGGTCTGGGCAGGAGGGAGCCGGCTTATTAAACGAAGCCCAGCAGCCTGGAGGTGCAGTCCTGAGTGGTCTTGAGACCCAGCCCGCCTGGGAGCTCCCATCCAGCTGCCTGCAGGCGCATCACACCCGGCAGGGGGAGGGAGCAGATGTCACCTACAGTGTGAGCTGCGCCCAGGGCTGCGTGTCCTGTGAGCCCAGCAGCTGGCTGGCAGCCCCGGGGATGCTATGAGACAGAAGGGCCTCCAGGGCCTGGAGCTGCCAGCCTGCGCATGGAGACCCTGGCTTCCTCAGCAACTGGGGCCCACCGCCAGATCCAGTCACTGCCTGTCTTGTAAATAAAGTTTTATTGGAACAACAACACACGCCTTACCTGCGCCCTGGCCATCAGGGAGGGCTGCCCCCTGCAAGGTCCAGGAAGCTTGAATGCGTTGTACCTGCCCCTCGCCTCTCACCTGGGCCTGCCCCAGGTGACCCCACCCACCGCCATTGTTGGAGGAGCAGGTGTGCGGGGTGGGCAGGCAAGGTTAGCCACCTACTGGCCGTGGACCCCAGCAAACCACATCACCTCTCCGAGTGTCCATTTCTTAGACAAAGGCAGGAGTGCTCAAGGCCCTGGTAGCAGGCTGTGAGAATAAAGGAGTTCGGGGATGGCCGGGCCCTGCAGTCCAGGGGCTCGCAATTGTCCACGGAGAAGCACACAGCTTCACGATGCAGTTTTCCAGATTCCTAAACAAAGTAAATCCCTCTCTCTCTCTATGTGTGCGTACGCACGCACCGATGCGCAACCAGGAACACGCAAGCACACACACGTACATTCCCGCACACACGGGACAGGAACACAGCCACACGCACGCACGCAGACACGGGAATTCACACACACACACACACACACACACACACACACACATGCATTAACTTCTTCTTTCCCTCCCCACAAACCACATTTGGCTTCGAAAAATAGTAACTTCCCAAACCAGGAGATTAAAATGCGTCCTGAGCCTAATTTCTCAGAATACAATCATCCATCTTAAAATACCGGCTTGGCACAGACTCTGCTGTCGTCACAAGCAAATACGCTCAAGTGAAAACAGCAGGTGCTCCCTCGGGCTGCAGCACAATCTATTAAATAACAAAGTAGAATAAAGTACTTTCATGTTTTGATCACAACCCCGCGACCCCACAGCGGCACTGCAGGGAGACGCCTCAGGCGGCCAGGATCCGTGGCTTCAGCTGGTCACCCCTTGGGCGAGGGGCGCCCCAGGCCAACGTTAACCCGCACGTTTCTTGGCTTAAAGCAGGCCCCCTCCGAGTCACAACACGGGGCCTCTAGCTCTGACAGGACCCTCGTCTGAGGGAAGCAGGAGGAGTTGGGATGCTCTGTCGACCCTGGAAACAGCAGCCAGCCCCGAATCATGAATGGACCATCGCGTGCATGGCGGTCTGCTTTGACCATGAACACCAAGCATCCATTGGCTGGCCCGCACCTTCCAGCCGGGCGGCCGGAGCTCGGAGCCCAGCTGCGGGGCCGAGATGCTCAAGGCCTCCATTCCCCGGGCCAGGGCTAAGCTCGGCCCCGCCGCCTCCGCCGCTGTCGCTGCCGCAGGGGCCGGGCCGTCCTGCCAGGAGGCCTGGACTGACCCCCGTGGAGCCCGGCCCCACCCTGGAGCAGCCGCACCATCTCGTGGTCCTTGTGGTCCAGCACGCGGGGCAGGAACAGGGAGGACTTCTGCGTGCGGCGCGTCTTGAAGCCTCTGCGGGGCCGGCCCTTGCCGTTCACGGACACGTACCACAGTCTCTCGGTGCCAGGCTGGCGCCGGGCCCCGGGCCCACCGGGCACCGTGCGGTACAGCCGGGAGGCATACGTGTTGTAGCCCAGCTCATGGATGCGCTCAACAAACTCGCATTCAGCATTGTAGCTCTCCTGCGGGGGGGGGGGGGCGGGAGCCGAGGTCAGGGGCTGGGGGCCACAAGGATGCAGTGCCAGGAGGGAAGCGCTGGGTAGGGGGGGAACTTGCCAGGGATCCATGTCAGCCTGGGACAGGGTGGGGGCATGTGGGTCCCTGCCCTCTTGAAGGCGGGCATCTCGGGGACAAAGGTATAAACCCAGGATGGAAGGTGCTTCCACCAGAGCCCCCCATGAGCTGCTGTGGGGCCTCCTGAGTTGGGGGTGGGGGAGGGGAGGTATGCCTTGTGCCAACCCAGTTGAGGCTTCCGTCCCAGCTGTGGGTGCGTGGGCATGCCAAGGGCTTCCCTCCCCGCTCTGTGCCAAGGGGCAGGGCTGGGGCGCAGGGCAAGCTGGCCAGGAGGACTGGCCTTCCCTCCTGGGACTGGCCCCGGGAGCAGGAGCAGAAGACCCCTGGGGTCTGCCTCCATCGGCAGAAGGAGAGGGGCAGCTACTGAGTGCAGGCGGCTCCACGGACAGCAAGCCTATTCTCAGGGGCCACAGGCCATTTGGGGCCAGACCCAAGCTGGGCAGCGTGTGACCCAAAAGGACCTCAGGAAGCGAGACGGTGACACGGAATGCCTCTTCCCAGTGACACGGAAGTCCCGGGGTCAAGGCGGAGAGCTTCGGCTGAATCGAGGGTGGCAGTGCCTCTCCCCGTAACCCCACCCCCTCTCTGCTCCCTGCCCCCACGGGGGATGCCCAGCGCTCCCTGGGTCTGAGGACGGATGCCACTGCCCCAGACCAACTTCCGCACTTGATAGATGGAGAAACTGAGGCCTGGGGGTGGCACCAGACCCCAGACCCCAGACCCCAGAGGGACCTGATGCGTTCCGGCCTGCACCCCACATATCGTGGGGCTCAGAGGCCATCTGGGGTGAGTGAGGGGGCCCAGGGCAGACCTGCCCCACCCCCACGCCTGGCACACTGCATTCGCGCCCGCCCCGCCTTGAGTTTCTATGAGAAACACAGCGACAGGACTGACATTCCTCCCAGGCCCCTCTGTCCCAGAGAAGGTACGTCCTCCAGGGCTGAGGCCCACCGACCGGCAGGCCTGGTGGGCTTTCTCTTTGCTGGGATACTTGGAGGGCAACTGAAGGGGCACAGTCCTGTGAGCCTCGAAGGGCGAGGGGCTCCGGCCCTACGGAGGGGGGGTCTCGGGGACAGGGTACTGGCTTGCACCTTGGAAGGGATCCTGGGGGCAGGGGCTGAGAAGACCCGGAAAAAGGCATCACAGCCTCACAGTGACAACCGTTCCCAGTGCCTGGCCCTTCCCTGCTGTGCCCAGAGCCCAGACCCTTTGTTCCACTGGTGCCTCCCCCAGAGTCACTCCCACCCTGGGCTCCACCTGCTGACTGATCGCGCCCCTGGAGAGACCGCTCTTCCTGCACGGTTCTGCCAGTGCTTGGCGCTGTTTCAGAAAAGCCAGCAAGGTTTGGCAGAGGTGGGGACCAGGCAGGGGGTCTGCAAAGAGGGCAGATCTCCCCCCAATGAGGTGACATTTGGAAAGAATCGTTAGGGAGGAGAGGGCAATCTCTAGTGCGTGTTTTGGGGCAGGAGCACTCCAGACAGTGACAGTACCTTCCTGGCAAAGGCATGGAGGGGTGAGTAGCAGTGCTGGTTCTGGAGAATCGAGGGGTCCAGAGACTGGAATGGCAACGCGAGCTGCGGGGTGATGGTGAGAGGTGGGAGAAGGTGGTCTGGGTCACTCCCCTGTGGGCTGAGCTAAGGAGTCTGGGTGATAATTTGTGGTGATGGGGAGTTCCCGGAAGCCATCACATGAGTAGATTTGCATCTTAGGAAGATCCCTAAGCACGTACTTGGCATAGACTATAACATATGGTAAGTGTCTTACCATATAACATATGGTAAGACAGTGATGAATGAAGGAGTGCATGCCAGATGGGTGCAAAGAAGGAAGGAAGGAAGGAAGGAAGGAAGGAAGGAAGGAAGGAAGGAAGGAAGGAAGGAAGGAAGGAAGGAAGGAAGGAAGGAAGTTTGTATATACAGATGATGAGTAGATGGGCAGATGGGTGCAAGGAAGGAAGGAAGGGTAGACGGACAGGAGGAGGGAGAGCCGGGAGGTCAGTAGCTGGGTCCAAAGCTGTTGTGAAGGTCTAGCTGGGAAGGGATGAGAGCCTGAGTTACAAGGGTACTAGCCACGGGGATAGGGCAGAGGGGGGTGAGGGGTGTGGATTGAAGAGAGAGATTCAGGAAGAATATTTGAGTACTTGGAGATGGACCGAACGTGGGGCTGAGAGAGAAGGAGGTGTCCACCGTGCCTGCCAGCTGAGCCTGGGCTTGAGTGCATGGCTGGTGGGGCAGCAATTATGGCAGGGGAGCCAGGGGAGTCACTGAGTTCAGTTGGGGTGTGCTGCCCTCTGCCGGGGGTCTCTGAGCCATCAGGACATTTGAGGGGATCTAAAACTCAGAAGGGAAGTCAGGGCTGGAATTGGGGGCTGTCAGGGCACAATGGCCACAGACCCACAGAGTGGAGGAGCCAGCCTGGGAGGTGAGAAGCAGGGTGATGGTGAAGAATTCAGACAGCCAAGAGGCAGAGCAGTGGGAACAGCATGCACAGGCAAATTGGTGGTACCCAGGATGGGGACAAGGGGTGGCCAGCGGCAGGGACGGCACCTGGGCTGCCCCACCTCCCAGGTTATCTGCAAAGCAGTGAGAGCCTCTCTGCCTCCCAGGTGCCCTGAGAAGCTCTGTACCATCAGCTGGACCTCCTGGCTCTCCCCAGGTGGGCTGAGAACCTTTCCTCCTCTGTCTCCAAAGTCAGCTCTCGGGGACAGAAGCCACAGGGAGATTCTGACCCACTGGGATCCGCCCAGGCATGCTTCGTTCTGTCCCCCAAAGCCCCAGACCTGGGTCTCCCATGGAAGAGATGGCAGAGGCCTGAGGTTTCACCTCCCGATTGAGTCTACTTGCCCTGCTCTGTGAACTTTCCCAGCATTGATGGAGGAGACCCTCTCTGAGCAGTAAGACCTGGGCAGTAAGCTCATTGCAGGCCAACAAGGGGCCCTCTCTCCATAGGGATGGGAGCAACTGTGGGTGCTCTGAGACCACTTCAGGAACGGAATGTCAGTTCCGCTCCCTCAGCACCAGGGGCGCGGGGTCGGAGGGGTCTGGAAGGCCACAGTCCACCTCAGGAAAAAGTCAGACTAGACTCAGGTGAAGGGCACATCCTTATCAAGCAAATTGGGGTTTGCATATTCTAGAAGCACATACAGAAGAGGCTGGGCACCTGAGGGTCCCTGCTCCCAGACCCAGCGCCTGTCAAGTGGCCCCCAGGTCAGAGAAAACAAATGGGCGCATTTCCTTCAGCAAAGCCGTGAAAACTCTGTGAGGAAGCAATAGGCTTCATGGAGGATTTTCCTGCAATTCATCTTGATCACGCGTTGCCTGACTTCAGAGGGGCAGGGAAATGTTGGTGTGTTTCCCCTGCAGATATGACTGGACGGAGAGAGGTAACTTAGCAGCAAGATGGTCCTCGGCTGCGTCGTCTAGGTGACGTGTGGATGGAAAACCTCTCATTGCCCAGGGAGTATCAGCCGAATTGCATGTAATGACTGGTTGGAGGTAGCAAATTTCCTAGTACATGTATTTTACTCCATGTATTCCCTGCCCTTGAGGGAGGGACATTGCCGACGCCCACAGTCACAGGAGCCTTTCTGTTGCGGTACATAGACTGGGTTCCAAGCCTGTGTGCCTGGGACGTGGGTCCCATCTCCCTTCCTCCTGGTTCCTTGAACTAATAGCTTTCTCTTGGTTCCCCAGAACTCACAGCTCTTGCCTTTCTATCTTTGGGAAGATGTGGCTGTGCCCCGCCCTGCCTGCTCCCCTCCCTGCTCCCAGGAGAGCTCTGGGTGAGCCCACAGGAGAGCTTCTGCCCAACGCACACCCTTGCTTTATCTCAAGGTACACTTGGGTCCATTTATCTTAGGAGGAATTTGGGAGACAGTCTCTACGCTGCTCTCAACTACCTTGAAGGAGACCACAAAATGCCTGGAGGAACATTATCTAACCTGACAGCAGCTGGAGAATATAGAGCATGGCTACCCCTCCAGCGCACTCAAGCTGGCAGCTGCCTCTAACAGAAGCAGCCGTAAGAGCACTGAGCAAGGAGCCAGAGGGCCTGGGGTTCTGGTCCCAGCCCGGGTCCTGCACATCCCTGGACAAAGCATTAGGCTGCCCATGGCCCCTCTGTCCTCTGATGTGATGTTCAAGGGAGAAGGCTGCTCCATCTGTGCCTTCTGTCCCCCAACCCCGAGGCATGAAAGATTGGACTCACCGAAGCGTAGAGCCGTCCCCTCCTGTTCATGGCCAGGTACCGCCCGGAGAAGAGCCCTTTGATAGCCACCACGCCCACCTCCACTGCTGTTATCTCCAGGATACCTGGGGAGAGTTGTGAAGGCCCATCACCTCTCTGCCTCCCACAGAGCCCAGAGGTGAGGGCTGAGCGCCCGCTGGCCCTCCCCAAAGCCAAGCCCAGCTTGGGGAGTAGGTGGGGTTGCTGAAGGCAGTACACACCTAAAAAAAGGTGACCTAGGATGTTCAGGGGAGGCAGAAACCCCTGGGCGGGAGGTACAATAAGGGAGCATCTGGGAAGTCTTCTCCAAGGAGAAGAATTCAAAGCTGGAAGGGAAATAAAACTAACATTTCTCCACACTGACTCTGCGCAGAACATGGAGCCCACTGGAGCCTCTCAGCCACCCAGTGAGCTCATTTCCTGATCAGGCAGACAAGCAAGCTAAGGCTGAGGGACTTGCCTGTGCACACAGGTGTTTGAGTCGGGATTCAAACCCCCACCGCAGAGAGTAGCACCCGGGCTCCGCAGCTCACGGCCTGCACTGGAGCGCCTGGGGAGGCGGGGACGGGGCCTTTGGCGTGGTGACCTGATAATGGAATTCACCAGTGCACTGACAGTGCCACCCAAACCTGTTGCCATGGACCTGGGCCGGAGGTAATTGTCTCTGGCCTGCGTGCACGTTACAGGATGTTGGCAGGAAGCCAGGTCAGACCGGGAGCTCCCAAAGGGAAGCCACCGACCTTCACCTATGCCCCATTGTACGTAAGAAAGTTTAAATCTCCCCTAATGCCTGCCTTTTGGAACAAGAACGCTTCCCACCCACACCAACCTCCTCAACCCCCAAGAGCCTGTAACAAAGCCCCAGGTGGGGCCATTGTTCCCAGAGAACAGCTCGGAGGGGTTGGCTGGAGCATCAGCCAGAGCCCTCTCCAAGGCGGGGGTGGGGTGCTATCTGGGCGTGCGCCTGGCCCCCGACCCGTCAGAGATCACAGGCCCAGACGCGGGCCGCCACAGGCTTGCCCGGAGCGTGCGGGGGTACAGTATGGCAGCCTCTGGCGTCCCCGATACGTAGGCCGGGCGGGCTCCGCTGAGCCAGCCCGAGGGCCAAAGGAGTGCGAGCGGGGACGCCCGACAGGGGAGGCTGTGGGCACGCGCTCTCCTCTGCCTCCCGGCTGCCCGCCTTGAATGCCTCCAGAATTTGGTTGCTCTGCTACTCTGAGAGGGAGACTGGATTTGGAGAGAACTGGGCTGTCGCTACGAGGCGAGCACAGGCACGCCCGTAGCCCGGTCCCGCGGACAGGGACGCCCAGGCAGCATTTTGTCCCCACCGCGCGGCTCCGGAGGCGTCTTCCGAAGACGCCCTCGCAGGACTGCGGCTTTGCTCAAGGAAGCAGAAGTTTGCCGCCGCCTTGAATGCGCCACACTGCTTCCTGCCCCTGAGCCGGGAGCAGAGCGCCGCGGGTCGCGGAGGACGACCCCGGGACGCCGGCCACCCTCCAACGCTCCGCACTGAGCTGCTGCGTGGCTCCGCGCTCGGGCCTCCCGGTCCCCGCCGAGCGGAGCTGCTTCGTGTCCCCTGGCTTTGAGCTCCTCGAAGAGTGCTCAGCACGAGCCGGGTTCCCGCGGCCGGAGGAACCAAACCGTGGGGCCTCGCGGGACTCTGGCTCGGGCGCAGTCCGGGCGTGGGTCCTGGCCGCAGGGCAGGTTGAAAGTGTATCTGTGCCCCTAGACCCAGGCGGACGCCCCTGCCTGCTCCCAACCCGCAGCCGGTGGCCTCCCACCCGGCGGCGAAGGCGCCCACTCTGTCTGCCGCTCCGCGGCCAAGGGCGGAGGCGAGAAGGCTGGGGATTCCGCGCGGCCACCTCCCGGGAGCCCCGCTTGGTCTGGGCGAGCGTCTTCCGCGCAGAGGTGGCGCGGGGCGGCCACCTGGGCGGCCGCGAGTCGGGAGGGCGGAGTGGACGGAGGGGCGCCCCGGGGTCGGCAGGAAAAGTCGTCAAAATAATAAAGAGGGTGATAAATGCCTTGTCCAGCGCATTTTCTCCGAAAAATTCAAAGGGCTCACACTTGTCAGGGCCACCAAACCGGCCAAGTGGGGAACCCCCGGCTCGCCCACCTTCGGCCCAGCAGTCGGAGCGGCGGTGGGGCAGACTCGGCTGGGCCTGCTGGCCCGACAGCGGGCCGCCGCTGCCCGAGCCCTCTTTGGACGTGACCACCACCACCATCCCGACCCGCCTCCTGCAAGCTCCACTCTCGCTCCTACCCTAGACGTTGGGGGAGGCCAGGGGACCCCGGCGGTCTCCCTCTGGCAGCAGGGGTAGCCTGCTTTCCTGGGCACCCTTCGCGCGCCAGTCCCTCCTGGGCACCGCTCCTCCCAGGGACCCCGCGCGGTTGTCGCAGGGCCGGGCACTCACTGTAGGCGCTGTTTTCTAGGCTGCCGTTGACGCGGCCGCTCGGATGCAGCTGTAGGTGGTACTTGGTGGCGCAGTAGAGCTTGCGGCGCCGGGGCGCCCCTCCGAGGTGCTCGTAGACGCCGCCGCGGCCGCCCGCATCGCGCCGCAGCCGCGCCCCGGGGCCCGCGGCCGGCCACCCGGGCTCCAGCAGGCTGAGCAGCAGCAGCCAGATCAGGCCCATCGTGGCATCGCGCCCGCCCCACGGCGGCGGCGGCGGCTGCAGGCGAGCGCGGCGCCCATGGAAGGGACGGCAGCGGAGCCTGGGCGAGGCGCTCGGAGCCGGCTCCAGCGCCTGGCGGTGCCGACTCCCGCTCCGCGGAGTCGGGGCGGGGGGGAGGGTAGGGAAGGGGAGGGGAGGGGCAGGGGGACGAGAATGAGAGAGAGAGAGAATGAGAATGAGAGAGGGAGAGAGAGTGATCCTTTAATTTTCACCCAGGATCGGGTGAAATTTCCGTTGCTGCGCAAAGTGCTGAAAGAAAAGACAGTTCGGCAACAAAAGGCCGACGTGGTCCCCAGGCGGAGGCGCGGGAGGGGCGGGAGGCCCGGCGGGTGGGGAGCCCGGCGGGGCGCGGGGTTCGGGCCAGGCGCCGCCGTGCGCACTCGTCCCCCGCGCGCCGCCGTCGAGCCGCGGCTCCGCTCCGCCGCGCGCCCCGCGCCCCCGCGCGCCCTCCCGGTTCTGAAAGGTCCCTTCCCCGCCCCCTCCCCCGCCCCCTCCCCCAGACCAATTATGCCTCCGAAAATTATAGACCGAGGCCTCGAGGCGGCCGCCCCAGGCCCTGTCACCCCCTCCCGCCCCCCATCAATCCCGTGGCACAATGGGAACGCCGCCGATGACTGATGAACGCAAAAACAACTTGCGGGGAAGTCGGGCTGACAAACGCCCATTAAAGGCAGCGCATAATGAAGGCGGCCGCGAACCGCGGCGGAGGGGAGGGCCTCGGGTGCGGCGCGCGTGGGGAACACCGAGGTTCTGTCCGCGCTCCCCGTTGGAGCCAAGACCTGCGGGGAGGTGCTTTATCCTGTCGCGCACCCCAACCAAGCAGATTGGGAAGAATGAGGTTTGCGCTTGGACGGTCCTGTCCCAGCAGCGGGAGGTAGGAGGGGGACAGGAGAGCCAGAGAAAAGAGCACAGAGACAGAGAGCCCTAGAGAGCAAGAGAGAAAGCCCTCATAGGACAGGAGAGAATGTGACAGGAAGAAGAGAGACCAAGAAACAGATGGAGACCAGAGAGCAGCAGAGTGATGCCCAGAGGAAAGCCTGGGAAGCCTGGTGGCCTCAGAAAAGGGAGATGAGAGATAAGTGGCAAAGGTGGGTGGATATCCCTGCTGGTGGGTTCAGAGCAGCAGTGTGGATGCGGGGACTGCCTGGAGGGCCCTCTCCCCTAGGGACCCCAGTGACGAGGGGCTGTGGATAGAGTGTTGGCACTCCCTTCTCCTGTTCCCCTGGCCTCTGCCCCTCTTTCCTCCCACCACCCCTGCCCCAGCATCCCCTTGGCCAGCAGCCAGCCTGATACTGACACACGGGATCAAGCACAGGTACTTGCTGGGGTGACCCTATGGGGTCCAGTGGTCAAAGCTACAGCCTCGGCTCCAAGTCCAGGGGCTCTGGGATGAGCCAGGTGGGCTGGTACTCATCATCCCTTCTACCTGCATCAGGATTTGGAACCTTGCTCCTGCCTAGGGAAGGGGCGTGTGTGGAGGGCACCAGGGGCTCTCTTGAGCTGCAGGAGCAAGCACACCCCATTGGGATACTTCTCACCACCCTGGCCTGACACAGGGCAGCATGTCCTTGAGCTCATGCTAGCATGCTCAGTGCCTGAGTGGCCCTGGGCCATGCCTAGAACATCACTCAGTATCCCAGGGCCAGGGGAGGTGGCTTCTGGCCAGGTTCTGTCTAGTCAGAGCCTGTGAACAATCTGAAGACCAGGCTAAGGATTTCTAGAGCCCCTTAATGATGGAGCCTGCTTTACAACAGACAGAGGACAGCCCCCAGGCAGCCCCCAAGGATGGAGCCAAGAGGAGAGCTTGCCCACTGGGACTCCACCCACAGAACTGGCCTGGGACTGCTGATCACTTGAACTTCCAATGGAAGTGGGACCAGTTTCAGCCCCACCCACTGTGGGTCACCCCCAGCCCACCCCTGGTCTGCCTGCACCCTAGAACTGGCTGGGGGCAGGGCTGATGGTGCCGAGCGGGGATCCAAGGGTGGTGAGAGGTCAGGAGGGCAGGAGGTTCTGCTGGTTTTGTTGGACCCTCAGTTCCTAGACAGTGCCCGGCACACAGTAGGCCCTCGGTACCTACTCGAATGAATGAATGAATGAATGGGTCGGCTGCTTCCTAGCCCTGTGACCTTGGCCATGTAGCATCGCCCCTCTGAGATGCTGCCTCCTCATACATCAAATGCCTCAAATATAGTGAGAGAAACTCAGTGGCAGTACCCCTGCACAGGTCCCTCTGCCACGTCAGTGCGGAGCCAGCCCCGTCCATAGGGGACCGTGGTTTATTATGCAAACCGAGATGCCTCTGAGAGTGAGACAGGGCACTGTTACCAGTTGCAGTGGGACAGCTGGCCGCTGTGCCCCACGTTCCTCCCAGGGACCAGTTCCCCACGGGCATTCTGGTTAGTGGGACTTCTTGGAGGCAGCAAAGCCTCCAGGGCCCTGCCTAGAGCCTCCAGCCTGACAGCGGAGGGAGTGTCTAACATCCGAAGCTGCCCTCTGCCCCCCGCACCAGGCCCTGTGGCAAGCTCCATCCTCTGCCAGTGTTGGGGGACACTCCCCCGCCCACCTGCACCCCCTGCCCACTGCCCGCAGCCTCTCCCTCCCAGCCCCAGGCCTTGGCTTCCCCACCCACTGAGGCTTCAAAATCTCCCTGACCCCTGTCTTTCCTGACCCAGGAAGCCCCCCGGGACCCCCCTGCAGACCTGGGCTTGACTCTGGATGTCGCCGGGATGCCAGGCCCTCGGACGCTGGGATCCCAGCTGAGGGAGGGGTACCTGATTTCATGAAATCTTCCTGGCAGGGCAGAGATCTCGTTCACAAAGTCCTGCTGGGCTGGGCTGGGCTGATGCCCCAGAGAACCCACACCACAGCGCCCTCCCTCAATATACGGAACCAGGTGGGGGTGGGCAATGTGGTAACAGCCATCCTGTTAATTGCTTCCAAATGGTCACTGCAGCCGTTTGACTAATCGGCCTCTTCCAGACCCCGGCCTGGACACCCCCAGGCCTAGTCCCAGCAGGCCTCACCGCCAGCTCTGGCATTTCTGCTTTGCGCGCTCACACCCCGATCCCTTCCCAGTACTGTCTGGTGCCTGGGCGACCCCCTGTGACCCCATGCAGGTCCAGGCCCCACACCTCCAGCCTCTCCTCCCGGAGAGAGAGCTGGGGGAGGGGCAGGGACCGAGCGCGGTGATGTGACGTGTCCCAGCCTGCCAACTGCAGTGACTGTGAGACGTGGCGCTGCCTCTCGGCCCCGAACTCACTCTGATCACCCCCAAGAGCAATAGGAGAGACCCGCCTGCAAGGGGCCTGAAGCCCGACAGGCAGTCGTGCTCAGCCCCACCCGGGGATGTGGAACAGAGGCTCCGGGACGTGAAGAGACTGGCCCGCAGTCACACATCTGGGGGGTGAGGCGACTGGAACCTCTACCTGAGTCAGCGGGGCCACCTGGCCCCTCGTCCACAGCAGGTGGGGGGTCCAGGGCTGAGCTTGGGGGTCTTTACCTGCAGTCCTCACCTTTGCTTCCAGCAAAGTTAGAAGCTCAAAGAGGCACAGGGACGATCTTTGACAGCAGAATTTCCATGCCCAGCAGAGACTGGTTTTTGCTGGTGGAGGCTGCTCTGGGTAGACCAGCTGGCTGCCCTCCCCAGCCAAGGCCACCCCACCTCTCAGGGTAGAGCCAGTCCCAGAGCCAGGCATGAGCCCACCCACTGGAAGACACAAATCCTTCTTGAGGGTCCTCCTGGATGGCACCCAGCTATTGGCCACCTTTGTGCCAAATGTCCCAGGAATCCTGGACTACAGGGGTGGTGGGGCCGCTGGCACCAGAGGGGGCTTGAACACTGCTTGTGCCCAAAGAAAGTGAGGGCTGCTGGGCACAGAGAGGAGGGGGACCCTCACTTTCCTATATGCCAACAGGACCTTGGGGTAGGTCAGCTCCAATATGGGGTCATAGGTCAGGAGCACCCCAAGTGCACAGCAGCTCACCAAGGGGGCAAAGGAGAGGCGCAGGAGGGTGCCCTGCAGTCTGGGGGCCGAGAGGTGCAAGCATTCAAGCTGAGTCTTTTAAAAATTTTATTTATTTTTATTTGTTTTTAATTCTAAAGAGCTTCCCTGAGATATAATTCGCACACCCTACAATTCAGCCATTTTAAGTGTATAATTCAATGGCTTTTAATATATTGTTGTTCTGCAACCATCACCACGGTTGACTTTAGAAGATTTCCATCATCCCCAAGAGAAGCTCCAAACCTTTAGCTATCATTCCTTTACTCCCCCACCCCCGACTCCAGCTCTAAGCAACGCAAATCTGCTTTCTGTCTCTGTGGATTGCCGTAATTCTGCACATTTCATAGAAACAGAATCATACAATATCTGCCGCTTTGAGTCCACTCTTTTTCACTAGGCATAATGTTTCGAAGTTTGACCATACGGTAGCATGTGTCAGCCTCGTTCCTTTTCATGGCTGAATAATAGTCCCTTGTATGGAAAAATTGCAGTTTGTTCATCTGTTGATGGACCTTTGGGTTGTCTCCTGATTCTTCAGCTATTAGGAAGCTCCAAGCTGAGTTTGAAAGGAGGAGGAGAAGGAATTCTTTCCAGATGGAGGGGTGGAAGGAAGACACATACTGTGAGCTGCCCCTTTCTTCCCACCCAGACTGAAGGCAGCCTCCAGTCCCTGCACCCTCTCAGTGCCTGGCCTGGGGCGGCACCCGGAGCAGCTGGAGTGACCAAGAGCCTCTGGAGACATGATCTGTGTCCATGTCCTCTGGCACCTGGCCAGAACCCTGCATGCCTCAGTCTCCTGCTCTGTGAAGTCAGTGACAGTCCCTCCCACTGCACATACCGGATGTGAGGTTTCAACAAGGGACCACTCAGAGCAGTGCCCAACACAGGAGCCAGTGCCTCTGAGGCCATCTTGAGGACTCCAGGTAAGGGGTGGGATGGTAAGGATGCAGTGGCAGGTGTGTGCGTCAGCGCCCAGGGACGTCACTGCAGCAGCATTCAAGAGGAGATCAAACCAGAAACAGTGCAAACCACCCCCGTGTGGAGACTGTGGCGTGCAGAGAGCCCCCTGGGACGGCAGGCTCTTGGGGTAGCTTGTAAGGGAAACCACAAAACTGCACCACAGACTAGGGAGTGCAATCCCATCTGTGACTTGCTGGGTTCGAACCCAGATTTTCCCACTTACTGCCTGCGCGAGTTTGGGCAAATTAACCTCTCCAGGCCTCAGTTTCCTCATCCACAAAATGGGATGCTTCCTGTGTGGCTGAGCTGCCCGCTACTGAGGGTAGAGTCTGGCGCGCTGTGGGCGCTGGACCCATGCTTGCAGCGGATGTTATCAACGTCCGCACTTGCTGATCGATACGCAGGCTGCTTCTGGACTATACGCAGGGCCTGTAGGCTACTTAGTTACCTCTGGGAAGGAGGGTGAGAGTAAGGGGGCGGGGAGGATGCTTCACTTTCACCCTTTGGTGTTGATTTCACTGTTTCAATTTTTACTGCGAGCAGGTATGGCTTGGGTGATTCACAAGGGAGTTGATCTGTGAGGCATGCTTGGCAAAGCCCTTTGGTTGGGGCAGAGGTGACCATCGAGGGATCAGGACTAAAGTCTGCAGGGATGACAAGGAAGGAAGCGGATGGGGGGCAGTGAGGTCGTGCCCTGTGCCCTGTCCACCCACTATCTCCCCTGATAGCACTCCGCCTAGGATCGATGCTCCGACGGGTGGGAGCTCAGTCGACAGGAGTTCGGTGTGTGTGGACGGACGGGCTGGATTCAGACTCCACAGCCCGTGTTCTCATCCACTCATCAACCCAACCCACGAGCAGAAAATTGGAACCACCAAATGCCCCCTTGCAGGTTATATTGGGTGGGCATCTCGGCACAAACCAGAGCCTGCCTGCCCCCCACCTCGGCATTGTAAGTAATGAACTCAAGTGTAGACCTGGGCAGGGCTCCTTGGAGACCCCAGTGTGCACACAAAACAAGATGCAAGATAAGAGTGGATCCGCCTCGGGGACTGATGGACAGCGGGGCTTAAGCAAAGCCCCCACTTGACTTAAGAGGGGACTCAGGGCCCACAGACGTGGCCACTGCCCGCTCCAGTCCTGCACAATGTAGCTAATAGGCCCCCACATTTCTCTCTCTTGAATCTTAAATCCTTTTAGCAACAGATTCTGGGACAATGGGCTGAATTCTCAGTGCCGTCATTAGGCCGGAGGATACGCTGGCTCCCCGTTCCTGGGCCAGCCTCATTACTGGCTTGTTCAGAGGTGCACGTGTCTCTCCTGGGGACACGCACACAAAGGTGAAGAGTGTCTCGGGGCCACGATGCCAATTTCATCACGGTGGCCCGCCCGTCCTCATCGAGGAGCCCTCCCTGCGGCTCAGGCCCCACCGTCTGCAAGGCTCTTAGCTTGCTCATTAGTGCCCTTGCTCTGGGTGAAAAGCAGGCACCGGAATCCAAGTCAAACCCCCGACCTTTGCTCTGTGCGGGTCCCTCGCTCCTGGGCCGGGGCCCTCGGGAGCGTGGGCCTGGGGCCGGGCTGAGCTGCACAGCCTGGGACAGCAGGCTGTCCTGCGTCTGCTGGGCAGTGGCCTCAGCCCTTCTGGTCCTGCAGTTTCTGATGTCACCTGCTTGCAAAGTGGCAGCCGCTACTGCCCTGAGCCCTGCGCCCCCTTACCCGCCCCTCCCTGACCCGAGGCCCCCCCACCACGCAGCCTCCAGGGCACCAGGCCGAGGTGTGGAGCCGGGGGCTTACACTCGATCGCACTTGGACTAGAAAAGATGCTGCCCAGAGCCCCAGGCTGCTTCCCACCTCCTCCAACTACAAATGTGGGGCTCACGGGAACTCGGGGGGCTGATCCCCTAAAACGGAGCTCCTGGTAAAGGCGGGAGAGGAGGCGCTTTGCTCCGCGGTGGGCACCCCTCCTGCTGGATTCTCTTCCCCTTGTGGCTGCTGAAGCCTTGCTTGTAAAACTGATTTTCTCCAAAGTGCTTATGATCACCTTTTAAGTACAGTCCTTCTTGTGCCCAGAGAAGACCACATGCTGACCGCCTGGCTCACGCAGAGCAATCGGGGGCTCCTGCTGCCGCTCGGGGCCTCGCCGGCATCCGGGGACGGCCAGGCCAGGTTCCCGCCACGTGGCCCTTCTGAGGCTGCTGTGAGACCTGGTCGCAGGCCAGGCTGTCTGTGAGCCCAGCATACAGACCCGCTTGTTTCATAGAGCTTTGGAGCTAGAACTCGCATTTTATAGGACTCACCCCCTTAAGACGCTTTAGTGGCCTCAGTGGGTTTGAGGGTTCAGACTTGCGAAGCCATCACTGCTACCAACTTTAGAACGTGTTAATCAATCACCCCCTGAAACCCTTTACCCAAAAGCATCACCCCCTTTCCCCTGGTCAGTACTCACCTACCTTCTGCCTGCATGAATGCGCGCATTCTGGAAATGTCGCGTAAAGGGACCATACAATAGGTGGTCTCTGGGGACAAAGCATGGGCCCCCTCTTCTCCCAAGTGCTCCCCACCAGCCCCCGCTGGCCACCCACACGTTGTAGGTTGCGAGAGGCGGGGCCCCAGCTCTAACCTGGTGTGGAGACAGCAGGCATTTCAGCCATTCCTTTGGAGCAAGACTGAAAACCGGGGGTGGAGACCCTCAGGGAGGCTCTCAGGAGCTGCCCGGTTCAGCCCAGGTGGGCTGAATTCTAAGGGAAATAGTAGTGGTCGTCCTCCGAGCAAGCTCAGTTAGAGCCCCTGTGTGCCGGCCCAGGGGTGGGGCTGGACGCACATGCTCTGTGTAATCTTCACCAGCCTGGGCCCTGCAGTCACCCTGCTGGACTTGGCAGGGCCAACAGTTTGGTCCAGAATCTGGCTTCTTCCAAAATCCCACCACTGCTCCGCACAGGCCAGGAGCTAAGGCTGGTCTCCCAGACGCAGGGCGCCTCTTCCTCTGCCCATGTGTCCCACTACCTCCTCTTCCCAAATCCAGGAGCTGGGTAGCGATGTAACCTTCCCTGTTTCTCCATCTGAGAAATGGGCACAGTGACAGCAGCGCCCTCGTGAGGCTGTCATGGGGACTGCACTGCTGGGAGGCACTCGGCAAGCACCTGCTCCTTCAAAACTCTCCTTCCCTTCCTTCCTCTCTCCTCTGCTGGGCTCAGCTCAGCGCTGGTCACCCGTCACTGCAGCCACATTGCCTCTGAGAGTGACAGGGCACTCCGTGAGCCACTCCTCGTGGCTCTCCAGAGGCTGTCACCACCCTGCCCCCAGGAGAGCTGAGAGCACTCTCCATCACGTCTGCCTGCCCCAGCCCACGTGCAGCTCCTGCTTCTGCTTCTGCTGGGACTCGACAGAGGCCACCACCACCGGAGCGAAACCAGCCAGGGGGCCAAAGTTCACACCTTGGAGAGCCACTCAAGTCTCCAGATGTTCCTCCCTCCCCCTCCCTTCCCCTCCACCCCTCTCTCTCTCTCTCTCACACACACACACACACACACACACGTTTCACCACGCCAGATCCGTTTCATGCCTGAGAGCCTGGGTTGCGGGCTTTTCAAGCCATGCCTCATTCCCAGCCCTCATAGACAAGAAGCCAGGAGCGCTACACAGCCCTCCCGGCCCCCGAGAAGTTCAGGAGCCTTTGGAGTGGGCCTCCGCCAGTCCAGGAGGAGGAGGAAGAGGAGGATGTCCCTTCAGAATGCCCTGTGGAAGGACCAGCCTCCCCGACCTGCAACGAGATCGACATTTGCACACTTTCATCTCCCTCTGATTTTTGCTTTCCAATTTCAAACCACTGTTGGATTCAGGCAGTGGCCAGGGCCTCCAGCAGGCCACCTCTGCCCTGGGAGGTAACCCCCCGCTAGCCCTGGGATGGGGAAAGGACAGGAAAGCCACAGAACCCAGAGGCTCTTCCAGCTCTCGGGGACCTGCCCACGAGAGATCTGAAGGTACGAAGCCATTCCAGAAGATTCCCCAGGAAGGAACTTGCTTTCTCATCACGAACCTCTCGTAAAAGTGTTCTTGAAGTGTCAGGTCTTAATTCTTTCCCCGAAAGAAGTTTGTCAGCATCTAGGTCTCCATACTTCTTCCCCTGGGGTGATTCTGCAGGGTTCCACCCGTCAGGTGGCCTTGGGAGGGTTTGTTCAAACTGTCTTAAATCAGACAGACGAGACCTCAAGACCACTGACATCCACCAGGAGGACACCTGTGTCCCCCTGGAAACCCTGACAGCCGCTTGGTGCATGGCCTGAGCACTAGGGGAATGTGGCCATTTTCACCATAAGCCCCCCAGTCTTCAGTTGCTTCCAAAAGTCAGGCAAGACTCCCCAGGCAAATCTGACGTCCACCAGCTGTGGAAACTGTTGTCTTAGACCATCTGTGAGACCAAAATACAGCCTGAAAGTCCTCTACTAACATTTTATCATCCATTCATCCATTCAACAATGTTTTGAGTTCCTGCTTCGTGTCAGGCTGAGGACGCAGGATGGACAAGACACGTTGCTTTCCTGGTGGAGGCAGGGGTGGGTGGGGAGAGCCAGCAGACACTTGCTACCAGAGAGGAGACAGGTGACAAAGACGGGTGACAGTGACAACTTCAGGTCCTTGGGCAGGAGCTGGGGGGCCCCAGTGTGCCTGGGCAGGTCAGGAAGCAGTCCCTGCCCCTCATGCTGGCTGGCTTTCAACCCTCACTGGCCTCTCAGCAAGAATCGTGGGTCCCTCCTACACTCCGAGTCTCTCACATTTCACTTTCCCCAAAACCGTGTCACGTTAGGGCTGTGTCTTCCCCTTCACGTCCACGCCCCCCTCTCCTTTGCATTGCACCTGAGTTCTGCACAACAGACAGTAGAGACTCCTGGCTCCATTCCACAGATGAAGAAACTGAGGCACAGAATGTAACCACCTGGCTCAGGGGCACACGGGGGTGAGTGCATGAGCTGCATTGTGAATTCAGGACCCAAACCTGCCCATTGCACCCTTTTGAGTAACCGTCAACAAGAAAGAGGAAGGCAGGTGGGCACTGCTAATCTTCTGGGTGTGGTTTGTAGCCAGCAGGGGCTGAGGACACCCAGAGTCTGACACAAAGTGATGATCTATTTGCCAGACACCGATGCTTGCTATAGAGGACATGATCTTTTAAGCATTTTATAAATATTAGCTCCTTTAAGCCTCCTAACAACCCTACTGGACAGGGGCTGTGACTAGCAAGAGCTGAGAAAACAGAAGCACAGAGAGGTCAAGCAACTTGCCTGCAGGTGTTCAGTGGCCGAGGGGCCGAGCCCAATTCATAGGCAGGGAGCCGGATTCTGGGCTTTGAACCACCAGGTTCTGCAACCTGACCCAGGACTGTTTATCACACAACTTTAAGGATAATTATGAAGGTTATGTCTTGGGTTGGGAAAAGCTCATGATAAAATATTAAGCGGAAAAGCAGCATAAAATATTGAACGTGTATTTTGTTTGCAAATAGGAGAAAAACATCTAGACATTTTTATATGAAAAAGTGATGTCCATATATTATCTGGGGCCAGGTCCTGGCAGGGGGCAGACACAAGACACAAGAGTGATTAGCGTGGAGGAATGGAGGGACATTTTTTCCGGATTTCCTCCAATGTCAACCCACCCCATTGTCTTTACAACAAAAAAATAGCTCATTTCCCCATGAGCGGGTTCCTTTAAAGTGTCACTTCCAAATTCCTTTCAGATTCTCCAGACTCATTCAGGTGCCCGGAGTGGGAGTAGGGGGCCCATTATCCAGGCTCGGGACTCAGGGACAGACTCCAGTCTCTGCTGGGCTTTGATCTCAGAATGCATCACCTGAAAGAAAAATGGCCTTTCTCTGGGACTCCGGGACGTCCGGGTGTAACCAGACCCCATGCGCAGAAACATGTGTAAGGCTGGAAGCTCAGGGCTCCCACAGACCCCAGGTCCCCAGCAGCCCGTCCACGTGGGCAGGGCCCCCGGAGGGAGGACCAGAGAGGCAGGGAGGCAGCTGACCTCACCCAAGACACCCCAGCTGCAAACCCGTCATCAAATGTGTGCTAAACACAACCACATCTTGAGAGTCCGAGTTTTGGGCGTGGGGGGTGGCAGCTGCAGTGCCTGGGAGGCCGGGGCCAGACCCTGAAGGTGGGAACCCACTCACGCTCCTCAGGGCTCATCCACGAAGGGCTGTGGCCACCAGCACTGTTCACGTGGGAGAAAGAGTATGGTGACACCCCTGCCCTAGCCGGGGGGTGCACTGAAACCTCCTCCCTGCTGCGATGAGCTCCACGTGCCACGTGGGCCTGGGTGCGGCAGGACCCGCAGCGGCTCAGAAGTCGGACTCTGGCCTCAGACTGACTCCTTCTGTGGCCAAGGGCTCTGTGTCTCTGTTTCCTCATCCATAAAATGGAGACATCGCAGCCCCTGCTCCACTGGGATGTAGTGATGAGAACCCCCCCCCCACCCATGTAGGGGCTTGAACCTCGTCAGATCTGAGACTCTAATCCTTGCCGCGCTCCTGGGAGGGGCCTACTTGTCACCCACGCTTTGCAGGGAGGAATCACCCTGAAGAGAAAGTAAGTGACCAGCCAGCGCCCTGAGGCATCTTTCTCTCTTGGATCACGCCGTCTCCCTCTGAGAACGGTCATCGCTGGACCCCCAGGTCCCAGGATGTGGCAGGCTCTTCCCTGCAGAGCTCCCGGCACCCGAGAAACCCCCACCAAAGATCTCACGGAGGAAAAGTTCTGACGAGAACATTTGGGTTCATTTTTATTATTGCCTCAGTTTACTTCAAAGGAAACTTCACAGCCTTTTCGAGAACAGAGACGGGGCGGGGGGGATAGCTCAGGGATGGAGCATGAGCTTAGCATGCACGGGGTCCTGGGTTCGATCCTCAGTCCTTCCATTAACCAAAAAAAAAAAAAAAAAAAAGAACAGAGGCCAGCATCGTCTGCCCAGATTGCAGAGTAACTATAAAAGTCACTGCGCGAGAACAGCCATCAAGCTCTAAGTCCCCTGTTTCGTAAAGGGGACACTGCGCTGGCTTTGATTAAGAAAATTTGGAAGCGAAAGAAGAGACGTTTCTCATCATGCAGCTTCAGCTGCACCGGCCACCCTCCATCTGCTTGAGCCCCCGTCCCACAGCCAGCGTCTTCCTCGTGCCGGCACTGTGCCAGGCCCTGGGCCCCGGGCCGGGCTGCGGGAGCCGAGAGTCACACAAGCATCCCAGTCACTGCCCGGAGGGCCCCGCAGCTGGCCGGGCGGGTGCCCCTCAGGCTGCGCTTCTACACGGCAGGGGGCACTCGGCCAGGCGGGCCTCCTACTGCCCTGCTAGTGTCTCATCTCAGCAGTTGTCACCTTTCCCTCCTTCTCCCACTTCCTTATTTATAGTCAAAGCCAGAGGCCCAGAGAGGGCAAGAGATTTCGGAAGGTCACACAGCGGGCAAGGAGCCCCAAGGCACTGGGTTCTTTATTTGGTGATGATGGCTGCAGTGACGTTAGCCACACGGAGATGACATCTAACCCCCCCCTGGCCTGTTTAGAGGTGGAGACAGCTCAGACGATCGAGTGACCCGGGTGCAGGATTTGAACCCAGGCTCTGTTCCTTGGCCCGCTCCTCTCTGAGCTGCCCTGCTGGCGGCCCCTCGCCCACCCACAGCCCTTTCCCTGCATCCTGGAGGCATCGGTGGAGTCCAGCGCGCTCCCTCTTTGGAGCGCGCTGGACTCCAACCATCTCTGCCCCCCCGAGTTTGTCTGAATGCTGTGGCCTTTAAAAATCACTCATCTTCAGAGCCGCGAAGAGAAATGTCTCCAGAGAGGCTGAGCGGGCGTTAGGAGTGGCTGGGGGAGCTTTGCTTAAGCACTTAAATGATGACTAGTCACTGGGGCCCGGGAGCCGCTGTCCCTGTGGGTGCTGCACCGGAGGAGCTGCCGGGGGGTGGGAGGGACAGGCGGGGCACGTCCTCTCCCCAAGCTGGTCCAGCCGCCAGCCGAGGGCCCCACAGCCCAGCTGAGCAGTGTCCACGGCCCCAAGGCCAACATTCCGGCTTTGATTCAGGAAACCACAGTCCCCCAGTGTCAGACGCACTGACGGGGGATCCTGGGAGCGAGGGAAGCACTGCGTCCTGGTGCCTGCCGGGTTGGAGGGCTGTGACAGTGACAGCTTTTCCTCTTGTTTTCCTGGGGCTGCTGTAACAACGCACCACAAACTAGGCAACTTCACACAGCGGGAATGTATTCTCTCACAGCTCTAGAGGCCAGAAGTCTGAGATCAAGGCGTGAGCAGGACTGTGCTCCCAACAAAGGCTCCAGGAGAGGATCCTTCCTTGTGCCCCCCAGCATCTGGGGCTGCAGGCATCCCTTGGCTTGTGACCACATCCCTCCAGTCTCTGCCTTCGCCTTTACATGTCCTTCTGTCCTGTGTGCGTCTGTGTCTCTATTTTCTCTCCTTTTTTTTAAACATTTTTTATTGAGTTATAGTCATTTTACAATGTTGTGTGAATTTCCAGTGTAGAGCACAATTTTTCAGTTATACATGAACGTACATACATTCATTGTCACACTGTTTTTCACTGTGAGCTACCACAAGATCCTGTATACATTTCCCTGTGCTACACAGTGCAATCTTGTTGATCTGTTCTGCATATGCCTGTCAGTGTCTACGTTTTGAAATCCCAGTCTGTCCCTTCCCACCCCCACCCCCTTGGCAACCACAAGTTTGTATTCTATGTCTATGAGTCTATTTCTGTTTTGTATTTATGTTCCTTTTTTTTTTAATTCCACATATGAGCAATCTCATATGGCATTTTTCTTTCTCTTTCTGGCTTACTTCACTTAGAATGACATTCTCCAGGAGCATCCATTTTGCTGCAAATGGCGTTATGCTGTCATTTTTTATGGCTGAATAGTATTCCATTGTATAAATATACCACCTCTTCTTTATCCAGTCATCTGTTGATGGACATTTAGGTTGTTTCCATGTCTTGGCTATTGTAAATAGTGCTGCTATGAACATTGGGGTGCAGGTGTCATTTTGAAGTAGGGTTCCTTCTGGATATAAGCCCAGGAGCGGGATTCCTGGGTCATATGGTAAGTCTATTCCTAGTCTCTTGAGGAATCTCAATACTGTTTTCCACAGTGGCTGCACCAAACTGCATCCCCACCAGCAGTGCAGGAGGGTTCCTTTTCTCCACAGCCTCTCCAGCATTTGTCATTTGTGGACTTTTGAATGATGGCCATTCTGACTGGTGTGAGGTGATACCTCATTGTAGTTTTGATTTGCATTTCTCTGATAATTAGTGATACTGAGCATTTTTTCATGTGCCTATTGATTATTTGTATGTCTTCCTTGGAGAATTGCTTGTTTAGGTGTTCTGCCCATTTTTGGATGGGGTTTTTTTTTTCTTATTAAGTCGTATGAGCTGCTTATACATTCTAGAGACAAAAACCACATGATCATTTCAATAGATGCAGAAAAAGCATTTGATAAAATTCAACACCCATTTATGATAAAAACTCTCACCAAAGTGGGTATAGAGGGGACATATCTCGACATAATAACAGCTATATATGACAAACCTACAGCCAGCATAGCACTCAATGGTGAAAAACTCAAAACCTTCCCACTAAAATCTGGGACAAGACAAGGCTGCCCACTATCACCACTCCAATTCAACATACACTTGGAAGTCCTGGCCACAGCAATCAGGCAAGAGAGAGAAATAAAAGGTATCCAAACTGGGGAAGAAGAGGTAAAAGTGTCACTAAATGCCGATGACATAACACTATGTATAAAAAACCCTAGAAGGTCCACACAAAAACTGCTAGAGCTGATCGAAGAATTCAGCAAGGTAGCAGGTTACAAGATTAATGTGCAAAAATCAGTTGCATTTCTTTACACTAACGATGAATCAAAAGGAAAAGAAAGTAAAGAAACAATCCCCTTTAAAATAGCACCCAAAGTAATAAAATACCTAGAAGTAAATCTAACCAAGGATGTGAAAGATTTATACATGGACAACTATAAAACACTGATTAAGGAAACTAAAGAAGACTTTAAAAAATGGAAAGATATCCCATGCTCCTGGATTGGAAGAATCAATATTGTTAAAATGGTCACACTGCCCAAGGCAATATACAGATTTAATGCAATCCCTATCAAATTACCCAGGACGTATTTCACAGAACTAGAACAAGTCATAATACAATTTATATGGAACCACAAAAGACCTAGAATTGCCAAAGCATTACTGAAGGAGAAGAAAGAGGCTGGAGGAATAACTCTCCCAGACTTCAGACAATACTATAGAGCTACAGTCATCAAAACAGCATGGTATTGGTACAAAAACAGACATATGGACGACTGGAACAGAATAGCCCAGAAATGAACCCACAAACTTTCGGTCAACTAATCTTTGACAAAGGAGGCAAGAATGTACAATGGAATAAAGACAGTCTCTTCAGCAAATGGTGTTGGGAAAACTGGACAGCAGCATGTAAAGCAATGAAGCTAGCACACTCCCTCACCCCACACACAAAAATAAACTCAAAATGGATCAAAGACTTAAACATAGGACAAGATACAATAAACCTCCTAGAGGAAAATATAGGCAAAACATTCTGACATACATCTCAAAAATGTTCTCCTAGGACAGTCTACCCAAGCAATAGAAATAAAAGGAAGAATAAACAAATGGGACCTAGTGAAACTTGCAAGCTTCTGCACAACAAAGGAAACCATAAGTAAAACAAAAAGACAACCGACGGAATGGGAGAAAATTTTTGCAAATATTTTCTCTTCTTATAAGGACACCAGTCATTGGATTAGGGTCCGCCCTGCTCCGGTATGACCTCATCTTAACTTGATTGCATCTGCCAAGACCCTATTTCCAAAGAAGGTCCCAATCACAGGTTCTAGGAGTTGGGACTTGGACATATGTTTTGCGGGGACATAGTTCTGCCTCCACCCCTCATACTGTGTCCACAGTACAAAAGCCTTTCACAGGCATCACCGTAGAGAATCTTTGCCATGCAGCAGCCCATGGCAGAGGTGTGCTGTCACCATTTTACAGATGGAGAAACCAAGGCACAGAGCCCCCTCTCCCCTGCCAGCCTAGGCACCGTGATTGTATGAGAAGGGACTGTGATCCCCTTTCCCAGAGGGGACGAGGCACAGAGGACATCAGTACCCCACCCTCTGGCAACCCAGATATTGCCCTCCACACCAGACTGCATCCCCAGCCGGTCAAGCTCTTGGCCTTGGTGGAATGAGATGTGAATTTATGAAGCTGAGCATCGTGGACAAGAAGCCAAAAAATGCAATCTGGTCTCAGTGCAAGTGTAGACTCTTAGATGGCCTTGGACACTTCTCTGGGCCTCAGTGTACTCGCTGGGAAAGGAGGAAGGGCCTGGACCTGCACCGCGGGATAGTGAAAGCCGAGTGTGACGACTGAGCTTGTGAAGTGTGGCTGGCGTGGCCGAGGAAAGGAAGCTCCAGTCTACAGAACTTTAATTGGAATTTACATTCAAAACAGTTGATAGATTTCATGATTGGAAAACGTCTACGTGCATGTGGTACAAGTCAGGTGTGTGAATCTACTTTTTGAACCATAGATTTTATGGAACTTAAACACAAATCGAGTCGACCCCCAAGAAAACTGTGCACGTGAATGGAGATTAGTTCCATTAGTGCAAAACACACACACCTGATTTTGGAGACTTAATCGAAAGAAAGGAATGTGAAAGGGCTCATTGATACTGTATTGAAACAACACTATTTTGGATGATCAGGTTACATAACATATGTAAATGAAATTAGTTTCACCTGTTCCTCTTTACTGGTTTGAATGTGGCTGCTAGGAAATAGGAAAATCGGATTATATTCTGACTGGACAGGACTGGTCCAGACCAGGGGTTTCGCATCAATGTTTTACCTTCTCTTGTGGGCGGGCTGCTGCAGAGACCCTCCGCATGGACCCACAATCACAAGGAGGGGTGTGCATGGGGGGCTGGAGGCTGGGGGCATCTGGGCTGTGCCAAGGCTCCTGCACTGCCTCAGCGTTACCTGCACTTCTGTTTCCAGCATCGTTAGTGGTGGAGGGATTTATCCTGCAAACCAGGACAGTGGGAGGGGACACTGGGACACCACCAGGCTGTCCCGGGCAGATCAGACTTAAGGACCCCTGTGCCTGGGCAGTTCCAGCCTTCACAGTGCAGCCCTGCTGTGCCTTCCCCAGGGAAGCCTTCCAGGACTCCACTCCCACCCTTCATCCCCTGGAAATCACCAGATTCTTCAAGCCACTTTTGGGGACTATGTCCTCCTTCTGGCCGCTCTTGTCCACACAGGGCCGCAGGAGGGAAAGAGCTGGGACACTCCCTTTGGACATTTTGGTAGGGGGTGTCCCCCAGGATGAAATATTCACCTCCTGGCTCCTCTCCTTTCAGAGGTTATGGAGCCAGACCCAGGACCTCAGGGTGTGGGGTGCGTGTGTGTGTCTGTGAGTCTGCATAAGTCTGTCTGTGAGTCTGTATGTGTCTGTGTGCTCGTGCACCTGAGTCTCCAGATGCATCTGGGTGGGAGTTAGTGTGTCTGATTGCATCCCTGTGTGTGCATCAGCAGGTGAGCCCGTGTGTGCCTGTGTACCTGCGTGTGAGCCCATGTGTGTGCCTGTGTATCTACGTGTGAGCCTGTGTGTGCCTGTGTATCTGCGTGTAAGCCTGTGTGTACGATATTCACAAGAAAGTAAATAAAGATACAGTTGGCCAGAATTTATTATTTCTCATGATTCACGGGCAGGAAACCTGGATGAACGACTCTCCTGCTGTTCTTGCCTGGGCCTCTCCTGGGGCCACATTCATCTGACGGTTGGACTGGGGCTGGGCAGCCAGGGCTGGCCTCACCCTTGCATTAGCAGGTTGGTGCAGGCTCTTGGCTGGGGCGCCTTCATCCTCCCCCAGGACCCCTCTTCCTCCAGCGGCCAGCCCTTGTTTCTCACAGCCTCAGGGCCTCGGGTGGTCTCAGAGCCATGTTCCAAGATGGTGAGATGGAGGCTTCTTAAGGCCTCACCTCGGAAGTTGCCCATCACCACTTCTGGCACATCCTGCTGGCCCAAGCCAGTCAGAGGCCTGAGCAGATTCGGGGGTGGGGAAGTAGGCTCCACCTCCTATGTGAGGAGCTTCAAAGTCACATGGCAAAGGGGTGTGGTACAGGGACAGAGGAATCCAGCGTGGAGGTCCTGCCTCTTTGAACACCACATACCCCACGCACCCTCTTGGGAACCTGAAGGATGCTGTGGACCTGCACTCTCCCAACACCCAGGTGTGTGTACACACAGCATCTTCTGTACAATTTTGGGGTGTTCATGCAGCCTCACTTCTGGCCTATCCATGGAAACCCATGTGTGCCAGCAGGCTCCCTCTGGGTGAATCTGCCCCGGGAATCAGGGCTGCAGCCAACAAGGAGCCTTTGGGAGGACCTGTGAGAGCCCATGGTTACGCCACTTCTCCCCAAGGAAGACCGCCCCGGTTTCCGTAGCTGTGTAACAGACAGCCGGACGCTCAGAGGCACACCCCCGCCATCCGTGACGCCCTCAGTCCTGTGGGTCAGACCCCAGGCAGGACACAGTGGAGGTGGCTTGTCTCTTCCTCACAGGGTCTGGGGCCTCAGCTGGGTCCCGGAATCGCCCAGAAGCCCCAGGATGGAGGTGGCTCGGAATCTGGGCCCCACTGTGCCTGCCCTTCTCTGGAGGGGCATCCCTGGAGTAGGAGGGCGAGGCGGGGCTGCCCCTTGCCTTTCCTCTTTTTAAATTTATCGAAGGGTAATTAACGAATATGACTGTGTGTGTTTAAGGCGTGCAGAGTGGTGATGTGCTGTACACACACCTAGCAGAATGACTTCCAAGGTCAAGGTCATCAACACGCCCATCTCACACGGTGAAGTCTCCTTTTGTGTCGGGGTGAGGACGCTTCCGATCTACTCTCAGCAGCTTTCCGGCGGGACACGACACCGCGTTACTCACTGTGGTCACCAGGCTGTGCGTTAGAGCCTCAGGACTTACTCTTCTCGCGACTGAAAATGTGTCCCCTCTGATGCAGCGCCGCTCCTGCCTGGCCCTGGCGGTCACCCAGCATTCCTCCCACCACATTCTCCCAGTGGACACAAGCCCACCCAGACTCAAGGGGAGGGGGACACAGAGCCCACCTCTCAATGGCTTTGCAAACACCTGGAAGCAATTTCTAAAGCCTGGCAATGACCATTCTCCGAGGGCCAGCTGTGGGGACGCAGCACCTCCCACTGGGGTGATGGGAGCCAATGGACGGGGCTTCCCAGGTCCCCAGGGACATGGGAGAGTCTCCAAACCACCACCCTGAGCTTGGCCCCCCAGGTACCCTGGGGTTCCCTGTCCCTGCCCTTCCAGAAGATGAGGTCTCCGTTTTCCCAGTCCTGGGGTACTCCCTCACTCAACCCAGCAGGTGGAGGCGGTGGGACCTCCCTCCCTGTTCAAAGATGGGTCCTTAAGTAGGCGTCCAGGATAGACAACGTGGTGCCACGGTCTTCCCCGGCTAAGCAGACACTCGGGTCCCTCGGTTGGGTTCTAAGCCCAGTCCTGAGGCTCACAGCTCTGTCCCAAGTCACTCAGCCCAGAACCTCAGTTGACTCACGGTAAAATAGATGTAATGACAGTCCTCTCTGGTGATGATTAAGGGTGTTGTGTGAGTTACTGCTTAGCATGTGGCCTGGGATACAGCAAGCATGACAGACGTCAGCTGTTACCATCATCAGGAAGATCACAGTTCTGAATTTCCCCAGACCCTTCCCTAAGGTCTTCCATCTGTCCTCAGTCCGTAACCTTCTTTGGAGCAAGGTGTCTGCCCCAAAGAGGCTCCATCAACCTAACAGGGCCCTTTGCCTCAGGGACTGTTCACCCAGGACCCCTCTGATCCCCGCACGCCCCACCCCCACCAGTGCCAGCAAGTCTGGTCACCGGTCTTGAGATCTTCGGGGCACCAGGTACAGTCACACTGAGGAGCTGGAGGCCCCAGTTCCCCCACTTTACAGAGGCGGAAACCGAGGCTCAGAGTGTGGAGTGAGCTGCCCAGGGTCACTCAGCCACGGAAAGGAAGCACCAGGGTCAGAAACCACTGCGTGACCAGAGTCCGCACGCGCACCTGCTGGCTCTCCTACCTCCGGCCACCTGCAAGGCCGCCGACCGCATCCATGCAGACGCGGCGCGTCGAGCAGCTGGTGCGGGGGCAGCGTGTGGGTCGAGTGCCCTGGATGGGCCAGGACGGCACCAAACCCTCTTCGAAAAGCACCTCATTTCATCCTTTGACAACAGCACGATCTGGGCTGTTTGATCCAGACGCCCACTCAGCAGGGAAGGAGCCTGAGGCTGCTGCAGGCTGACCAGCCCCCGGCCCCGCCCCCGGTCCGGGTCTCAGCCTAGACCCAGCCAGCCTCGCCTCCCGCGTTCCTCATCACGGGACCAGCCTGCACTGACATCCAGCCAGCAGAAGGATGGGACCATTCAAAAATGCAAAGTAACCATTCTAAGGGGGGAGGGTGTAGCTCAAGTGGTAGAGCGCACGCTTGGCATGCAGAGGTCCTGGGTTCAATCCCCAGTGCCACCTCTAAAAATGAATAATAAACCTAATTACCTCTCCCCACAACCCCTCCCCCCCAAAAGAAGTAAAAATGCAAAGTAACCATCTTAAAACCAGTTCCCTTGTGCTACAGACTCATCGTCATCTGAGCATGGAGGGACATCGAACTCTGGCCTCTCCAGGCTGGCTCACCTGGCCCCGGGCTGGGGGCCCCGCCAAGTGCCTCCCTGCTGGGAAACTTCTGGCTGCTGCATTCCCGTGGGAAGCTCCAGGCACCAAGGGCAGGTGAGGAGCCAGCCGCCACCCCCCGATCCCAAACCCCGAGATGGCGGCCCTGCTCAATGTCATCCTTAAGAGGCTGGGGTCACAGGCCAGTCCTCCCGGCGAAACAGAATCGTCCTCCTGGGAGCGAGGCCCCCTCTTGGCCCAAGAAGAGCCATCTCAGGAACGTTACCTTCCCGCGGCCCTGGCCGCCCCTTTGTTACGACTCCCACTTAAAATATCAAAGCTGCGGGGCCACAATGCCCCACTGAAAGCTGAGTCACACAGGTTTTGTGACACCACCGAGCTCTCCTGCTGTCTCGCTCTGAGCAGGGCTCCTCGCGCCAGATGAAAAGGAAATCCCCAGCCGTGGGTGGGACGGAGCGGCCTGGTGAGGCCGGCGCCGCATAAAGGGGCCTTGTTCCCAAATCAAAAGGGCCTGAACACAAAGAGGGAGAAGAAAGGGCCGGGCGGTGGGGCCAGCTGCAGTCTGGCACACCTTGAAGGGCACGGCGTGCCAGGCCCGCAGCGCCTGCTGGCAGGGGCAGCCCCTCCTCCACCGCTCCCTTGCAGCCCCCGGGCTTTTCCAGAAGCCCTGTGGTGGGAGGCAGGGGAGGACCAGGTGGGGTCTCACATGGAGCTGAGCAGCAGCAGCAGCAGCAGCAGCTCTTGTCCCTCACCTGTGGAACAGGGATGATGACATGGCACGTGCCCCGCAGAGCTGCTGCCAGAATAATGAGTGAATCCAAACACGGTCCTGAGAGTCATGCGGGCAGAGGGCAGCCAATGCTCAGGAAGCACTGCCCTGTGCCCGACTCCACTCTAAACGCCTGACTTGAGGCATTTCCTCCAGCGACCGACAGACACTGCTGTCATCATTCCCACTGTCCAGATGAGCACGCTGAGGTCTGCAGAGGTTCCGGAGATCACCCTCGGCTGGGCTGTCGAGCACCCGGCATCAGAACACAGGCAGTCGGATTCCCCAGCCTGTGCCCGAACAAGGCTGCTAGGCTGCCTCCAAGTGGGTGAGTCGGGCGGGTCCAGGATTCCAAGGAGGCCAAGGCCACCCGCAGAGCTGACCCCGAGCCCCGGCCCAGCGCACACCCAGCGCTGCACCTCCAGCCCCACAGGAAATACCTGCCCAGGGGTCGCTCCAGCGTGGTCTCCAGGCAGACACGGTCCCAGAGTCTCCAGCGGCCACCTTGCCCTGTCAATTTCCTGCTTGCCGGCGCCGCAGTCACATGAGCCAAGCCCTTGGATAAATCAAGCAGATAGATTGTATATCTTGGCACGATCAGGCCTGGCTCCTGGGTCATTAGCACCGTCATTTTTCTCAGTGATCAGCACACTGCCACTCAACTGATGGCAACCCAGGGTCCAGGCTGTAGCTCCCAACCTGGTGACCAATGCACACTTTTGCTGCTTTGTGGCTTTTCTCATACTCACCAGGAGGCGGTCACCACAAGGCCCCAGGAAGCCCCAGGTCCACGTATCCCCACGCAGGTGTACTTCCAGGATGAAAGCAGATGATTCCACAGGTGCCCTCATGTTCTGGATTAGTCCCACTTCCCACCAGAGTCACGTCCACCGTGATGTCCCAAGCGGCCAGCCTTGCATTAGGCTGACTCCAAAAACCCAGGGAGCACATGCTTGGAGTCAGACAGACCTGAGCTTCAGGCCTAGTCCTGCCACTCACCGGCTGAGGGGCCTTGGGTAAGTAAGCTACCTTCTCTGGGCCACTGTCCCTCATGTATAAAAGGGGGATAATAATGATATTGGCACCCAACTCTCAGGGCTGTTGTCAGGACTGATGAGTTAATCTGTATGAAGTCCTTAGAATAGGGTTAGCAGAAAGCCAGCCCTGTCTTAGCTAATAAGGACAACAATAATAGGATGATGATGGTGGTGATGGTGATGATGTTGGTGATGGTGATGACGATGGTGATGGTGGTCGTGATGGTGATGATGATGATGATGGTGGTGGTGGTGGTGAAGATGATGATGACAAAGATGGTGCTAGTGCTGTAAAGAAGAAGATAGGATGGATGATTTGATTGTGTTGATGAGGAGGACAAAAATACTGATATCTGTGGAGATGGTGATAATTATGAGGATGGTGAAGAAGTTAATGCTGGTGGTGGAAAAGGAGAAAAAAAGAAGTTAATGGTGGTGGTGGTGAAGAAGAAGATGGTGAAGGGGATAGACAGAGAAGTTGATGATGATGGTACAGAAGTTGATGATGAAGATGGTAAAGAAGTTAATAATGGTAGTGAAGAAGATGACGATGGTGAAGATGGAGAAGATGATGATGGAGATGGTGAAGATCAAGCTGATGATGACCATGAAGAGGATGATAATAAAGAAGGTGAAGGTTAAGACATTAATACCACTGAAGACCTAGTCCAATTCTCTCCTGACAGGCACAGAAAAGGAAGGAACTAACCCAAAGTCACGAAGCAATTAGTGGTAGAGCTCAACCTGGCATCCTGGTCTCCTGACTCCCATTCCAGTGCTCCTTCCCCTAACTCCATATCCCTTGACACCGCCTTGAACTGAAGCTACTGGTCTCATCCTTACGTGGACTCCTGAGATTCATGGATATCCAGAACTAGATGACTTGGGCTTAGATCCCCGGATGTGTAGAGTCTGCCAGTTGCTGCCTCCGTGTCCCTCCTCCCTTTCTTTAGACAGAAGCCCTGTATGTTGATATGGCCAATGGAATGTGAGTAGAAGTAACTGGATGGGGTGCTTAAAAGAATGCTGTTTGCCCTGCCCTCCATCTTCCTTCCACTGCCTGGGATGCCAGCAGGATGGCTGGAGCTGGAACAGTAATCTTGGATCATGAGGTCATGAGAAAGGAAGTCACATGCTGAGGAGGGAGCAGCAGAAAGACAGAGAGGGCCTGGGTCCCTGATGACCACAGGACATCATGCCAGTGCCAGAAGGCTCACCTGTGCTGCAGAAGTGAAGCACCTGCCCTGTGGAACATTGATACTGTTTAAGGGAGACAGGACATAAAACAAACATGCAAATGTGTTAAAGCCAGGTGGGGATAAAGCCAAGGAAAGGGATGGAGAACAGCCAGGTTGTGTCGCTTTAGAAGGAGTGGAGGTCCTGCATAAAGGGCTAGAGGAAGCCACTAGGGGTGGGGAGAGGCGGTCCATCATGAGAAGAAGGGTCTTAGAAATGTGCTTCATATTTTCAAGGAACAGCCAGGAATCGGGGAGCTGGGGTTGTGTGAACACTGGGGTGTATATGGCGTTCTGTGTGGACTCCCAAAAGGTATGTCCATGTCCCAACCCTGGAGCCTACATTGCCTCATCTAGCAAAAAGTGTGATTACGCTAAGGATCTTGAGATTAGCAGATTATCCTGGACTAACTGGATGGGCTCTAAGTGCAATTACACGTGTCCTTATAAGAGAGACACACAGAGGAGCAGACAGAGGGGAGCAGAAGGCCATGTGACCACGGCCGCAGAGACTGGAGGGATGCGGCCACAAGCCCAGGGTGGCAGACAGCCAGCTTGAGCTGGAGGAGACAAGGAGGGATCCTCTCCTAGAGCCTTTGTGGGGAGCACGGCCCTGCCGACACCTTGAATTTGAACTTCTGGCGTTCACCTATGAAAGAATAAGTTCTTATTAGTTTGCAGAAGCCACCACATTTGAAGGCATCAGTTACAGCAGCCCCAGAAAACTAATATGGGGGTGAGTGGTGGCCTCTGAGATCAAAGACCGAGGTGGGGGCTGATCGTGCAGGGTCTCGTAAGCCACCTTGAGGACTCTGGATCTTATTCTGGTGAGAGGAGAGGCGACTGCAGGGTCAAGAGCTGGGTGCAGTGGGATCTGATGTGCATTTTTAATGGGCACTCTGGTTGCCAGCGGGGAGGAGACCAGCTAGGAGACATCTGCAGTCATCCAGATATGAGAAGGTGCCCATGGCCTCAGAGGGCCCTGCCCAGGTCTGCCCCACGTGCAATCGGCAGTTGTTTTTGGTGTTCCAAGTGCTCTGGGGGCAGAGAACAGGGCATGGCTGGGCCCCTCTGATCAGCCAAACAGAACAGATGTGTTTTTAATGGGGAACGAGAGCCCATATGCCCTCAGGGCAGAGACAGAGGGTTGTGTGTAAATATTTAGAAAACTGGGTGTGATGTGTTTGTACAAAAAATTTACTTCCTTTTCTTTGCATGATTCTTTGAATGACAAAGTGGAAACACCCAATTGTTTCCATACCAACGTACAAGCAGATCAGTGACCTTCAGTGGGCTGAGGCAGAGGGGAGAGGGTGGTCCAGGAGACTTCAACCAGAAGCCCCCCATCAGGTGACTGAAGAACCTGGATTCAGCTGGCCCTTGGGAACCGAGGAGGCATGGTCGCCAACGAGAGCTGCACAGGGACAAAGACCAGCTGCTGAGACAGAGAATCCATATGTAAACGGTTTTGTCAACCAAGTGGAATCAGAGACCTTTGCAGCTGGGTGAAGGGGCAAAGCGTATCGTACCTAAAATTAGTTTGCAGAGGAGACCATTTTTCTCAAAGTGCCTGCCCCTTCCCTCATCCACTTTTGCTCATGCCACATCACCTCTTCTCTGCTCTTCACCTGTCCAATTCCTGGCTCCAGGTGAGCAGATGCCCAAGGTGGGTGCAGTATTCAGGAGACCCTGGGCTGTGATTGCAAGAGGACTTTCCTTGGGCCACCTAAGAGGGGGAGAAAATCAACCCATCAAGACAGAAAAAGCCCCTGGAGCAGCTGTCAAAGGGGCTGGAGAGAGCTGGGGAGCACAGTGCTGAGCCTGGGGCCACCTGTGGTTCAGGGACAGGACTGCTGCACTCCCTACAGTGGAGGAGCTTTTAAGGGCACCGAGGAGCTCTGGCATCACCCAGACTGCTCTCGGCCACGCCCCAAGCTTGCATCTCCAAGGCCATCACCCCCACGGTGCACCGGCCCAGACGGCCCCACAACTTCCCTCTTCTTGAGCTCCTTCAGCACTCGTGTTCACTTGTGCTGAACACCTACTGTGTGCCAGTCTCTGTGCCAGGGCTTTACATGTTTTACATCACTTATTCTCATCACATCTTGAAAAACAGGAGCCATTGAGAAGAGATAACAGAGTCGGGGAAATGAAGACTTTTCTGCAGTCACACAAGTCTGCCTATCTCACTGCCTCTCTCAGCTCAGAATTCATCTCATTCTCCAAGTATTTATTGAACGCTGTTGGGCACCTGGCTCTGTTCCAAGCACAGTGGAAATTGTAGTGACCATGACAGATGGAAATCCTTACTTCCCGAGGGAGGCATCTGATGCTGGAAATGTTCTGATCCTCGAACACAAGTGTGTTCAGCTTGAAAATCATCAAAGCCCCAAAGTTCAACTTCATCATCTGTGCATTTTACTATACTTACTGAGAAAACAAAGTGCAATTCCCGCCTTTGTTGAAGTTACTTTCTGGTATGTGAGATGTGGTAGGCTGAATTAAGGCCCCCAAGGATATGCAGGACCTAGTATCTGGAACCTATACATCACCTTGTGTGGCAAAAGGGATTTTGCAGATGCGATTAAGTTAAAAAATACTGAGACGAGGAGATTGTCCGGGATTATCCAGGTGGGCCCCAAATATAAACAAAAATGTCCCTATAAGAGCAAGGGAGGTTTGATTCCAGAGGAGGACGTAGGAGATGTGACAACAGAAGGAGAGGTCTGAGTGTTGCAAGGAAGAAGGAGCCAAGGAACGCAGGCAGCCTCTGGAACCTGGAAAATGTAAGGAGTGGATTCTCCCCTGAGCCTCCAGAAGGAACCATCCCTCATGGCGCCTTGACTTTAGTGAAACTAACTTCAGACTTCTGGCCTCCAGAACTTAAAGAGAACACATTTCTGCTGTTTTAATCCATCTAGTTTGTGGTGATCTGTTACAGTAGCAGCGAGAAGCTAACGCGCAAAGAAATTCTGCTTTCTTGGACCACTTGAGATAGGTGCCAATGTGCCACCTCGCCGCCCCTTGGCTTCTCTAGTGCGTGTGTCCTGCAACGACATGGTCTGCACTAGCACAAGAATCTGACGTGAATACATCACCAGACCATTCTGGCTTCAGCAATTGTCTCAATGGTGTCTTTGTAGCAAAGCATCCAGCCCTGAATCTTATCTCCTTCAGCCTGGAACATTCCTCAGTCTTTCCCTGACCTCCATGGTTTCAATGATTTTTACTACAGGCCAATTATTTGAAGAATGACTCCCAATTTGTGTTTGTCTGATGTGTCTGATGAGGTTCAGGCAGGTTCTGCTTTTTGCGCAAGAATATCACAGAAGTGATGCTGCATCCTTGTCACCGCCTCCTGTCAGGCGGTGCATGATTTCAGCTAGCCCTTGGCTGGTGCTGTCCACCCTGGTCGCTTGACTAAGGTAGTGTCTGCTGGCCTTCCTCACTGTGATGTTACTCCCTACCTTTGTAATTAATTTGATTTTCAATTTACTTATTTATTTATTTACGGAGGATGAGCACACATCCTGTGAAGCCTCCTTTGATCCACCCACTCCAGCTCCCACCTCTGGTGCCTCGTCCTGGGGTTCCCCGAGCTTCCCTCTGTCAGCACTGACCACACAGATGTTCATCTGGTTCTCATCTCTCTCCACACCAGGACAGGCAGAGATGTTCGCAAGTACCTGGTCCCCATCCCAGAAGCTTTTTCAAATCCCTAAGCATCTTACCTTCAGGATTATCCTGAGGCAAGGCCCTCCCCCTGCACACCTGCCGCTGCAGCTGGATCAGCCTGGCTCGTGGAGACATTCATTCATCAGACAGTAGTTGTGCACGTCCCAGGTGACCAGCCTTGTGGAATAAGACAGAGCCTCTAGACCAAGAGTGTATTATGCTCAAGACTCACCACCTCCAGGAAGTCCACCCTGATTCCAGTCTCCTCCATGTTGCCTTGAGTTGTCTGTCCCTCTGTCCCCTTGAGTTGAATGCTCCTCAGCTGTTTCTTATCTTTCTGTCTTGGACACTTTTGAAGGGTACCAGTCATTTATTTAGTAGAATGTTCCTCAATTAATGTTTATTTGGTATTTTCTCATGACTAGATTAAGGCTATGCATTTTTGCAGGAACACCAGAGAAGCGACGCGCCCTTCTGAGGGCGCTGTGCCAGGGTGTGGCTCTGGCTCATTCCTGGTGATGTAAACCCAGATCACTTAATGGAGGGGGTTCCTGCCGGTTTCTTTACTATAAAGTTACTGCTTTTCCTGTTCTTTTTTTTTTTTTAATTGAAGTACAGTCAGTTACAGTGTATCAGTCTCCAGTGTACAGCATCATGTCCCAGTCATGCATATACATACATATATTTCTTTTCGTATTCTTTTTCATTAAATGTTATTACAAGATATTGAATATAGTTTCCTGTGCTGTACAGGAGAAATTTGGTTTTTTAATCTCTTTTTATATATAGTGGTTAACATTTGCAAATCTCAAACTCCCAAATTTATCCCTTCCCACCCCCTTTCCCCCAGTAACCATAAGATTGTTTACTATGCCTGTGAGTCTGCTTTGTAGATGAGTTCATTAGTGTCCTCTTTTTCCTTTCTTTTTCTTTTAGATCCCAGATATGAGTGCTATCATATGGTATTTTTCTTTCTCTTTCTGGCTTACTTCACTTAGAATGACAATCTCTAGGTCCATCCATATTGCTTCAAATGGTATTATTTTATTCTTTTTGGCTGAGTAGTATTCCATTGTCCTGTTGTTCTTAATAACTATTGGGGGTGGGGAAGATACTTTGAGACTGTGAAAATACCTTGTTTCTCCTAGAACTTTTACCCACGAATTCGAGCCTCAGTCTGTGGGTCTTGCCTGTAACAATCATTACTGTGTTGTCTTAATGGTGATTTTCTGTTTTCCCAATTCTTTCTACATTTATTAAATGGAATTCTTTTGTAAGGAAGAGCTGTCCCCTCTTCCTGTCATTTATTTACTCCACCCAGAGAACAGGTGCATTGCCTCCCTTGCCCCAGGGCACACTTCTGTGTCCAACAAACCTTGAGACTCCTGACTCCTCTAGAGACGGACCCTGCATGTGGAGCCAGTGACAAGCCTTCCTGCATCCATAAAGTGTCTCCAATGTTCTCACAAATAAAAGCTGAGATTCTCCAGTAACATCCATGTTGCTGCACATGGCGTTATGTTGTCGGTTTTTATGGCTGAATACCATATGAGATCACTCATATGTGGAATCTAAAAAAAATAAAAATACAAAACAGAAACAGACTCATAGACATAGAATACAAACTTGTGGTTGCCAGGGGGACAGGGGGTGGGAAGGGACTGGGATTTCAAAATGCAGAATAGATAAACAAGATTATACTGTGTAGCACAGGGAAATACATACAGGATCTTGTGGTGGCTCACAGCGAAAGACAATGTGACAATGAATGTATGTATGTTCATATATAACTGAAAAATTGTGCTCTACACTGGAATTTGACACATTGTAAAATGACTAAAACTCAATAAAAAAAAGTTTATATATTAAAAAAATTAAAAATTAAAAAAAAAAGCTGGGAGTGTGATCACAAAGGTTTTTTTTTTTTTTTTTTTAATTCTGAAGGAATGTTTACTTGTTTTAAAAAATAAGGTGATAAGGTGTGAGGAAGGGTATGGGGAGGTCATTCCAGGCAGAGGGAACAGCATACGCAGTGGCTTAGAGGAAAGTGTGAAATCCAGTCCTGAGCTGGAATCTGAGTTCCTTTCTGAAGATGACACTGTTCACACAGCATCTCTCCTCCTTCTGGGCCCCTCTTCAAGGCTCTTTTGTTGGCCCTTGTGGTTGAACGACTGCAGAAGTGCCTCCAGTGGCTTTGTTCCCAAAGCCTCACCTCTGGATTCAGCAAGTCCCCTCAGGAGGCAAAGTGTTACTTCCCCACCCCTTGAATCTAGGCTGATCTTGTGACTTGCGTTAGCCGGGGAAATGAGGCCTCAGTGACCAGTTGGCTGTTCTGAGCCCTGGCCTCAAGAGGATTCTGCCACATGGGCCAGTCTGGGCTAGAGTGCTGGAGGAGAGACACAAGGCCCAGTTGCCCCCGTCATCCCAGCCCATAGCCGGCCAACCAGCAGACAAGGGAGCGAGGCCATCCTAAACCAGCCAGCCCCAGACATCCAGTTGACTGCAGATGTACGAATGACTCCAGTCAAGATCACTGAAGCTTGAGGGGAGGGTACAGCTCAGTGGCAGAGTGCATGCTTAGCATGCAAGAGGTCCTGGGTTGCATCCCCAGTACCTCCATTAAAAACAAATAGATAACCGGGGGAGAGGGTATAGCTCGGTGGTAGAGTGCTTGCCTAGCACGCACAAGGTCCTGGTTCCATCCTCAGTACTGCCATTTAAATAAAATAAATAAACCTCATAACATCCCTGCTCCCCTCCCAAAATAAAACAAATAGATACATAAAAAAATAAATAAACCTAATTTACCTTCTTCAGTAAATAAATAAATAATGAGTTAGTTAAAAAAAAAAAAATCACTGCATCTTGATCCAGATCAGCAGAACTGCCCAGCTGACTCACAGGCTTAAAGCAGAAGCACAGGTTTACCACATGAAGCCACTGACTTTGGGGGTGGTTTGTTATGCAGCAGTAGCTAACTGCTTCGATCCTTACCTATTTCCACCCCAAAACTAGATCCTGTAACATTCAGAGGGATGTGGTGTATGATGCACTCCTCTGACCCAGCCTGTCATAAGGTGGATGACACTAAGAGAGATCGAGTGATCTGCCAGAAAGGAGATGGCAAATTGCAGGACAGAATCCAGGGCTCCAGCCTCCTAGTCCAGTGTTCTCTCTGTAGCACCTTCTACTTTCCCTTGACAACTTCTGTTTCCGCAAATCTCAGCTTTCACGTACTCAGACTGAGACCCTCTGAATCCACGAAGAGCCCCTTGGGGTTCACTCACCGAGACCTAGGGCTGACCCGGGGAACCCAGAACTGCTGCCCACCTGGGGCAGTTCCTGCTTAACCCGGACAGGGATCCCCCTCACCATCTCTCCCTCCCCTTTCTCCTGGAGGAAACAGCTATGGGCAGAGACAGTTCCGAGAACACATGGCTCCATAAATAATTGTTCGATGAATGATCAATAATCGTTGGAGAGGCTTCTTTCTGGAACGATTCACATCTAAATAACAATAATAGTAGCTGCCGTTTAGTGAGGTCTCTGAGCGTGTCTCACGCCGTAGCTCACTCCACACTCGCAGCCTCTTATGATGGAGCACGCATGGCCCCCTTCCACAGGTGAGGATGCTCAGACGTGCAGGACTTGCCCTGTATCACACACAACCACCCCTCAGGGACGCTTCCCCAACCCCCCTAGTGAGAACAGCCGGCCCCCGATCAGTGACTAATCATGTGACTCTTCACCCACGGGAGAGTTCACCCACGTGCACCCTGGGACAGGCTCCCATGAGCGCAGTCTGTCGGGCTCACGGCTGCACCCAGAGCCTGGAGCGTGGCAGCAGCCAAACAGAGATGGAGAGTGGGTGGTCAGCTGGGAAGGGCTGGAGCTGGGGGTGAGAGCCAGGAGCCTCACTTTGGAGCCCCTGGGAGATCCCGCCACACAGCAGGTCACAGCTGCCCCAGAAGGACCTGTGCCTGAAGCGAGGAGGGGACTGCCCCCGGGGAAACCAAGTCTGCAAAAGCCAGCAGAGCTGTCAGGTGTCAGGCACGGTGCTGTGTCCTGCTCCAGTCGGCTTTCTCACCCCCCTCCTGGGGAGGCGGGGCAGAGTCAGGACAGTCAGAGGCCCCACCCTGCGGTCCTACCCGGTTCCTCATTTGGGGGAGGGGGCGTGGTTGAGGGGGAGACTCTGCAGTGCCTGGGACCACCGGGTGGCTGGGTCCTCTACCACTCGGAGCCTTGAGCTTGCTGACCGTGGGCCTGGCACGCGGGCCTGCTTGCAAACAGTCCTGCCCGGAGTCTGCAACGGGCTGAGTCTGCAGTCGCCCTTGTCTTCTGTTTCAGTTTTTTTTAGGGCTTACTCTTGTAACTCATGAAATATTTACTTGGTTCCAAAGTCAGACCAGCCAAACAATGCTGTGTGAGTTTCCGGTGGTGGCGGTTGTCTTAAAAAAACACAACTGGATTGATCCTTTCACAGTTCTAGAGGCCAGAAGTACCCAAAGCGCAGTGTCCTCAAGGCTGGTTCCTCCTGGCGGCTCCAGGGGGAATCTGATTCCTCACCTTTTCCTGCTTTTGAGGCCCCCTGCATCCTTGGTTCGTGACCCCTTCCCCGCGTCACTCCGACCTCTGCTTCTGCCGCCACAGCCCTCTCATTCTGAGCCCCCCACCTGCCTCTTACCAGGACCCTGTGATGACACTGCCCCCGCCCAGTATCCAGAACAACCTCCCATCCTAACACAGCCTCACCTGCAAAGGCCCTTTTGCCCTGTAAGCTCACAGGTTCTGGGGATCAAGACACAGGCATCTTTGGGAGGCCATCATTTTTTCTACCACAGGAAATACACTCAAAGAAGTCAGGCTTCCACCCCTGTGCCTTGCCCACAGGAGAAGTAATCATTCTTTTTTTCTTTTTCTTTTTTGAAGTACAGTTGATGTACAGTGTTGAGTTAGTTTCACGTGGACAGCAAAATGATTCAGTTATGCATATGCTAAACATACATTCTTTTTCAGATTCTTTTCCATCATCGGTTATTACAAGATATTGCATATAGTTCCCTGTGCTGTACAGTAGGTCCTGTGGCTTATCTATTTTTTATATAATAGTGAGTATATGTTAATCTCAAACCCCTAACTTAGCCCTCTCCGACCCCTTTCCTCTTTGGTAACCATAGTTTGTTTTCTATGTCCGTGAGTCTATTTCCAGTCTGTAAATAAATTCATTTGTATTTTTTTTTAGATTCCACATGTAGGTGATACCATATATTTATCCTTCTCTGTCTGACTTACTTCACTTGATATGATAATTTCTAGGTCCATCCATGTTGCTGAAAATGGTATTATTCCATTCTTTTTTATGGTTGAGTAGTATTCCATTATATATACACCACATCTTCTTTTTTTTTAACTTTTTTTATTGAGTTATAGTCATTTTACAATGTTGTGTCAAATTCCAATGTAGAGCACAATTTTTCAGTTACACATGAACATACATATATTCATTGTCACTTTTTTTCTCTGTGAGCTACCGTAAGATCTTATATATATTTCCCTGTGCTACACAGTATAATCTTGTTTATCTATTCTACATTTTGAAACCCCAGTCTGTCCCCTCCCACCCCCCACCCCCCTGGCAACCACAAGTTTGTATTCTATGTCTATGAATCTGTTTCTGTTTTGTATTTTTGTTTTTTGTTGTTTTTTTTTTTTGATTCCACATATAAGCGATCTCATATGGTATTTTTCTTTCTCTTTCTGGCTTACTTCACTTAGAATGATGATCTCCAGGAGCATCCATGTTGCTGCAAATGTCATTATGTTGTCAGTTTTTATGGCTGAGTAGTATTCCGTTGTATAAATATACCACGTCTTCTTTATCCAGCCATCTGTTGATGGACATTTAGGCTGTTTCCATGTCTTGGCTATTGTAAATAGTGCTGCTATGAACATTGGGGTGCAGGTGTCATCCCGAAGTAGGGATCCCTCTGGATATATGCCCAGGAGCAGGATTCCTGGGTCATATGGTAAGTCTATTCCTAGTCTTTTGAGGAATCTCCATACTGTTTTCCCCAGTGGCTGCACCAAACTGCATTCCCACCAGCAGTGCAGGAGGGTTCCCCTTTCTCCACAGCCTCTCCAGCATTTGTCACTTGCAGACTTTTGAACGATGGCCATTCTGACTGGTATCAGGTGACACCTCATCATAGTTCTGATTTGCATTTCTCTGATAATTAGTGATACTGAGCATTTTTTCATGTGCCTATTGATCATTTGTATGTCTTCCTTGGAGAATTGCTTGTTTGGGTCTTCTGCCCATTTTTGGATGGGGGTTTTTTTTTTTCTTATTAAGTCGTATGAGCTGCTTATATATTCTGGAGATCAAGCCTTTGTCGGTTTCATCTTTTCAAAAATTTTCTCCCATTCATTTTGTTTTGCTTATACACCACATCTTCTTTATCCATTTCTTTGTTGTTGGACGGCTAGGTTGCTTCCATGTATTGGCTATTGTAAGTAATGCTGCTGTGAACATTGGGGTGCATGTATCTTTTCAAGTTAGTTCTCTCCGGATATATGTTCAGGAGTGGATTACTGGATCATGTGGTAAGTCTATTTTTAGTTTTTAAGGAAGAGGTAACCACTCCTTAACTTTGCACACAGTGAAATCCACGCCTTGAAGTGCCCAGTTCTGTGGGGTTTGACATTCATTTAGACTTGTGTGCCCACCCACAGTGGAGATCAGAATGTGGTCCCTTGGGGATGGGAGGGACACTGGGGGGCCTGATCTGATTCTCCAAGCAAAGCAAACCCAAGGTGGGCCTCTCCTAGGTTTGTTTATCCCCAGGCTGGAAATGAATGCCTACTAGAAACAGTCATCCTGGAGGTCAGTTTAGTGAGAGCAAGACTCTGATCAACTGACCATACAACTCATCGCTCCGTGGCCGCGGCTGGGTGCGGAGCCCTGTGGGGACCTGGTGCTGCCTTGGATTATGGCTGAGACGGCAGGACCCCTTCCTCTCTCCCAGCATCTTGTGCAGCCAGCGAAGGCAGCTCTGACTCTGGTCTTGGGTGGGGACCAGAGGCAGCCCCTGGCTACAGCTCGGGGCTTTTTGAAACCTTATCAAGATGAAGAGTGGCCTCAGGCAAACTGACCAGGGGCTGGTGGCCCACGGGAATGGCGTTCCCAGAGACAACAAGGAGCCAGTGGCCCTTTCTTCAACCGCCAAATAAAAGCCGCCGACCTCAGCGCCACAAAGAGGCAAGAGCATGAATCGCTTCTGCAGGGACTGCAGTTCCTTTGAGGGGGCCTGTCACTGGCACCGGGCGGGAAGAAAACATTTTGTCATGCACATCAGTGGCCTTTCTCCAGCCTGGGCGGCCCAGGAGCTGCTCAGTGCTCATCCATCAAGCTCATAATGAAGTGGCAAATTGCTGTCTTAGAGCGATGCTCAAAAGCCAACTGCTTCAGCCTGCGTCCAGGAAGCCATCAAAGGCCTGTCCCTGGGGGACGGGCTCCCCCAGGAGTCTTTCTGTGGGGGCAGAATGCAGAAGCCTTTATCGGTCACTAAAGGAATTGAAGTGACCACCAGAAACCCCGTGATTCCCTGGGGGGTCGGGCTGCCTGCCCTCCTCTCCACCGCCCCATTGCAGTTAGGGATGTGGGGACGCCCAACACCTCCCCCTCCTGCCCCACCATGATACCCAAAGCCATGCATCCTTAGTTTCAGAGTTGGCCTCGAGCAATCCACCAGCCGATCTGCCCTCTGGGCACCCACCTGGCTGCCTCCACTGACCTGGAAGCCTCCTTTCCTCCACACCAAGGCTGTGGTCAGCTGAGATGCCTTGAAGCTTCCTTCCCCCAGTTCCAGAATCTCAGTGGAGCCCAGAGGAGCTGCAGGCAAGCCCTTCCCTGGCATTTGATCCGACAGTGATGATGATGGTGATGATGGTGGCGGAGGGGCAGCAGCTTTGTTCCTCTGACCCGAGCCCACTGCGTACACTATTTCATGGAATCCCCACAACACTCAGGAAAAGGAAGTGATACTGCCTCCCCATTTCATGGATGAGAAAGGGAGAGGTTAGCGAGCTGCCTCATCAGAGAGCAAGTGACAGAACCAGACTCCGTCCCATTCTGAAGCCCTGGCCCCTGCAAGTCCCCTTGAACCACTGAGTAATGAGCTGTGACATGGTGGCCGTGTAGCCCACCACCACCCAGGCCAACGGGATTGGGTTCTCCCACGGCCCCCCCACAGGGTGGCCCCGCCCCCTGTGGGCGCACCCCAGGCTGGACGTGTGAATCGGGGGGGCTCTTCCTCCCGCTTTCTTCTGCATCTTCCTGCCATTCACCCTCTAAGGAGGGTCCCCCTCCAAGGCAGGGTCCCCAGGCCACCCTCCCAGGGCAGGCCGGGCAGGGCTGGTGCCCCAGCCTGCCTTTCCATGCTGTCGCCGTTAGGACGGGACGCTCTCTTTGGCAGGCCATCAGTCTGGGTTGGGATTGTGTCCTGGGGCCAGGAGCACGGTGGCCTCACATGTGGGCCCTGGACAGGATCACAGAGCGAGAGACACAGAGCCTTGGAGGATGCTCTTGGCCCCGCAGGTTGGCCGATTCCAGAAGTACCATCACCACCAGGTGCGAGATCTGTCTGTTTATGGACCTTAAAAAAAGCCCCTCAGAGCCACGCTCCGGGCCCAAGGATGTGGCGTGCGGCCCCAGCTGAGAAGGAGCCGGGGCGCGTGGTCCTGGTCTCTGTCTTCCACACAAGCAGCAAATTGTGACGTTTCTGCTCTTCTTAAGGTGGGGATGGGAAGTCACACCCCGTCTGAAAACGTCCCCATCGCTGTCCCCTTGGAGCGCGCTGTGCCACCAGCCATGTGCTTACACCTGTGTGTTCTGAGGGTCGGGACGCCTCTCCGCCCACCCTGTTCCCGACTTGGGTGATGCTGGGTCAGGGAAGACTGCTCCGTTCAGGGACTTCTAGTTGAGGCCTAAATGCTGAGAAGAAACAGGCCGTGCGCAGGAGGTGGGGGTGGGGTGCAGGAAGAGGAGGGCAGAGGCGCCCACTGAGGCAGAAGCCAGGCCAGGCTGGACATGTTCCCGAGGTGGGGCCGAGCCCTCGAGCCTGGCCGGGGCTGGGCAAGGGATGGGTGGAAGGTGTGGTGCTTTGGAATCAGAACCCCAAGGCAGCACCCCGCCTGCTCCTTTTCTGACGAGGAAGGTAATGACAGTATGGCCTCTGGGGGTCAGGAAAAGAGACTCTGCCGCCCAAAGAAGGGCTGCCTCCTACCCAGGGTCACCCGGCGAGCAAGCCCAGAGCTGAGTCCTCACCCCTCCCTCCCACTTTGCCCAGACTGTGAAACAGCGTGGGGGCTCAGCAAAATGCAGGCACCCTGCGGACACTGAGGAACGAAGTCTGGACCAGAGTCTCTGAGGACCCAAGAGCAGCCCAGTAGGAGAGGGAAGCCCAGGGCTCCAGGGAGGAGCAGCCAGCCCGGGATACTTCCATCCAGATGCTGCATCCAAGCTGCCTGTGCTGACCTCCTTCAGGAAGTCCTCCCGGGTCTCCCCCTGCTGGTGCTCCAGCAAGCTCCTGCGGTTTAACCTGCCTATCTCTGCCGCTGGGTCATGACCCAGTGTTTTGTTTCCAGTCCCTCCAGCTCCACCCGGAAGATGTGACACTGAATTGAATAGGTGGACGAGTGGAGTGGGGCATCACAGAAGGTCATCCCAGGCTCCGACCCGTGAACCCTGAGGCCCCTTTCATGTTTGTAGTGGGAACTGACCCCCTAAAACTTGATTTCCCAGAACTTTGCTGGGACCACAGCCAAGTGTGCAGCAGTGGGGGATGTGATGGTGGGGTGGGGTAAGGACCATGGTGGCCTCTGTCTCCTCTGAGCACAGGGGACTCGCAGGGGAGGGCCTTTTGCTCCAGGCTAACTCGTTTCTCCCTCACCTCCACCCAGATATTCAACTCCCCAGGGGACTTGGCCTCCTCTTCTCTGTGTCTCAGATTCCACAGTCCTTTCCAGCTTTGGAATTGCAGAGGAAGAATTCCAGAAGGACAGCAACTGGAAGCCTCTTGGGGCTCAAATCTGTCCTGTACCTCCTTAGCTTAAAACCCTCAACTGCTTCCTTCCAGTTAAAGTTTGAACTCCTCCGCTCACTTAATGGGACCTTCCAGGGTGTATCATGGTTTAACTGTCAGTTTTTTCTCCAGAGAGATATACAATAGACGATCTATTTGGAGACAATCTATTTGACTATCGGTGGTGTCTTATACTACATGATATACGGTAATGCCAATCTAGCTCAAGTGCTCTGTTAGCTCAGTTAATCCCAGCAACAACCCCAGGTGGTGCTCACTGTTATTATCCCGGTTTACAAGGAGGCTCAGAGATGTTACCACCTCACCTAAGGCCACACAGCAGAGTTGCCCAGGGAGCTTAGGGTCAGGTGCCCTCCCGGAGGAGGTGATGTTTTCCTGGGACTTTGATGAATCCTCTAGGTCTTTGCTTGTGGAGGGGAAGCAGAGATGGCATTTGGGATGGAGGTATCTCTTGAGTAAAGGACAGAGGCAGGATCTTGGGAGACATTTGGGGAACTGGGAGGCTGTAGGTGGACTCACACATAGCGGGTAACTGAAGTCTTGATCTGGAGAGGCATTAGGGCCACATTATGCTGAGACTTGAATGCCAGTGCAGGAAAGGGTCACTGGGGAGGCCCCGGGGGCCATCAAAGGCTGTAGAGCAGGGGCATGGCAAGACTGGGGCAATGTCTTAATGGCCCCTGTGTATTCGGGCTAAAAGCAAGCTCCTCTTGCTGGCAGGCAAGGCCCTTCCTGATAAAGCCCTGGTGCCCTTGCCAGGCCCCCAGCGAGCTCCAGCCACACCGGTGCTCCCTCTGCTTCTGAGCCCATGGACACTCCTCCCTCAGGTCAGCCTGCTCCCTCTCATGGCTCCCTGCTCCCGAGTCACCTCCAGGGAGCCCTCCCTCTCCCTCAACACAGGCCCCATCCTCTCCCTGCCCTCCCCCTCCCACCATCCCCAGTCTTACCGCTGACCACACCGGTAGCGCCCTGTCTGTGGCTTTGCCGTTCATCTGGCCACACCAAGCAGAAGTTCTAGCAGAGAAGCCCCTCTCTTCCTTCTGTCCACAGCGGGTGGCACACAGCGCGGTCTAGCAGGAATGACTCAGCCAGTGATGAATGCTTGAGTCAATTCCACCGACAAGGGCCCCTCTCTGTCTGTTGTGTGAGCACTCAGGTGGCGCCTGGCGCGGGTACAGGTGGGCGAGGGTGTCCCACCAGCCCTCCTGTTCTCCCCACTCCCTGCCCCTACCTCCTTCCTGCTGCGACAGCTCAGCCCACGAGGAGCCGGGGGTTAGATGTCAGAGGGCCAGGCGTGGCCCCAGCCCAGCCCTGACGGGGCGGGCGGGCTGGGTGCTTTGCCTCTTTGTGTCTCCGGGGCTCCAGCTCACAGGCGAGGGAACCTAGGCCCAGGGGCTCCAGCTCACAGGCGAGGGAACCTAGGCCCAGAGGGGAATCGGCTGAGCTTTTACTAACAGCCCGGCACAGGCTGAGACCTTTCTCTGTTCAGTCCTTGCAACACCCTCGTGCTGCAGCAATGGCTGGGTTTGGGGGTAAGGCCCACTTTCCGGCCAAGGAGCAGCAGTGAGCTCCCAGCTCTCCCGCGTCCTCAGAGCTGGGACAGCAGGCAGGATGGATGTCCAGTGCAGCTGAGTCTTCAGGGGCTTTCACTCCCTGGGCTGGGCTGCAACCTCGGGCAAGTCCCCACGCCTTCTCCAGCCCGGTCTGTAAACCAGTGGGGGTCGGCCGGACACTAACTCAAGGCCGGGCTCACATGCTGCCCTTGGCACTGGGACAGGTTGAGGGTGATTGTCATCGCTGTCTGATCATCACCTGACCCATCACTCCAAACAGGGAGGACACTTCTAGGGCTGTGGGAGAGCAAAGCCCGAGCCTGGAGCGGCCACCCCTTGCACGGAAGGGATGGGGACACAGGCCCTGGTGGGTATTCAGGGAACCCCTGGGCCACCCAACCTGGGGGGACCACGTGCCCTTGGCATCAGTGGGAAATGACCTGCCCCTTCCTCCGCCCACCTCCAGAGCCAGGTACCCACATAAAAAGGGCTCGAGTGGGCGAGCGCCCGCCTTTGTCATCCGATGCCATTAAGGCCGGAACTTCTCATGGGAAAAGTAACACTTTGGCTGCATGAAAGGGCGGGGGGTGCAGCGCGGCCTGGCGGTTCCAGGGCGAGCGACCTGGAGCCGTTTGAAGTCCACCCGCTATCTGCCACGGGGGGCTGTTTAGCTTCTGTGGGGGCGTAAACAGGGTGATTGAAGTGGGCGGCTGTGTCTTTCCGGACGACAAAAGTCCCCTCGTTAATTGCCACATCAAATGATCGGGAACCCCTCAGTGGAAGCCCTCAAATCACCGTGAACACACGGTGCAGCCCGAAGGCCGCCGCGGCACCCCCGCCCGGCCGCGGCCCTGCCCCCCCAGATTAGGTTACTCGCGCGGGCGGAGGCACAGGAAGGTCTCGGCGGATTTGTTCTGCTCTGCTGCTAGCCCGCTATGCCAGCCCCCGGCCGGGCCGCAGCCCCTCATTGTCTCCGACTGCCGAGCCAGCACGCAGTCGGCCCGCACAAAGCCCCCGGCTGCGGAGGGGAGGTCCTCTCCCGTGGTCACGCCCCGGTGACGGTGACGGGGTGCCAGCTCCTAGACCAGCCCCACACTGGCCGCAAAGGGGCCGTCAGGCTCTGCATCTTCAAAGGGGCCATCACAGGGCTGAACTGACACCAAAGCCGCAGTGTCACCCCCCACCCCTCTGGGCTATTTGCTGTCCCTGACTGGCAGGGGCAGGGAGACTGGGAGCCCAGTGGTCCGCAGCCTTGGCTGTCCCATTGCACACCTGGAGCACACGCCCAGTGGGTCCCAACAGTTACCCACGCTGGGGGCACGCCTTGCACTGGGCTGACAGAAACTGTCACACGGATAACTCGCTCTGCCTTATCAGGAGGGACCAGGAGCCTAGCTCCTGCTTTATAGATGGGGAGACTGAGGCTCAGGGTGGTCAGTGCCTTGGTCCAGGAATGCTCCCCACTTGTGCTCTGTGGTTGCTCACGGGCTGGTGGGGGAGAGACCCTAGTCACCCAATGGTGACAACTCGCTCCTGACTTACTGACACCCACACAATGCTTGGGTGTGTGGCTACCACTTAGGAGGGTGCACACAGCTCCCAGGGGGCTTGGCTAGTGACAGTCCCTGCCCCAGGCTGCCCGCTTCCCAGGGTATTTGATCAATACCAAATCAAATGGTATTGATTTCCATTTGCTTAGCGCAGACGTCCCCTTCGGTGGCTCCATCCACTCCTGGGAACCCAAGGACAGACAACACCCGCCTCAGCTCGGAGGCATCATCTCGGCCTGAGCAGGAAGATGAGCTAACTACAGAAATGGGAGCTAAGAGCACTGGAGGAGAGGACACAAAACATAATGCAGCCTGGCCTAACTGAAGGAAGGGGCGTTAGCCAGGCACAGGTGGACGGGCAGGACCACTCTAAACCAAGGGCCAGCATGTGCTAAGGTCCTGTAGCAGCAGAGTGTGGCCCGAAGCTGGGCCTGGAGGGTTGGGGAGAGCTGTGAGCTGAGTACAGCAGGAGGCAGGGCAGGCGGGGTAGGGCCTGTGGGTCCACTGTGCTGAGTGATGGGATGTTCTGAGGGGTTGGGAGCCACAGGGGTAATATATCAGGACCCAGTTTCAAAAGAAATGCTCTGCTGTGCTGTGAACTGAGCTCCAAGGCCTCAGTGTGTGGGTGCTGAGAACTTACTGTGTGTGAGGAGGGGTGGCCCACAGGTCCGGGGAGGAGGAGAGCTTGCAGGACGGTCCCTGAGGTCCAGCAGGAGCTGGTGTGTATAAGAGCCATAGATTCAGTTCTCTTGCCTGGAACAGACACCGGGTCTCCTGCATCAGACAGAGCTGAACGCAGCCAGTTCTCGGGGGTGGGACATGGACCCCAGGGCTTCCCCACAGCAGGGAGACCAGGCTGAGGGTCAGTCACGGCAGCTCTGTGCATCCTGCCACCCGCTTTACTGGGCCAGGTAACTGGGCATTGGGGCAACCAGGACAAGATGTTCAGAGCAGACTCTGACACACAGTGGGTTCTCGCCAAACACGACCCTTCTGAGCCTTGGACAAGCCGCTTCTCTTCCCTGAGACTCACTCTTTTAAGGGCGTGGTTGCACATCACTATTTAAAAGTGTTCCTTCAGCAAGATGGCCCATTTGCCCAGTGAAATGGAGCATTCGCAGACAAAGCGGAGCAAACCAAAGGTGTGCCGGGGGCAGGGGCAGGGGCCCGATGCCCCCTCGCTCTCCTGTCCCCTTCTCCACGATGCTCCCTCCTTCTCCACCGTGCTCCCCAGCCCAGCAAGCGAGAGGCTCCGACGGGTCCAGGATTCTGCAGTGAGGCAGGTCGGCACTGGACAGAGTGCTGCCCAGACATCTGCAGCCTGGGCTCCCGGCTCGCTTGTCCTGCGATGCGACCCAGGAGCTGAGCTGCAGCTCTCCCGGCCCGGCTCCAAGGCGCTGACCACTGCCCAGCCCTACGTGCCTGCACATCCCTCCATGAAAAAGGCCAGCAGCAACTTTCTCTTCTCCAAAGGACGTCTGCCTGACTTTGCCGACTGGGCTTGTGTTTGGGGAGAGCACTGGCCAGGTGCTTGTCTTCTTCGGGGAAATGTCTGGTCTTCTTGCCTGGTTTTTAAACTAGCTGTTTGTTCTCTTTGCTGTTGAGTTGCAGGAGTTCTTTATAGATTCTGGATACTTCTTAATACCTTTTTAAATTTTATTTGTATTCTTCAGATTTATTTAATGGAGGCACTGGGGATTGAACCCAGGACCTTGCGCACGCTAAGCACGCGCTCCACCCCTGAGCTATACCCTCCCCCTTAGTAACTTTTTAACGAGGGGTTCGCATCCTCTCTTTGCAGTGGGTCCTGCTGTGGCCAACAGCCCCGGAGTCAGGCGAGGTGGCAGGGCTGGGGAGTGGCTCATGCAGGGGGCTCGGCCGGACCCTTGCTGGTGTGGGCTACCTGGGGAAGCCCCGGCAGGTGGCACTGGCGGGTGACCCTTGTCCTGCCCAGCAGCAGTGGGCGCGTGTCAGGGACAATCTCTCGGTGTTTCAGCTTTTCTTTCTGCAACAACAGACACAATAGCAACACACCTCACAGAGCTGTTTCATTGAATAAGTCACTTTATTGACATAAGGCAGGCAGCAGAGAGCCTAGCACATAGTAAGTGCTCAATTAATGTTAAATATCATTACTATATAAAATGTAAAAGACTCAATGCTCTATAATCAAAGGAATGGCATTGAAACTAATTTTTGCCTCCCTAAATGTCATAAAAATTTTTTAAAAATTACACTACCCAGGATTAGCAAGGCACCAGGGAAACAGGTCCTTTCATGAAGCAAAATTAACAACTTTTTCTTTTTCTTTAAAAAATATCTCCTTTGGAAGATAAAAAAAGAATGAAATAATGCCATTTGCAGCAGCATGGATGGACCTAGAGATTATCATATTGAGTGAAGTAAGTCAGACATAGAAAGATGAAAATATGATACCACTTATGTGTGGAATCTCAAAAAAAAATGATAAAAATTCTATTCGCAAACCAAAAGCAGATTCACGGACGTAGAAAACAAACTATGGTTACCAAAGGGGAAAGGGCGGGGAGGGATAAATTAGGGGTTGGGGATTAACAAGACGCATATTACTGTATATAAAATAGATAAACAACAAGGACCTACTGTATAGCACACTGGAACTGTATTCAAAATCTTATAATAACATGTAATGGAAAAGAATTTGAAAAGAAGAAATACATATGTGTGTGTATGTGTAACGGAATCACTTTGCTGTATGCCTGAAACTAGCATTGTAAATCAACTACACTTCAATAAAATTTTTTTTTAAAAATCTCCTTAAGATAGATAAGTGGATGTTTAAAGAAAAGATAATTATAGCGTGTTCTGGGGGTTACCAAATACTTAGAAGTAAGTTGTGACAGCCCGAGCCCGAGAGCTGGGAGGCGGACACGCTGTGAGAGCCTCCCTCCGTGTGAAGCTGTACGTGACGCCATGTGAGGTTGTGGCAAGCAGACCCCAAAGCAAGCGCCAAACAAGAAGAGAGCAAAGAGGTAAAGCTGTAAGCAGGCGGAGGAGGAAGAGGGAGGGGAGACAGAGAACAGAGGACAGAAAAGGGCAGCAAGACACTGGTCAGCCCGACGGCGCGGTGACCTCATGGAATCTTAGCGGTCTCAGTGCTCCCAAACACAGGGGAGAAATGGTCAGACTGGATACACAAGTGAGACCCAGCCATTTGCTGTCCCCAGGCAATCCGCTCTAAGGACAAAGACAGAGATGTCACACAAGGATGTTAAAACAAGGACAACTGCCGGGCTCCATCCATCTGGACCCCTCGTGCACGCCACCTGGACCGGGGTTCAGGTCTCAGGATCGCTCCGAACAGTCCTTGACATCCACCACCTGGCTCACACATCAGCGGAGTCTGGCGTTTTGCCCACCTTAAAAATGGCGAGAAGGCAGGGAGTTTTAGGGCGATGAAACCCATCTGCCTGATGCTATACTTCGGCAAACCCACGGTAAGTGCAGCACACAGAATGAACCCTGGTAAACCATAGGCTTCGGGTGACAACAGTGTATCCGCTTGGGCCCATCAACTGTAACAAGCAAGATGTAACAGATGTAACAAGATGCTAGTAATGGGGAACTGCGGGGTTTGGCACTGTCCTTACTATCAACTCAATTGTTCTGCAAATCTCCAACTGTACTAAAAATAGTCTGTTAATGATTGACAAGCATACCAACCAACCAACAAAAGATGGAGCAAAGGGTTGAAGAGGTGCAAAGGGGCCAGAGGCTGACCTGGACAGCGGAGGAGCTCCGAGGCTGCAGCGGCTGGCTTTCTGATTCTCAGCCAAGTTCACTTGGCTCCTCCCACACTCAACACTTATCACTTCATAGCGTGAATTATCACAGCTCCTCCCCGTTCACAAGTAGCTTATCAACAAACAACTTGGAGGCACCATGCTGGGGTGCCTGATAATGCTACAGTGGCTGGAGGAGCTTCCAGAAACTTCCAGCCTGGACTATGTCTCAGGAGGCCACACGTCAGCATTGCGGTGCCCACATGGTCACAGAGGCCCAGGTGCGTAGGCTCTAACAGCGGTCTCTGGGAGCCAATGTGGGGGGGCACAGGCCCCTCCCCAGCCTGGACGGTCAGCCACTCAGGCCCCACCTCACCCTGCCCTGCACTCTAGCCTCCCGCAGCTGGGAGGCCAGAGGTTGGAAACAGGGCTTCGATGCTGTGGCTGGGCTGGTCACTCAGCCTGTCTGTGCTCGGGTCTGATTTCAAAGGAGGGCGCTGGATCACAGGGTTAATGAAGAGAGAGGATGATCAGCAGATCTCGAGAACAGAATAATGAGAGACGCCCTTTTTCCTGATGGCTTGTGTGCCCTGCTGTGGGGTGGGGGGAGGACCAGGGGGACTTCCTTAGATCAGGAGATGAGACCAAAGTATTCCCAGCTGTATAGTTTTCCAGGGCCGCCATGACAAAGTACTGCAGCTGGGGCGGCGTAAACAGCAGATGGTCACCGTCCCCCGTCCTGGGGGCAGGAGTCCGAGGTCCAGGCGGGGCCAGCTTCTCCCGGGGCCTCTCTCCTCGGTGTGGAGACAGCCGTCTTCTCCCGCATCCTCACGTGGTCGTCCCTCTGCATGTGTCTGTGTCCTGATCGCCTCTTCTGGGAGGGACACCAGGCCTACAGGATTAGGACCCACCCTGGTGACCGCATGTTATCTTAACCACTCCTTTAAATAGCCCATCTCCAAATGCAGTCACATTCTGAGGTCCTGGGCGTCAGGACTTCAGCATAGGAGTTGGGGGGACACAGTCCAGCCCAGAACACCAGCAAATTCCTAGAACATGCCCAGAGACTTGGCCCTGCAAGGCAGCATGAGAGCCAGCCACCGAGATGTGAGCCCAGGTTGGGTCGGGGATGGGGGGCTGGTGTAAGGCTTCATCCTGGGTTGGGGGTGGGGACACTACAGAGATAAAAGAGGAATGCAGTCTGAGTGCTGGGTCTAGTCCTGGTCCTGCCAGATCACCACGCGTGCTTCCCTATCCCTGTGTCCGTCTGCCCTGCTCTCTCTGCCTCTGCGTCCACATCTGTAGAATGGGTGAACATTCTACCTTCAGGCCTCCCTGGGTTTTTGTGAAGGTGCAGTAGGCTCAGGACAGCCAGGAAGACCCCACACGCCGGGAGGAGGCAAGGTCTTTCATACAAATTAGCGTCTGGGAAACGCCCAAGGCAGGAGGGCCAGATGGTCATCATGGATAAGCCTGTCCCCTTCCCGACCTTCCCCCTTACGTGACAGTCCTGAGACAGACCCATCCTGAGGTGTCTAGACAACAGAGGTCGGGGCAGAGCTGGCTCAGACCTCTGCGTCCCAAATGCCACACTGAGAGCTTCGCTTCCTACCTTGATTCCCCAGTCCTGTGGGAGAGGCCCCCTTTCACAGAGCAGACAGCCGAGCTTCAAGGAGTCACCGGGCTGCCAGCAGGTGACGAGTGAGTTTCCCGGGTTCAGGCAAACACTGCCAGTGTGATTTGCCAGGGAGATTCTGGAAGGGAGGGAGGTCTGCTCCCGAGGGGGGAATCCCGTGGGGTCAGGAGTCCCCTGGCACCCGGGGAGCAGTTCACGGTCGGCAGGCTGGTGGGGACAGGTGCACACAGGATGCCCCAGGAGAAGCCAGCTCGGCGCCCATGGGCGTGGGTTTTTTAACCACAAAGGGCCACAGAGCTGGACTCGGTTATTTTGCTCCAACGACAGGGCACTTGGCCATCCCTGCATCTGTGTCCCAGGGGCCAGGAGGGGCTTCATCCCACAGAGGGTTCTGGCCGCTTCGCCACCGACCAATGGAAAGAACTTATTTTAGGAAAACGGGAAACCACCTAGCACTTAGCGAGGAGTCCGGGCCAATTGTGAAGCCATTCTCAGTTGCTTTATTTAGCTATTTATGAAACTGGCTTAAACTGGACTTAATGGCTGGGCCAGCCTCCTGGCTCCCCCGTGTGCGTCCTGGGGAGGCCACAGGAGCTTCGGCCTGATTAAAGGCTCCACCAGCCCACCTCCTCCCGGGACCCACAGCTCCAGGCTCAGGAAGGGGCAGCCCATGGCTCACAGGCCTGGCTGCCACAGAGGAGGTCATTCTGGCCTCAAAATCCATGCCCTGGGGCCCCCACCTGCACCACAAATGCTGCTGAGTTGCTCCGTGAACAGCCGCCTTGGCCACACGGCGCTGGCCCAGCGTCGGCCAGCCCTCCCGGCCCCAGGTGCCAGCTGCGCACCACCCCGCTGCTGGCTTCGAGGTGCTTTCCACAACTTGAAATGGTCCTATGTCCCTCTTTGCCTGCCCGTCTAGAATGCAGGGTCCAGGAAGCTGGCACCTCACCTCCCCGTCTGCCCTGAGTCTCAGATTCTGGACCCTTGCTGGGTACACAGCTGATGCTCAGTCGGTAGGCATTGACTTTCTCACTCCTGCTTGGAAAGAAAAAGCATCAGAGACCAACCCAGGGAGACTTCAGCCCTGAGGAGCAGCTCTCAGGGAAAATCAGGGGTGCTACCAGGGCCGTCAGACCCCACACCTTATCTGTGGTCCCAGACCCGGCCTAGGGCTATGTGGGGAGGACCCCAGATCCCCTCCCACGCTGGACAGAAACACGGCTCCCCACAAAGAACCTGGTCAGGGTTCAGGTGAGAAGAGGGGTCTCCTCTCACACCCGCCATGCCGGCTAGAATCGAGTCAGATGAACCACAGGCCTTGGTGAGGGTGCTTTGGGAACCAGTTTGAAAGTTTCCCAAACGCTTAAGTCCAGAGCAACCCTGTGGTCCAGCTGTTCCATTCCTAGAGACGAGAACATATGTCCACGTAAAACCTGCAGACGAACACTCACAGCAGAGCTGGGCAACACAGCCCCAAAGCAGACCCCCCCCCCCCAGATGCCCATCAGCAAGCAGGAGGATACACAAAGCAGGAGACTGTTGGGCCACAAGCGGGAAGGAGGCCCTGACGCCGGATGCAGCGTGGGTGAACCCTGAAAACATCCTGCTAAATGAGAAAAGCCAGTCACAAACACCCCGACTCCAGGATTCCACTCACAGGGAGCACCCAGAACAGGCACACCGGAGACGGGTGGATTAGTGGCTGCCGGGGGCTGGCGGGTGAGGTATGAGAAGTGTTACAGCTCAAGGGTGTGGGGGTTCTTTCCTTTTTTAAAAAAAATACTATTCATCAACATTATATTTTAAGTTTATTATCATTATTTTTAAATGGCAGTGCTGGGGATTGAACCTGGGACCTCGAGCATGCTCAGCACGCGCTCTGCCACTGAGCTCCACCCACGCCCGCCTGGGTTTCTTTTTGAGACGATTGAAAGTGTTCTCAAACGGCCTGAGCTATAGTCGCACATGTCTGTGAATGTACTAAAAGCTGCTGTGTTGCCCACTTTAAATGGGTGAACCGCATGGTTTGTGAGTTGCATCTCAGTAAGACCAAAAATACAAAAAAGGGGGAGGGCTCCAGCGTGCTGCTGCACACGCCCACCAAAACGCACGCACACGTACCCCGAAAGGCGTGGACTAGAACGTTCTCTGCAGCGTTGGGAGTGAAAGCCCCAAGCGAGACCCCACCCAGAAGCCCCTGGAGGGCTGAGTGTGTGGGTCACCCCGGCGCGTCCGCACAGCGGCAGGCCGCGGAGCCCCGAAAACATGGAGCCTGCGGCCCCACTCAAGGACGGGGCTGGATTTGACAGATGTTGAGACAGTGAAGCCAGACCCCCAGGCACAGAACCTGGACAGCTCCTTCATACAAAGCAAAAGCAGGCAAAACTCAGGTACAGCGATAGAGTCCAGAGCGGTTACCCTTGGGGCAAGGTGCTGGGCGTGGCTGGGGTCTCGTGGACGCTGGCTGGGTCTTGATGAGGACGCTGGCTATATGGCCAAATTATCTGAGGCAAGTCACTGAGCTGTGCACTTCTGTGTGTGTGTGTTACATGCCAATAAAATTTCCTAAAACTCAAGATTAAAACCAACCATGGGTGGCCACAGGGTGGAAACAGGGTGGTTTGGGGGTCCGGTCCCCACCCCAACCCCCAGCATCCGGACTCAGGCCCCAGCTTTCCCAGCTGAATTTGGTTGGTTATGTTCTTCTCAGCTGTGCGGCACGGGTGATGACAGCAGCGACCTGAGCGGGCTGTCCTGCGGACCCAGGGCACTCCTGCAGGGAGCAGGCGAGGCCAGGCCCGGCACAGGGCCAGGGTCCCCGGATGTGAGGTGGGCCATTGCTTTTCCGACCCGGTCAGCTGGGCTCCCTCTCCGTTCCTGATGAGGATACTAAGGGTCTGTCCCCACAGCCCCCAGTGGATGTCACACCCTAATCCCAGGCACCAGTGAAGACCTCACCTTATGTGGCAGAAGGGATTTCACAGATGTGATAAAGTTAAGGACTACATTAAATTAAGGGGTGATGATCCTGGGTTATCTGGATGGGCTCAGTGTCATCACAAGGGTCCTTACAAGAGGGAAACAGGAGTCAGAGTCAAGAAAGAAGACATGGTTACCGAAGCAGAGGTCGGAGTAATGAGGCCACAAGCCAGGGAAGGCAGGCGGCCTCCAAAAGCTGGAAACGGCAAGAGAACAGGCTGTCTGTCCTCTGGACCGTGGAGCACAGGAGGAACATAGCCCCGTGGTGCCTTGCTTTCAGCCAGCAAAGCACTCTTAGGACTTCAGCCTCCAGAACTGTAAGAGAGTCGGTCTGTGTTGCTTTAGGTCACCCAGTGTGTTGCCATGTGTCGAGCGGCCACCAGCAACCCGTGGGCTGGACCGCTCTCTTTCTGCCTGTGTCTGACCTCTGGCCAGTCTCCCCGTGGTGCGCCCTGGCCAGGTGGGGGAGGGCCGTGTAAACTGTAAAGTGCCCCCCCCAATGGCAGGGCTGGTGCCAGGCTCCCTGCTCTGGTGGTGGAGGAGGGTCTGATGGGGTTGGGGGGGCCCTCAGGCTGGAACCAGAGCTCTGTCCAGCCAGGGCCAGCAGGCTCCTGGGCTCCTCAAGGCCTCCTCTCCTGGGGCCTTGGCTGCCCCAGCCCAGAGCGTGTGCCTCCCACCGTGACAGAGGAAATGCCGGGCCTCCTGCAGCAAGTCCTATGGGGGCCCCCTCGGCTCGTCAGAGCATAGCAGACCCCCAGTGCTCATGCAGGACACGTGCAAACACCCTCCGCCACCCTCACTCCACCTGTCACACAGCTATGAGGGACCTGCTCTGCCGACACTTGCTCCAAGTGGGGGGACACAGAGCTAAGCCAACACCAGTGAGGTCCCTCCTCTGAGGAGCCCAGAATTTAGCTGGGACAACAGGTGTTGATCAAATCGTGAAATCTGGGCTGTGAGAGGCTTAGGAGGGGCTGGCTGGGCAGGAAAATCTGGGAAGACCCACCTGGAGAGGTGACAGTTGAACTGGGGAGGGTGTTCCTGGGACAACAGAGCAGGGCCCTGTGAGCAGGGGGAGAGGGAACAGGGAAGAGGCCAAGAGAGCAGGGGTAGCTGTGATCCTGAGCCTGACAGAAGGTTCTGGAAGGCTATAAGCTGGGGTACTGTGGACCAGCCTGCTTTGGGGAAGCCCGCTCTGGCTGAGCTGTGGAGACCAGCCGAGGGGCAGAGGGACTCCGGCCAGTCCCAGCGGGGAGCCTCCGTGCCTACCAACCTGCGGGGGCGGGGCTGCCACCCACACCGGGAGGCCTTCCCAGGGCTGGGGCCTGGCCGCACCCTGGTCACTGGCTCCAGAGTGACCTCCCTCCTGTTGGCATGTGAGGAGTGGGGGCGGGGCTGCAGAGAGAGGGACCCCAGCAGAGGGCTCCAAAAGGCGCCAGCTCCACGGCCCCAGGCCCCCACCCACCCTGCCCGTTGTGAACCCACTCCAGCCCCTCCTCCGTCTGTTCACTGACCTGCAACCAGGTGCGAATTGGGCCCGGCTGGGGATAAAATGGCTTTGATGAGCCAAATGGCATTGGATTGGCCCCAGGCATCCAGGCATGGTGTCCTGCCGAGACCCAGGCCCAAGACAGGCAGGGAGGGTTTCTTTTATGAGCTTCCCCCTCCGCAGGGCAGGCCTCTTCCAAGAGCAGAGGGTTCTGTCTGCAGGTCTGCCATCCCTCAGGGACAGGGATGCGCACCGGGACTAAAATGCTTGTTAAAAAACCCAAGCCAACAATGACGGATCTCAAGGCCTTTCCCAGCGTCTCAAGAAAAGCAGTGGAGCAAAGGGTCCCAGCCCAGCCCTCCCAGCCTTGCCCGGCCCTACAGCCCACCTCCCTGTTCTCTCACAGAGTCCTGGCCCCAACAGAGGAGCCACATTTGTTCAGGGGGAGCTGGGCTGACCGAGTGATGCAGGATTGGCCCTCGCCTGTTTCACTGATGGGGGTGCTAAGGCTGAGAAGATGGGAGAACTAGGTCCTTCCCCATCAGACGTGGGCCTCAGGCCCCCAGGAGGATGGCCCGTATGTGGCTCACTTCTACCTCCTGTCTTGCACATTCCTTCAAAGACATTCTTTTTCCTGCTCCTGCCCACTAAGCCAAGGCCGGCTGGACCAAAACTCTGGCCTCCAAGAAGGAAAAAGAATCATTCATCACTAGTTTATTCAAAGCTGAATTATTGAGCACCTACCATGTGCCAAGCACAGTTCAAAGTCCCGAGAATGCAGCTGTGAATGAGACAAAGCCCCAGTGCTCCTGGATCAGTCTGTTCCTGAACTCCACTCAGGTTTGTTTAGCACCTGAGCTAGCCAGTAGCACCGTTAGTGATAACACTACAAGTCTGTTAGCAGGCCCATTAATTTTGCCCATTTTCACAGTTCAACCAAGGCTTCAAGAGTATGGGCTTCATTGGTTGACCAATCCGGCCCCAACTATGAGCTCCCCACCTACAAGCTGAGTGGCTGGGCCAGCGATAAAAATCATGACCGTAACAGCTAAACAGAGTAGCGCACCAGGTGGAGGCCAAGAGCTGCTCCAAGTGCTCTACGTAATATGGTCCCTCAGTCATCTCAAGGCTTGTGGGGCAGACACTGCTGTCACCACGTTCTAGGGAGAAGGAATTGGGGGTGGAGGAGCAGTTGGCTGCCCGTGGCAATCTGCTCCCTGCCCTGAGCCTCGGGCTAGTCCCAGCAGCCTGCAGTGGAGGTCTATTTGTGTCCTGGGGCTGCCATACAAAACAGCACAGACAGGGCGGCTTTAAAAAGTGGGGATTTATTCTCTTACAACCGGGAGGCCAGAAATCCAAAATGAAGGTGTGGACCGGGCTGGGCTCCCGCCAGAGGCTCTAAGGGAGGGTCCTTCCTGCCTCTTCCTGCTCTGGGGCTCCAGGCGTCCTGGGCTGCGTCCCTCTGGCCTCTGCCTCTGCGCTCATACGGCCTCCGCTCCGCGTCTGTGCCCCGGGGAGGCCCCCCAACTGTGCCCAGCCAGAGCCCAAGCCTGGAGAGGCCTGAGCTGGCCCGGGAGGCACCCCTGGCCTTCTCACCCTAAGCCAACCTCCCTGCTCTGCCCCAAATCTTCGTGGCCGCAGGAGCCACCGAATGACCAAGTCAGGCCCAGACACGGCCAGCTGGGGTGTCCCCTCCCCGGTCAGCACCCTAGATCCTTCCACCTCCAGCCTGGGCCGGACGCAGGAACTCAGAGGGGAGAGCCATGGCAGCGAGCAGACTTCTCCAGAGCCCGGCGCTTCCATCCAAGGCGGTGGGGGCGGGGGGGGGGGGACCAGCCGCCCCTTCCCCAGCAGGCACTCCCTCCCTGGTGTCCATTCTTCAGCCAAATGGTTTTGATTTTACAGGAAGTAGGCAAGGGACTAATCTGAGTTTAATTTTTGAAGCCAGGCCTTTGATTTAATACTTATTCATTTAAGTAATTAATGCCTCTGAGTCTGGGGTCAGAATGCATCTCAGTTTAGCTCGTCTCCTTCCCCACAGCCAGAGACAGACCTCACAGCACTCGGTGCCTCCAACCATTCATTTATACCGATTGGGACATTCCAAGGGCCCAGAGCAGTTACCAAGCAGGACTTTGCAGAGTTCTCCACGGTCGACGATTAAATCCCACCACCGTTTGTACCGTGCCTGGGACCTCGTGGCAAGCACCTCCTTCTCTGGCGAAAAACCTGCTCACAAGCCCGGTCCTCTTTCCCGGGGGCTGCCTGGAGAGGGCATGGAGCTAGAATGTTCTGGGTCATGAGACCTTTTTTCAAACCCAGATTCCATTCCATCAACAAACATTTATTAAGGGCCCACTGTCCGCCAAGCACCAGGCAGACCCTGGCAGGGGCGGCTCTGGTCCTGAAGGAGAAACACAGACACGCAAGGCCGTGAGCAGGAGCAGCTCTGAGCCCCCAGGTGCGGGAGCGTCCCCAGGCGGGCGGGAGCGGGCGAGGACGACCCGCAGGCGGGGGGCACAGTGAGCTCCGGAGAGGAGGCGGCGGCCCCACGGTGAGGGCAGAGGCGAGGAGGCCGGCAGAGGAGGGAGGCAGGGGTGCAGGGCCCAGGGCTGTTCCAGGGGCTGTCTCTGGCGAGAGATGCTGGACGGCTTCTTATACATGAGTTCCTAGTTGGGGGAATTTTTTTTCTTTCTCTTTCTCTGTCTCTCTCTCTCTCTTTTTTTTTTTTTTTTTTTTTTTCCTTTAACAAAGCACAGGAGGGAACCACCTCCTTGATTTCACCTTGAGTCTGCGGCAAGTTCGCCTTGTCCTCATCTTTCTACGCCAGTACTGTCTCCCTCCATCCTCCCGCAGACAAGTCCTGGGATCCAGCATCCGAGCCCAGGTTCCACCGTGTGGGGGTCACAGCCGTGGCGGCTCCTGTTTCACAGATGGAGAAACAGTGCTGGGTTCAGGGTGGACCTGACGGTGCGGGCAGGCGGGTTCCACAGTAACCACCCTCCCCGGGAGGGTCTGCCATCGGCGTCTGGCCAGGCCCTCTGGAGTGGCACGGAGCTGCTGATGTCAAAGTGGGACCAAACGGCATTAAACACTGGTCAGAAAAGAGGGGTGAGGGGCCAGAGCCCACAGCCCCTCCCTCAAGCGTGGCGCCTGGGCTGCCGCCCCGGTCGGCACAGAAGGGAGGGCCCTGCCTGGGGCACACGTGGAGGTTCACCATGGATCGTTTTTCCAGCGAGATGATAACTGCATGGTCCTCTGACTCCCTTATGTCCACAAGGAGCTATGGATGAACCCAGCAAGGGACAGAGCAGGGACAGCAACGCTGGGCAAAGCTGGGGTGTGACTGTCCTTTCTGCCCCAAAGCATGAACACAGTCCCTGCAAGCAAGCCGCCTCCCCAAAGAGGGCGTTTGGGCTCTCAGCAGCTGGCGGGGAGGCTCTCGGGGAAGCCGGGGAGGAGGGGCTGTGCCTGCCTCAGAAGCAGACCTTGCAGGAGGGGCGTCCCATCGAGCCAGGGGAAGGCGCAGGGCAGCCTGAGTTCCTCCCAGTGAGAGGGGGGCTTCCCGGGGACAAGCACCCGACTCCTGGGACCAGGGCTACACGGCGGGGAAGGACTTGCGCCTTGCTTGTCTCCGGCTGCACAAGCCTGGCTCGCAATGGGCACGCAGAAGTGTTCGTCGGAGGAAGAAATGGAAGCTCTCCCCTCTTGGAAACAGCCCTCCAGCCACTGCCGCCTGTGCTCAGCATCGGGTGTGGACGTGATGCTGCCCGGCCCTTACCCCGGCTCCACCGTGAGCTACAGCGCTGAGCTCTGTAGGCAGTGAGGCCCTAGGGCTGGGGTGGGGTGGGACTTTGTGGGTGTCTGCGCTACCCTGGCACCCAGAGCTTCTAATAGATTTCTTCAAAGTTTCAAAGGGCTTGATTGCTCCTCAAACCCCTGGCCTCCCCCTCACAGGCTTGTAAACAACCCCTACACCCCAGGACCACCAGGTGGGACCCCACAGGCTGCAGGAGCGGGGTGTGGGGGCGGGACCCTCTCAGGTGAGATCAGGAAGGCTTCTCGGAGGAGGGGGCATTTGAGAAGGCCCGCCCTTGTAGCAACAAGGTGCAGATGAAGAATCTCCTGTTCAGAAATAAAGTCCAGCCATTGGAATTGTTGACTCATTTCATTCCATAAACCAGCTCAGAATCTAGGTTGGGTTCCAGCCCTCCACTTCTTAGCTGATGGTTTGGGGTGAGTCATTTAACCTCCCTGAGCCTCAGTTTCCCCATCATAAGGCAGGTTATCTTAGAATCTGCTTCAGAAGGCCGTCACAGGAATTAAATGACCCTCAGAAGTTGCTAGGACAGGACCTGGCAGATAGAGCACCACTCAGTACTCAGCAGCTGCTGGTCACAAGGTCAGAACGGTTAGCAGAGGCCAGGTCCTGGGGCAGATCTGGCCAAATCTGGGAGCGCATTGACTAGCACCCAGATCTGACCCCACGGAGCTCAGAGTGTAGTCGGGAAGATGGGAAGGCCTCAACACGGGATGATGCTGGCCTGTGGGAGCCCTTAGGCACCCTGCCCAGCTCCCGTCCCAGGGCAGGCTTTCTCCTGGGGACCCGATCTCCAAGCAAAGTCCTGCAGAATAAAGGCACCAGCTGGAGCAGGAGAGGAGGAAAAGGGCAGTAAGGAAAGGAGACGGGGCTCCTGGCTTCCAACACTCACATGCAGACACACACAGAGACACGCGTGCACACCACACACACACAGACATGCACAAATGCACTCACACACATGCACAGCTATGCACAAATGAGCGTGCACCATGCGTACAAACACGCACACGTAAGCACAAAGCAGAAATGCACACAAGTGCACAAGACAGCACCATGCACACACACATGTGTACGCACACGCACACACATCCACCCTCACACGGAGACACCACCCATCCTCACACAGGCACAGGCGGACATGCACAGACAAGACCACACGTACAAGTACCCATGTGCACACTCACACACCTGCACACAGGTGAACAGACATGCGCACACACACAGGGGCACACACCGTCACACAGAGACCCACACGTGTGCCCAAGCCCATGTGTGCACGTGCCCACATACTCACATACCTACCAGGAAGGCGTCCCCTGCCGTCTGCACCAGGACCACAGAATTACCTTCACCCCCAGGAGCCTAAGACCATCATCAGAGGTGGAGAAGATCTCTGGGTCCGTCCTCTTAGGTTGCAAATAAACAGAACAAAAAAATGCCCAAACCCCACAGAACAGTGCCATCTTGTGGTGGCAGCACGATGGGGTGGTGATAGTGGCCTCCTTTCCTTTGGGGAGGGTTTTTTCCTCCTAAAGTCACTTCTGAGGTGGGCTGGCACCAGCTGTCACCCGTTGGGACAGGCACTTAGCCACCGTTTTATTTGGAAGAGGTGGGGTGCTCTGGCCCGCCCTGGAGCCGTGCCCAGCCCTGCCTCCAACGACCCCTTTCTGGCTCTCCCCGCCTGGAACCACCTGGGCACTGGGCTGAGCCCTGCCTGGAGAGCCTCCTCCTCTCCCTGGGCTTCACTTGCCTCCCTGGGAAATGAAGCCATTACACTGATGCTCACCTGCCTCTAGGGCCGTTCTTCCTGCCCCGAGACTTCCCCAGAATAGACAGGGCCACCCCCTTCCTACACCAGGCGCGAAGCAGGGGCTACCGGGGGGTCTGGGGCTCAGCCCCCAGGGGCTCCCTTGCTCCTCTGCAGATCACCAGCTTTAGCATCGCCTGGGAGCTTGTAAGACTTGTCCCACCAAGGGCTCCTGCCACCTGCCTGAGCTGAACTAGCCCAGATGGTAACCTCTGTGTCTTCATCCATAAAATCAGAATAAGAACAGAGCCTATTTAGTAGACCCTTTGGAAGAGTTACAGGAAATGTAATCCATGCCACGTGCTCAGTGAACATCATGAGTAGGGGCGGGGTCAGCTCTGCCCCGCTGTTTGACCCCCTCCCCAGTTCTAAGAGCACTGATCTCTGAGCTTCACCTCTGGAGTCTGGGGAGAGGCCTTTTGGAGCCAGGAGGAGAAGGCGGGACTCCTGAGCCCCAGCGTGGACCTGTCGTGTAACGGACGGTGCTGCGGACAGGAGCCCGGTTTCGAAGGCAGCGGAGGTAGGGATGACTTCCTACATTTCCGTAACTCTCTGCACGCCAGTTACTCTCCCACGGTCGGTGCGAGCGTGGGTCCTGCGGCGCTGCTTCCCTCCCGGGAGGACGGGCTCTGATCCGGCTGCGACGGGCTTCCTTTTGCCCGCTATGATGTTAATTTCCCCCGAGCCCCCTGGAAAGCGGCTTCGGAACAAGACGAGATGCCTGGCAGGAATCCGACATCCGAAACAGACGTCCCCAAGAGAAAAGGGGGTTGTGACATCTGCTAATTGCCAATTGAGCTCTGATGTGAGCGTTGAGAGGCTTGGAAAAGAGTTGCCTCCTCCCCCCATCCCCAAGCCTGAGCTGGTTTCCTGACTAACATACACCTATGGACGCACCGTGCTTTGCTGTTGGTATTAAGCGTCCTTCTAGGATTGGAGAGAACCAATCGGGAAGCTTCCTCTTGGGAGGCCAGAGAACACTGGGAGGCGTGCGTTCCAGAGCATCTCTGCTGAGATCTGGCTGGGCGAGCGAGGGCAGGACCCTTCTCTTCCCTGGGCGTCTGTGAGGTGAGGGTCACGGTCTCCTGCCTGCCCCGGCCCCCCGCCCCCAGCGCCTGGCTCTCAGCTGCTCGCTCCCCAGTCAGAGCGTGTGCAGAGCCCATTCTGTGGGCCTCAGAGCCCTGCCTGCAAGCCTCCCTTACGAGGATCCCCAAAGGGGCCCTGCCCTGTGGTCCGCCTACAGGGTCTGGTGGACACAGACCCCGGACAGAGCTGAGGTCGTGTGCAAACTTGGCTTTTGAAAGGACTGGATGTGTTAAGTGTTTGGGGTAGAAATGCCGGACCAGCCCCTGTCTGCATCCTTCCGGTGGGAATTCTTCGGGAGGCCGAGGCATGGGGTTCCCATGGCTGTCTGGGCACTACCACCCCAAGTATCCGCAGGATAATAGGAGCAGGGGCTCCCTCAGCAAGACCAGCCCTCCTGCCTCTGCTCCCCCCACCAGACTGCACCCCTGAGGCGCCCCTGCGGAAATTCCAAGGCCCTTCCCATATTCAGGAGTCAGGGAGAACAGTTGGGGTGGAACAGCCTGGCTTCCAACCCATCTCCAACCTGGAGCCCCTGCGGCTAGTGACCTGCAAAGGGCAGAGAATGCTGACATGCCGGCCACGCCAGCCAAACCTACATTCTGTTCAGCTTCAAACTCTCCCAGCAACTTCCGGCAATCTCTGCGGTGATGATGCTCCCAAGCTGCTGAGTGCAAACCAGATCAAGCGGCTCGCCCGGGTGCCCGCACTTCCCTTGTAGACGTGTGCGCACGCCCGGGACGGGCTGGCAGCCTGAAAGGGCTCTCAGTTGACCACGAGGGTGGTCTTAGCCCCACCGGTCCCCACCAGCAACTCCAAACAAGCACACAATCTGAGTAAAAAGAGCTCACCTCCCCTGGTCAGCAATTTGCTGATTCAGGCCCTTCCACCCAGACTGCGGCCCAAGCCCTCCCCTCGAATATGAGTTCCCCTGTCATGAGTGGGGCACACGACAGCACCTGTCACCTGCAGATCAGGGGGTGCATTGAGATGTGGCCGACCCTGGCACCCGCTCGGTCTGGGCAGCCTCGCCGTCACCGCCTACCCCTGTCGGCACTGGCCATCCCGACTTCACAGGCCGCTGTCCTGCCCCAAGGGGAGTCTGAGGTCCTTCCTGAGAGCGCTCGGCCCCCTCCTGGTACCTGTGTCATCCCTCCTTGGCCCTGGCAGCCCCTGAGCTCTGACTCCAGAGAGCCAGGGTCCCTGGGGAGGGAGCGTGCCTGATTGCCAAGGAGAAGCATCCCAGTCATTATGCAGACTAGTAACAGGAGGGGAGCCTGGGGACCACAGCCGAGAAGGGGCGTCCTAGCCTCCACTGGGGACCCCAGGGGGCAGAAGTCTTTGTGTTCTATCCTGATTTCCTCTCGTAACCACAGGACAGCAAAATGGCAGCCTGACCAATGACAGACACAAGCGTCCACTGTAAGCCCCGACTGCATGCCAGGTTCTGTGCTAAGCACATCATCCCACAGAACCTTCTGGAATCGTGAAGCCAGCTCTGTTACTGCCCCTGTTTTCCACAAACAGGCTCTGAAATGGACAGTCTTCCCGAGGCTATTTAAGACCCACCCGCTAAAATAATAACCGACACATTGATTTTGGGTTAATATCCTGATATTGAAGACAAAGATGGCGGCCCCGCCCCTGCTCCAGTCCCTCCCTCTCATCCCTGAGCCCCTCCCTGCTGGGTCGCCTCGGCTCCTTGGCGCAAGGGACAGCCCTGTCCCTGCGAGTTCAAGCTGATGACGCATCGCTGAGAGCAGTCACCTCGCAGCAGCTCCGTAGCTGTCCTGTCTGGTGCAGACGATAAACCACCCAGAGGCACGTGTTGCCTTTGACTCGGTGCCCAACTCCGGGGTCACGGCCGGGGTGCCCTTTCCAGGAAAGCACGCAGGAGGCGTTGGGCCTGAGGAGGCGAAGCCAGCAGAGGTTTACGACTTGCCACGGTCACGGCACCCTCACCCAGCGGAGCACTGCCCGCCTTTATCTCGGGCACGGCGTTCTTTGGGCAGCAAACCCAAATCTGCAGCCATAAACAGCTGGCCTTTGTGCATCCGGAACTGCTTTCTCAAGGGCCGCTGATCGCTGACCCGGTTTGTTTGTTTTTTGGGAGTATTTTCAGCTTAGCACTCTGCTGCTCCCGGGACCGCCGACTTCCCTTTTCAACCCTCTGCTGAGTAGCAGGGAGGTGGGGAGTAGCAGGCAGGTCACTTGAACGCCCGGGGTAACCTTCGGGCAGTGCTTGCTAGGTCACCGAGGCCACACTTCCGCCAGCGACAGCCTGGTCACAGCTGGCAAATGGCATTCAGCCCTCAAAAGGCGCAGGTAGGCCAGGCGGGACCTGGCCAGCGGCAAGGGTCGAGGTGTCTAAGCAGGGACCCACCAAGGGTGCAGATCCGGGAGGGGGAAGCAGTCAGCACCATCGTCTCTCAGAGAAGTGCCGCTCCTGGAGCCTTGGACCCCAAAAGGACCCCTGTGTGTGTTCCTGGGGTGACATTTCATGCAAGACTGGGGGTGATCCCACACCCCTGTTTTGGAAAAGACCTTTGGCTTCATCCTGCTCCTAGACTCCTTGACTTGAACACAGACCCTGCTACTCTGCTCCCTGCCCCATGCCTCAGTTTGCACATCTGTGAAATGGGGGTTGGTCTGATACCTCCTCCATAAATTGTACAAAGGATTAAATAAAGTGTCCATGAACATGGTAAGCTCCCTGCGAGGGATGGAAATTATTACCATCATTATTGTTGCCATTGTTATTGTTAGCCACAGTGACACAGGTGTCACCCAGGTGGAAGCAGACACCCCCTCTGCCCCTTTGGGGGGACAGGAGGTAAAGAATGGGGCCAGGAGGGAGCAGTTACAGAGCCCAGCGAGAAAGGGGGCTGGGGGAGGTGGTCCAGACAGGAGCCATGGCCTTGGGGAGGGGTGGGCCCCTGCTGCCCCCAGTGGCCCAGCAGGAAGGAAGCCAGACCCTCTCTCCTTCCTCACTCTGATCTGTCGCTGGCACCTTCCACCGGCTGAGCCCAGCTGGAACCCAGAGACCATCAGCCTCCCGGGGCAGAGAGACAGGGTGGGGAACAGGGATGGCTGGATCTGGGTGGGGGGCAGGTGGACAGTCGTCAATGTGTAGATGCAGGGACCCCTGGGGCCTGGGATCACCCATCTGGCACACTCTTGGGTCCTGCAGCCAAGGAGGACTCTGGGTCTGTGTCTGCAGAGGCCAGAGCCCTGTGGGTCAATGGGTCCTGGGCCCCTCCTCTCCTTCCCCAGGCTGGGCGGCTCCCTGCCCGGGTCACACGTGAGCAGACTGGGTCATCAGCCTTGGGAGGGACTCCAGTGGAAGTTGACCTCCTGAAACAGGGCTTTGTGCTCGGAGTCAATACCTTCAAGGCGTGACAGGCAGCAAGTAGCAGGGGCTGCCATCGGGCCGAGGCAGCCAGACAGCCTCTGGGACAGTCCCCAAGGAAGGTGGGCTCGCTAGGTAGTGAGATAAGGGGGCACCAGGCAGATAAGGTGGGGGGGTTGGGAAGACGGCAGTGTGCCCACCTTCAGCAGAGAGGGGTTTTACTTCCTCTAAGCGAGCACCTCCCTCTGCCATCTGAATTCTTTCCTTTCAGGTGTGACAAGAGCTGGGGTCTTTTCCCTTCCCCTTTTGGGGTAACAGGCTCAGGCAGGACGGTGCGTGCCGTCTCCCAGGGCCAGGGCGGTGGCCATCTCTCAGCCCGGCGTTCCTCCTGGGTGCCGAGCATCAGTGAGAATCAGAGTCCCAGCTGCTCCCGCTCTCACCCTCCTGTTGGAAGTGTTGCTCACGGACCCACTTTTGCGGGATGGAAATTCTGTCCCGGATTGTGGTGCTTATGATCGGGGCCATCAAAACTGGGTTCAAATTGAATGTCTGAAAACGGCAGAACAAAGTGTCCAAGATGGCTATTGCAGAGATGCCCAGATCTGGAGATTGTGACAACCATCCCGTCCAGCGGATGCTGGCCTGGTGTGGGTAACCCGCCCTCTCAGGGGCTGTGGTCCTTGCCCTTTTAGGGTCACGGATCCCCTGAGAATCTGATGAGAGGCACAAAACCTCTACTCAAATAGGGCAACAGACTTGTACATAGACACAATGTTTTCGCGTATAATTTCAAGGGTCTGCAGATCCCAGTTTCCAAGCCTGTGCCCTGTGGGGGGCAGGGGGTCCGACAGGGCCTCACAGGGTCTCTTCCTGAGAGTGCGGCCCCCAGGATGGCTTCCTGGGCCCTCACCTCCACCGCCCAGCCAGGCTCGCGCACCATGATGGTTCGTTTCACGTGCTGACCTGGCTGGGCCTCGGGGGCCACCGTTTTGTCCAGGCACTGCTGTGAAGGGCTTTTGTAGACGGGTCTGCGTCTTCAACCAGCTGACTTTAAATGAAGGAGGCTATCTTGGGCGATGAGAGAGAGCCTCACCCTGTCCGCCGGAGGCCTCAAGAGCAAAAGCCTGAGGTTTCGCGGAGGAGGCATTCTGCCTCCAGGGTGTAACACAGAGACCCCGCCTGAAGTTCCAGCCCCACAGATCTCGCACTTGCCAGACCCCAAAGTCATAAGGGCCAGCTCTCCCTCTCTGTGTCGGTGCCCCAGGGAACACGCCGTCCGTGGGGCCCAGCGGACTTCCTGCCATCAGTACTCCCGCAGCCGCCCAGCCCGGGCCTGGGCCACGCACTTCTCCCCGCACCTCCTCTCGTGGCCCCAGTCTTACCGCATGCTCCTCAGGGCTTAATCAGCTGGCCCGTTGGCAGATGGTACCCTGACATTTAAGAAAGGAACCCTGTGGACGTGAACCCATTTCTCTGGTTATCTGAAGCACCTGCCTGTGTGTGACTTCGTGCCTGGAGGCAGAGGCTAGAGGGTCCAGAGGCCCTGAGGGAGGCCAGGGACTTGAACGGTCTGGGTCCTCCGCAGCCCTGTTACTGACGTGCTGAAGGGAGCGGGCGGGGTCAGGCCTGCGGGTGGGCATGATGAGTCGGTCACACAGCCGTTCTCCACCTGTGTCCGGTTTGCCTGAGTTACTTCGCTTATCCCCACAGCCCACTCCTGTTCCCGCCTGCCCCTAGCAGCTGTTCTAATGGGAGTTGCGTCCCCTTTGGGTGGCACGTGTCCTGAGTAAATGAGCTTCTCCATTCTGTACACGTGATTTTTTTGTTAGCAGCTTTATTATGGCACAGCTGATGTCCGAGGACCGCGTGCATTTAAAGGGCACAGTTGCACACGTTTTTACACGAATGCGTCTGCGAGCCATCACCACGCTCAAGATGAGCACGTCCATCACTCCAGGAAGTTCCCTCGAGCCCTTGGTGGCTCGTCCCTCCCAGCCCTCCCCGGCCCCTCCCGCCACCCGCTGCCCTGCTTCCTGTCGCTAGCGATCAGTGTGCGTTTTCCGGATCTTTATGCAGGTGGACTCAGCCAGCATGTGCTCTTCTTTGGTGTGGCTTTTGCGTTCAGCCTGTCATTGTGAGACTCAGCCAGGCTGCTGCTTGTGTCGGTGCTTCATTCCCAAGGTCACAAAACTTGTAATTTTCTTGAAATTTTATAATTGTAGGTCTTATATTTAGATTTATGATCCATTTGAGTAATTCTTTTAATATGGTGAAAGGCATGGGTTCAGGTTCCTGTTTTTTCAGGTGGATGCTCCGTTGTTCGCGCATCATGTGTTGAGAAGAGCAGCCTTTCCCCACTGAACCGCCTCTTCTCCGCTGTTTACAGTAAGCTGTCCGTAGCGTAGCTGGGTCTTGTTCCAGACCTGCTCTGCTCCACTGAGGTACTTGTCTGTCTTTACACCCACACGGCGCTCTTATCTGGGGCTTAACTTGCTTTTCTTCTTCCAGTTTCTTAAAGTGGAGCCTTGGATCGTGGATTCGAGACCGTTCTCCTTTTCAGAGACGGACGTCGGCGCTGTGGATTTCCCTCTGCGTGCGGCCAGGTGGCGCCCCGTCAGGTTTGGTGCGGCGTGTTTTCATTGTCGTTCAGTTCAAAATACTCTCCATTTTCTTTTTTGATTTTATTTATGTATTTATTTATTTTTATTGAAGTGTAGTTGGTTTACAGTGTTGTGCTGGTTTCACGTGCGCAGCAAAGTGATTCTGTGATACATACATACAGGCACACACGTGTGCACTCTTACACACATGCACACGTGTGCATTCTTTTTCGGAGCCTTTTCCTCTGCAAGTTATTACAAGACACTGGACGCAGCTCCCTGCGCTACGCAGCGCGTCTTGATTTCCTCTCTGGCCCGTGTGTCACTTCAAAGTGTGCTGGCTGTTTACAGACACGCGGGGATTTTCCAGATACCTTTCCGTAACCGATTTCTAATTTAATTTAATGTAGTTCAGAAGACATGCTTTGTGTGGCTTGAATATTTTTAAATGTATTAAGACAGGTTTCATGACTCAGGATACAGTCTATCCTGGCCAACGCTCCATGTGCACTAGAAAGTCATGTATATTCTGCTTTGGGGGGTGAACAAATGTAAACCATGTCAAGGTGGTTGGTAGTGCTGTGCGAGTCTCCTGCGTCTGCTCTTAGCTCTGCCGCTTCAGCTTCCTTAGGACCAGGGTAAGCATCATGCACCTTTTCCCACCTTTTTACTTTCAATCTATTTATGTCTTTATATTTTAAGTGAGTTTCTCATACACAGTGTATAGCTGGATTTGGGGTTTGTATTCAGGTTGACAGTCTCTTCCATTTAACTAGAGTATTTCAGATCATTTACATTTAATGTGATCACCAGTATGAGTTTACACCTATTACCCTGCTATTGTTTCTATTTGTCCTGTCTACTCTTTGTTCCCTTGTTCCCCTATTCGTGCTCTCTTTTTGATTAATTGAGTCCTTTTTATGATTTGGTTTTTATCTCCTTTGCTACCTTATTAGCAGTAACGCCTTGCTCTGATATTGCAGTGGGTGCCTTACCGTTTATTGTGTGTATCTTAAACTTATCACGATCTGCCTTCAGCTGATACCATACTACTTCCTGTGCAGTGTGAGAACCTGGCCGCGGTGTGTTTCTAATCTGCTTCTCCCCTTTATGCTCTGGATATGCCTGAATTCTACATGTGCTAGAAGCCCCACACGACATTGTCATTATTTTAGCTATAAAATTAGTTAGCTTTGAAAGATCTTAAACAGTGAGAAGCCAGTCATGCATTTTCTCACGCCGTTATCTCGCCTGGTGCTTATCGTCCCTTTATCTAGATCCTAAATTCCATCAGGTGTCACTTGCCTTCTGCCTCAAGGACTTCCTTTAACATGTATTGGAAGGTGGATCAGTTGGTGATGAATTCTTTCAGCTTTCACACATCTGAAAAAGCCTATACTTCATCTCCACTTTTGAAAAATATTTTCACTGGGTAGAAACTTCTAGGTTGGCAGATTTTTCTCGCAGTGCTTTTGGGACGTTGCTGCACTGTCTTCAGTTCAAATTGTTTCTGACAAGAAATCTGCAGTCACCCTTATCTTTGCTTCTCTCTATGTAATATCTTTTTTCCCCCTGTCTGCTTTTAAGATGTTTTCTGTGCCATTGGTTTTGAGCTATTGGATTCCAACATGCTTTGGAATAGTTTTCTTCATTTTTCTTATGCTTGGGGTTCCTTGAGCTTCTTAGATCTATGGGTGCATCCTTTTTATCAATTTTGGAAAAAATTCACTCATCACTTCATCAAATATTTATCCTTTACTACCCCTCTTTCCTTGCTTTTGGGGACTCCAATTACATGCACATCATACATACAAGGTCTCATACTGGTTTCACAGCTCACAAACCAGGCATGCACTTGCTTCTAGCAGAAACAGAGTTGGGGGAGGAGGCCTGGATCTCACCTCCTGCTATAAAAATGTTCCATTGCTTTTTTTTTGGAAGGTGTTAATGACCCCCTCAGGCCAGGATAGCTCGACCTGTGCAGTCCATGGGGGCGGCCACTCACCCAACCGGGGCTACGGAGCTCTTGAACCCTGGTGAGTCCACCTGAGGTGTGCTGTAATGTAAGATACACCCTGGATCCTGAAGACTAGGAGCGACAATAAGAATGCACAATATCTTACTAATAATGTTTTAACGTAGATTACACGTCAAGTGATAACATGTTGGATAGATTGGATTAAATAAAATACATCATTAAAATTAACCATACCTTGGGAGCAGCGGTGCAGCTCAGGGGTAGAGCACGTGCTTAGCACGCACAAGGTCCTGGGTTCAATCCCCAGTGCCTCCAGTTAAAAAAAAAAAAGATTCACCATGCCTGTTTTGTTTTACTTTTTTTAATGTAGCTAGTTGAGAATTTAATATTGCCCGTGGGGTTACTGTTTTATTTCTATTGGACCACAAACCAACTATTCAGGCAAGTCCTGGAAGAAGCAAGGATGGAAAGACAGAAATGTTGTCCTGACCCCAGCCTGGACGCCGGCCAACCCCTGCCATCCTGCTGGGGTCTGGGCCTCCACCACACCCCCTGCCATCCCCTGGCCAGACAGTGATAACCACAGGAACACCAGGGTGGCCGTGGGGAGCTGGATCCAACTCGGAACTGGCTCTGAGGTGCCTGTGAGAGTTGAGTGAGCTCCCGGTCAGTAACCAGCTGGGCGCACCCCTGGCCACCACCGAGGAGCCTGGAAAAGGCTGCTGAGTCACAAGAGCGAGACATTGCTGGGCCAAACTACAAGGAAACTCCTTCTCTGTGGCTCCCTGTTTTCATAGTCTGGTTAATAAGTCACCTGCTGGGCCCATCCCTGGGGAACCCAGGTGTGGGGCAGCCACATATGCCCAGGTTACCTCCAGTGCCAGGGGAGCGGGGAGGGACTTTTCACATTGTATCTTAAAATCTGACTTCTTTAGAAAGAACAGAGTGAAAACTAGCAATTGTTTCTATTTCCCTCCAGAATTAGCCACTTGCAGCCTGTTACACTAATTCACTTCTAATCTTCTAAGAAATACATTTACCTTCCATAAATCGTAAAGTGAACATATGTATTTTCTTTTTAAAAAGAAAGAACAAAAGACGACATTGCAAATCAAGCTGAAACGCCTTCCCTTCCTCCTTGGCCCCCATCCTGATTCCCTCTCGCTTCCCAGGGATATCCTGGTACGTGCTCTGGGGGTCTCTCCGTGCCTTTAGAAATATCTATTGCCTCCCTGCAACAGTGTTTGGGGTTTTTTTCCCAAACTGCACACCACATGTGCTGTTCCCCTCCAAGCAGCAGGCCCTGCTGTGCCTCCGTGCTTGGCGGCGGGGAGCCAGCCTCCTCCCACCCCACGAGGGCAACATGGCTGCAACCACTGAGCTGTGCATGGACACACCCTTTCCAGGGGTCTCAGAATTTCTTTCTGCTGCACCCAGGCGGCTGCTGTACGGTTGACAGAAAACAACAGGAACGATTTGGGTAAATCACAGCAATTCGTGAGATGGAATACTATGCGACCATCAAAAAGGATGGACAGCCTCTTTCTGAGCAGGTGCAGAAAGCTCTCGAGAGTCAGGTGAGCCCAAGGAGCTGCAGGGCACCGGGAACCACATGGCCTGTCGTGGGTATTTTCCAGGGACAGGTGGACGTGGGCACATACATTTGTGAGCACGCCTGGGCACTGAACACCTTGGATGGAACATAAGAAGCAGTGGGCAAACCTTCACTCTGGAAGACAGGTCTCGGGTCTGGGGGTGAGGGGAAGAGAGAATTTTCACTTTGTGTTTCCTGATCACTTGATTATTTTTTCTAACAAGACAGGCTTGGCTTACTTTTATTTAAGGACAACTAAACACAACTCTGAAGACAACAGCGAGGCTCCGCCTGGAAGCTCTGTGGGGGCCCCCTTCCCTCCACCAGGCTTGGTCTCCTCTAGGCTGCGGTGAGAATGGGCGCAGCCGTGTGAGAGCCTGGCCTCCAGCCATGCTGTTCCCACAGCCTCCTCTAGGGGGAGCCCCTGAGACCCATGCCCAGGTGAGTCACCCAGGGACTGTGAACCAGGTAAGGGGGCCCGGCACCCCCGCAAAGGGCTTTCTTCTCCTTGGTGGAGCCAGTGGGTGGGGCTGGAGGGTCGGGATTTGCACAGTAAATGCCCAAGCAGGTTCCCAAATTGTTGTGGGGCCTGGGGGGCCAATCCCAGGTGCTCCTGTACTAGCGGGGGGCCTCGGGCAGGTCATATCTTCTCTGTGGCCTCAGTTTCCTCCTCTGAAAAATAGAGGCAGCAACCCCACCTCACAGGATGTTGGAAGAACAGAGGACTCGCCACATGGCGGTCATTACTCACTGTCCCTCCTGCGCGAGGCAGGGCCAGCCTGTGACTGCCGTGGTCCCCCACCCCACCCCACCCTTTCAGGTGGCCGAAGGCCATGTCTCTGCCTCACAGCAGGCTTGCCGCACAAAGGCGCAGGGGGACTACCTCCCTGATGACCTCACATCCCCTTATCTTGTCTACCTCCCTTTGGAAAAAAAAAATACAAAGAGAAAATAACGCCATTTGCAACAACTTGGAAGGACCTGGAGATCATCATGCGAAGTGAAGTCAGCCAGCCAGACAAAAATCACTTACATGTGGAACCCAAAAAAAAAAAAAAAAAAAAAAAAGACACAAATGAACTTATTTGCAAAACAGAAACAGACTCACAGACAAAGAAAACAAACTTACGGTTATGGGAGGACGGAGGTGGAAAGGGGGAGGGGAGGGGTAAATTGGGAGCTTGGGATTTGTACGTACTAACTGCTACGTATAAAACAGGTAAACAACAACAGCCCAGGGATGGGGTGAACAGCCCAGGGAACTACAGTCAATACCTTGCAAGGGCCTGTAATGAAAAGGAACACGTATACGTGTAACTGACTCACTGCACTGTCCACCACGGATTAACACAACACTGCAAATCAACTACACGCAAATAAAAAAGGGAAAAGAAAAAACACAAAGAGAAAGAAATGCCCAGGGCACAAGCACCCACAAGTGGTTCAAAGACATCCTCTAGGTGCTGCTGGCTCAGAGGCTCCCCTCACCCCTCTTGATCCGAACCTCGAGGGGTGGACCCCGATGTCCACGGCTTAATGAGAGCCCGGGGTTCCAAGGCACACTAGTTTGAGAGCCATCCCGGGCTGTAAGCTCGGGCATGATGTGAGTGGTGAATCCAGGGCCACGGCCCTTACTGGGCGCTGCCTGGCAAGCAGTGACCCACAGGCATCGCAAACACAGGGCCAGGGGCCTGGCCGAGAAAGGGTGCCAGACCCCACCAGCCACCCCTCCCACCTCCGACTTCCATGGCGTGTCTTCACCTCCGTAGCTTCAGGTCAAGGTCAACGCGCTCAGGTCCAGGGGGGCCACCCCTTCCCTGTGCCCAGCTTGTTCTGTGAGGTCCACCAACCCATATCCAGTCCCTGGGGACATCCAGGCCAGCCCCACCGGTCCTGCTCCAGGCCAGTCAGGCACGTGCGCCGGGCTAGGGTGCGCCGCGGGTCAGGTGCGCTCCTGACCTTGAGGTCAGTGGGGTGCCCTCTTTCCTGGGCTTTTGTGGAAACGTGGGGGAAACACACTCTCCTTCCCAGGACTCAGGTGGGCGATGCTAGCCTAGAGCTGCAGGGGCGTCATAGGGGGTGACGGGGCAGATGGAGGGGACACTGGTTCCGGAGTGACACGGAGACCAGACACAGAGGACGGCAAGGAGCAGCACCACCCACTGGAGTTGCAGGGCCCAGGCGCCCATCATGCCCTTTGAGGGGGTTTCTTTACTTGCAACCACGGGGACAAAACAAAAACAAAACGCGAAACACAAACCCACTGTCCGGAGCCCCTCCAGCTGGAGAAGTCCCCGCTGCACCTGCACATGTCGCCAGCTTTCAGGTGGCCTCCTCCCTGCCCGGCCCCATCCAGAGGCCTCCTGCTGCAGCCCACTGTCCCCATGTGTCCGGTGGGGGGGGCAGGCGCAGGAAGCCCACCACTCTGTCCTCTTATCTTCCGCAAGCTGGGCAGCCGCTCCCCCCGAGCCCGGTGCTGGACCAAATTTAAGGGGCCGGACGCTATTGTCAGCTTATCTGGTTGTAAAGGTCTGTCTTATCTCCAGCTGCCTCTCACTGCCAGTCACTGGTTTATGCTTTTACGAGGGCAGTTTGCTCTTCCTGGGGACAGAGGCGCGATCTCCAGAGGTGCCTGGTAGTGGGGGCAGTGGCGGCAGTTTCTTCCTTATAAAGTGATGGCGGCCCCATGCCAGTCCTGGCTCAGCAGCTGTGTGGGCCCCGTGGGAACCCTGGGGGGTGGGGAGATGCAGGGGTGAAGGCCATGAAGGGCAGGGACAAGCCGGGTCACCGGCCCCGCAGCCAGGAGAAGAACAGGGGAGGTGATGGGAGGAGAGCCTCTGGGAGGCAGAACTCTGCGGTGTCCCAGGTCCCCACACATTTTCTCGTCCCCCCCTTTTGGTTTCCTGCCCTTCACAGCACACCTGGATCCCACCAGCCTGATCACTGTCCTGCCTGCAGTGGGGAGGGACAAAGCCCTGGGCCTGGAGGCCGGGATCAGACCCTCACGTGGTGCCTCCGCCACCCCCTAGCCTCAGTCTCCTCCCCTGTACAGTGAGCATAAGACGTTGTGCCCCCACCGTGCAGGGCGGCCGTGGGGAACCGCGGGACAGAGCCTCATCCAGGGCTGTAAACCAGACAGCACGGGCTGTCCCATGTGGCATCCCTCACAGAGGCTCCTAGGCTCCTGATCTGTGGCCCCCGCCCCACACCCCCCAGGGTGTGTGCACTCTGACGCAGCCGACAGGGCCCAGGCTGAGCCCCAGGGATGCGTGTTCCAGCAGGTGGGAGGTTTCTAGCTCCAGGATCCAGGACTCATTCATTCAGCAAAAGTGTTGAGCACCTACTGTGGGACACACATAGATGCTGGGGACCCAGAAAAGACCAACGCAGACACAACCCCGACACCCCACTGGCAGTGATCCGACAATAAACATGACAAGTACTTAGAATGTGTGGTCTGTTATGTGGTGATGAGAGAGAAACGGGAAACTTCTGGTGGACATGCATTGATGGGTGCCTGGACCACTGCCCATGTCTGGGGTGGGGATGGAGCCTCAGTTTTCAGTCAGGTGACCAGGGAAGGCCTCACCAGTCAGATAGAGGACATCTGAGTCAAGACCCAAAGGAGATGAGAAAGCGAGACGTGGGGATCCTGGGAAGAGTGGTCCAGCAGCATTCACAACAGGTGCAAAGGCCCTGGGGCAGGAGCTGGGTGTGTTCAGAGAAAGCCTCTAGAGGGGGCTGGAGGTCAGGCATCAGTGAGCAGCTCGGAAGACGAGAGCAGAGCGGTAAAGGGACAGTATCCAGGCTGGGCTTTGACTCCGAGCGAGACAGCGTCTGGGGGATTTTGAGCCCAGGACTGGGGTGGTCTACTTGCTTTCCAAAAGACTCGCTGGCTGCCAAGTGAGCAGCAGACTGACGGGGCAGGAGAGAAGCAGGGAGGTCAGGTCGGAGGCTCTTGGATTATCCAGGGAAGAGTGGGTGGCCCTGGGACCAGTGGTAGCAGACAAGTTGGTGGGAGCAGCTGTCGGCTGGGTCTTTGTGGGGAGCAGAGTGGGGTTTGCTGATGTTTGTGCCCGGCAGGACGGGATGGAGGGGGATGCACAGCACCGAGCCCTCAGTGGGGACCAGCACCATTCCAAGACATGCCCTTGACTCCTGGGATCCTTTCTCCCAAGGAGGTACAATCATCCCCACTTTCAGGATGGAGAAACTGAGGCACAGAGTGGCCACAGAGCTGCAACCCAATCCAGAGCATGGGCCCTTACCCACAAGGCCACCCAGCCGTGCGTAATGTTTGTGCAGCAACTCCCAGCTCAGCAAATGTTACCTAGTGGCAGTATGCCTGCCATGTGTCATATTACGATGCCAGGATCCTGCCACGGTCCGAGCTGAGCCCTCCAGTCCCTGCCCAGACCTTCACAAGGGAGAGCGTGAGGTCAGGGCTCAGCAGACTCCCTGTAAAGGGCCGGACAGGGAGGATTTTCGGCTTTGAGGACCACCCGTTCCTGTCACCTGTCACGTCTCTCAATTTCTCGCCTCATGCTGGGAAAGCAGCCTCAACAGGAGTCAAGGACACAGACTGACGGACACTGACTTGGAAGATGGTATTGTTTTTGTGGATCATGAAATAGTAGTCTTCTCCTGGGGTTTTTTTTCCACCCATTAAAAAACTATAAAAGTCATTCTTACTTAGCTCATGGGCTGTACAAAAACAGGTGGAGGTGGATGTGACCTGAGGCCGGGCTCTGCGAGCGCCTGATGGAGGTTATCACCCAGACCAGGAGCGGGCTGAGCGTGAACGAGAGGAAGGAGGCTGGTGGGAGGGCAGGGCGGCGGGCAGCGCACGGCAGGCTCACGGGGCGGGGGGGGGGGGCACTGAGGGGCAGGGGCCGGCCTCCAGCCGGACGTACCGGGCCTGAGGTCGGGCCCAGAACCTGCCTTGCTGCCCTCCTCCCGGACGCCTGCGCACCCTGGTTGCCCCCAGACCTGACGATGACCAATCCCTCGCCCTGTGCCGCGTACCGTGCTGCGTGTCCCGCGGTCCTTCCTTGTTCATCCTCACCCCGCTCTGTGACCGGCAGGTGTGGAGCAGGAGGGTTCCACAGGCTGTGTCGACAGGGGAGGGGGTCAAATGAGGAGAGAAAGTATTGGGAAAGAGTTTTTTCTAAGATACTCACAAGACACATGCAAACACAAGTGCTCCTGGAACTGATTTTATCAGATAACTATTTTGACCTTGGATTTCACGTGAGGGGGGGTAGGGGGTTGAATTTTATCCCAGACAGCACCCCCGGATACGTCCGTGTCTTAATCCCCAGGATGGGTGTGACTTCATTTGACGTAAGGGGTTTTGCAGACATATAACTCAGCCACAAGAAAGAAGGAAACCATGCCATTTGCAGCAACATAGATGGACCTAGAGATGGTCATACTGAGTGAAGTAAGTCAGACAAAGGCAAATACCATATGATATCATTTATATGTGGAATCTAAAAAAAATGACTCAAATGAACTTATTTACAAAACAGAAATAGACTTGCAAACATAGAAAATAACTTATGGTTCAAAGGGAAAAGAGTGGGGAAGGGATAAACTGGGAGTTCGGGATTTGCAGATACAGACTAATGCGTATAAAGCAGACGGACAACAAGGCCCTACTGCACAGCACAGGGAACCACATTCAATGGCTCGTAATGACCTATAATGAAAAAGAAAACGAAAAGGACTCTATAAGCAGACGTAACTGAATCGCTATGCTGTACACCAGAAACTAACACAATGTTGTAAATCAAACTCTACTTCCATTTTTTTTTAAAGGGGCTTTGCAGATGTAACTCTGGTAAGGATCTTGAGATGACACCATCCTGAATTAGGGACGGCCCCAAATCCAATCTTACAGGAGACAGAAAAGGAGAAAATACACATAGACACAGACAAGGAGGCCACATGAAGACAGAGGTGGATGGGGGGACAGTGATGCGGCCACAAGCCCCGGGACACCTGTGGCCCCCAGAACCCGGAAAAGGCAGGAGCTTCCCTGAGAACCCTGGGAGGGAGCACGGCCCTGGCCACACCTTGATTCCAGACTTCTGGCCTCCAGGCCGTGGGAGGATGCATTTCTGGTGCTTTTAATCTCGTAGCACATGGCCATGTGTCATGGCGTCCCCAGGACACTCACACGGGGCCGTGCACCTGAATCCCCACTTTGGGTCTGGTAGCAGGTGGGTGAGTTTCACAGGCGAGAGGAACGAGGCCCACAGACTAGATCTGCTGGGGTCAGTTGGAGGGCCACCGGCGCCACTGCTCAGCAGGCTGGCCGGGCAGCAGGTGGCCCGGACTCCCGGCTCGCGCAGGTCCCGGGCCTGCCCAGCGTGCTGTGCAGCCTGCCCAGTCCCTCGGTCCCCGCAGGCCCGCGTTCTCTTTCTCCCCCTCCACCTGCCCCACGGCACCCCTCCTGCCATCCTGTGGCAGGTAGATACCTCGGAGCCCACGAGATGGTGGGAAGGCCATTGTGAAGACAGGGAGATGCTGGGGCCTGGCCTGAGGCTGGCCTCGAGGACAGCCAGGAGGGGACATTTCTAGGCTCTGGGACGTTGAGTGCTGGGAGCAGGGGATTTGTGAAGGTGGGTGAGGGGGCCGGGGTGGGGGCACCGCTGTCCGGCTGGAGAGGAGAGGTGGACGGGCTGTCTTCTGCTGGGGTTGGGGGGGCTCGGAAGGAGCGGGTTTGGAGGGAGGATGCTGGGTTCCACTTTGGACAGGCCCAGCTGGGTCTGGGGCAGACGCCCAGGCAGATCCGGCCCGGGGGCACTTAGGTAAATGGGCCCCGAGCCGGGGAGGCCTGTGTGCCCGCCCTCCCTGCTGTTGGGCCCCCACGTCTGACCCTTCCTCCCTGGCGCTCTGAGCCCTGTCCTCCCAGCCCCCGTGCCAGCAGCCTGGCTGGGACCCGTGTGGGGCAGGGGCTCCAGGTCACAGGGCCTACACTCTGCTCACTCTCAGGGGCGCTGGGCATACAGGCAGTGCTCAACACGTCTAATGATGCGAGCCTCTCCGTGGAGATCCAGTGGACACAGCAAGCTCCCAGGTAGCCTTCTGGCCAGTACGGGCTGGCCAAGGCGGCTCTTGGCCTGGTGTCCCCCCCACCCCACCCCCGCCCAGTCCTCTGGCCTGACCCAGAGTCCAAAACAACTGTTATTCCTTGTTCCAGGGTCGCTGGTCCCAGGAACCCAGAATCCAGCCTGGCTGCCTTCACGGAGAACCTCCTGTTTGTTGGGGGGCTGCATGGCCAGGCAGGTGGAAGGGGTTGGGTCACAGTCTCTGTCCCGGACCCAGGATGGGGACGTGAGCTTGGCAGGGGCAGAGGGGCCTGGTGTGGCGCGTAAAGGTGCTGTGCTGTGAGGGGCGCACGGCGGGGCTCCCGGGGTCCGGGGAGCCAGTATGGGCTCTGGAGCAGGTGGTGCCACCCTGGACAGGAAACCAAGGCCAAGCCAGCTGCAGGGGTGACATCTGGGGTGAGACACCTGTGTGCCGCTCCCTGGCCCCTGGCAGGGCTGGGTGAGGAGTGAGTGAGACAGGATTGTGGAACGTCTGTGAGCGGAGGCGAGCTGCCCCCGCGGACGGGGCGCTCACCCCCGTGCCCGGCACACGCTGGACCACATCCACAGAGGCTCCTGGGTGGACTGGCACTTTGAAGCGGGTCTCAGGGAGGAGGTGGCTGCTTCCCCAGGGGAATCTGGCCTCTGTTTGTGATGACAACTGCCAGGCAGCTGGTGAAGGTCCTACTGGGCCCCGCTGGGTGGCCCTTCCCACTGGTGGCGGGAGTCAGTGGACCCGGCACGACGTCACAGCTGCCGATCTGGCTCCTGGCTGGGCCTTTCTTCTGCCACCACTCAGGCCCCAAGTTTCACCTTTCCAAACCACCCTTTGGAGTGAGAACCAGATCCAGCTGCATCAGCTAGAAAGGGACCACTCTGACTGACCCAGGATGCTCCCAGGGTCCCCACCCCAACCTCTTGTGTCTCGCCAAGAGGCAGGCAGAACAGGCTCTCCTGGTGCGCGCCATTGTACAGATGAGGAAACCGAGGGTCAGAGAGGTTCCAGACCTGGTGGAACCCAGAGGAGACTGGACTCCAGCCCAAGTCTCTACATCCCATTCCAGGGTCCTTCCCAGTGCCCCCCCATCCTGCCAGCCCTGCCCCCCAGGGCAAGACTGCCTGGGGGTCCCCACTGAGGCCATCGCTGCCGCCTGCCTGCCTTAACCTCCCCCCTGACCCAGCTCCTGGCCTTCTGAGGTCCACCTGTTGCCCTGCCTAGGTGGGGCTGGCCTCCTGGTCTTCTCTCAAACCTGGAGGGGCCAGGGGCTGGGTCGCTGCCCAGCGGTATGGGAGGCCCAGCGGGAAGGAAGCCTCTCACCCTCAAAGTCACCCCAAGCCTGAGAGTGGGGAGAGGGGTCACTGTGCTTTGAGCCCCTGGCCCCTTTGGCTCTGGGCTGGGGGGTAAGGAAGGGGGTACTCCCCCTAGCCCCCCATTGTGCCGGCTGCAGTGGCTGCTGTCTCAGGGTCTGGCCACACGTGAGATTCCAGCCACATGTGTGAGGGAGGGGGCGGAGGGAGCACTGCCCTTTTGGCCACCCGTGGCCAGGTGGGTGCTGCCCCCTGGTGGGAAGTCTGGGGAACTGCAGTGTGGACGTCTCCATTTCCGTCCAGGCCAGAAGTGGCTGATGCAGACAGACCCTTGGCCGGGGGACTCCTGTGCAAGCAGGGACCCTGCTGGAATCTGTCTCCTGGGGATGGAGGGTGTCAACGCTGCCCAAGAGACTCCCAGGCGGGCACCCGAGGCCCCCTCAGCTGCCAGAGGGCCTCAAAGGATTCCAAGAGCGCCCTCCTGGGGCAGGGTCTTGCATTCACAAGCAAACAGCTCACCAGCCCCATGTACCAGAGCTGGGCTGGTTCTGGGGGGCAGGAGCAGCCCCCCTCCCTGAACCCCGCTTCCCCACGGCCCTGCGTGGGGCTCTGTGGGGCTGTGCCTGGCGTCCCCGCTCAGGTGTGGGAACATGGGCAGGACACCGCACAGGTATGGCTCAGACCCTGGCCAAGCTCCCCCAGGCTCCCCTTCTTGCATCAGGGACCGGGCGCTGGGAAAGTCCAGCTGGTGGCTTAAGCCCTTCAGAGCATCTGTTGAAAGGGTGGCAGCCGGACAGCAGACAGACCCAGTGCCCATCAGCCCAGCCTCCTGCCAGGCTTCTGGAGACAGACAGCAGCACCCAGGCAGGTCCAGCTGTGCAGCCTGGCCCTACGAGTCCGCTCCCTGGGAACAAAGTGGCCTCAGCCCCATCCGTGGGGCTCAGGAGCCCTTTAAAGGGGCAGCACCCGGGAGTCACCCTGAGCCTGCGAGTCCTCTCTCCCTCCCAGGCAGCCGGGGTCCAGGCTGTTGACAGCACACGAGGGGGTGAGCAGCTCAGGGAGGCTGCTGTGAGCCAAGGGTCCCCAGAAAGAGCAAGCTCGGGCCTGCAGCAGGAGCACTGCACTCCACAGTGTACAAGGCACCTCGCACGGGCAGGCTCTTTCCTGAGACTCATACTCACCTGGGGGTGGGGGTTTGTTGTGGTTCCATTTTTCAGATGAGGAAACCAAGGCCCAGGGCAGCCAGGCAGGTTGCCCAAGGCTGCCGGGGGCATGGGCAGGCCCCGGCAGGCCTGCAAGGCCGCCTCTCCTGTGGGGTGGGGCCAGGTTTGGAATTTTCCTCTGGCTCCTCACCTTTGAGTGGTGTTGGCGGCCAGGCAGTGCCAGGCTGGGAAGTCTCTCAAGAGGCTCCACACCCACCACACCTAGTATTTTTATTCCCAGGTGAGCCTGATGCCAGGAGAACGTGGTTAAACCTCGAGGCCCTGATGTTTCCTTCCAGGTCCGAGGTCAATGGATCCCTTATCTGGCGAGATCTTATCTGCATGTCCTTGCCGGATTCTGGAGCTGGCTCCTGGAGGTACAGGAGGCCCACTGGATAATCAAGGTGCCAAGGATCAGCCCCGAGGGGTGGGGCCTCCCGCCTCCAACCCCGCCCCATCTCCTCCCCACCAGTGCTGCTTCCCTGTGGTGCTTTTCCGTCTTCCCTTTCTCACCTGCTGGCTCTCCACAGCATTGGAGGCATTAGACAATAAAAGGGAGTTAGAATGGGAGTCAGAAATTGTAAGAGAGCAGAGAGGGGAGGGGAGGGGGGAGGATGGGTAGACCTTCCAGGCCCTAAGGGAGTCTATTTCAGCCCTAGCTTACACAAGCTGGCTCTGAGCTTCCTAGTAGCCAAGGCAAAAGGGAAAGAAGTTGAAGGAAACTGGGAGGCAATCTAGGAGACTGGTCTGATGGATGGAACCCAAAACGTCCCCTGGATGTTTCACTAGCCCTTGCCACTGTCAGCCACCCTTACATGAATCTTCAGAAAAACAAGAGGGCACAAACGTCACGTTTCACGATGGCGTGTGTGTGTGCTCCTGCGTGCTCATTCACGCCTCCTTTTACCCAGCAGACACCCACTGGGCACCTACTCTGTCCAGGCCTGTACTAGGTGCCAGGGAGACAGGCACGGTCTCTACTTTTGGGGCCAGGGTCCCCACCCTCAGGACCCAACAGTAAACAAATAACACAAAGGAAAACAATTATATGCTGTTGACAAAGACAATCAACAAACAATCACTAATAATAGAAAAGAGTTTTATTTGAGCCAAACTGAGGACTGGCCTAGAGGCCCACCTTCCAGATGACTCTGAGAAACTGCTCTTGAGAAACAGGGTTTCCAGCACAGTTTCATATCTTGTCAAGAGGAAAGAACATTAAGCAAGTCGGGGTACATTTGTTCAAGGTTTCAAAACAAAACAGACCAACACATATATATACACAGTACATACAGTTTGGCCTTGGCACACCCTCGAAGTGCCCCCTACCCTGTACCAGCCACACTGACTTTCTTGCTGTTCTTTATGCATGGCGGGCCAGTTCTGGCCTCAGGACCTTTGCACTTGCTGTTCTGTCTGCCTGGAACACGTTTGCCCAGGAAAAGTCACCGTCCTCCTTCTCAGTCTCCAAAACACTGTCTCTGAAGTGTCTTTCCTTGATGGTGAGGCCATTCTCTGCTCTGTATCCAGGCCCCAGCACATAGTAGGACTCACAGTTTCATTGAACAAAGACACAAAACACTCTTTGTTATCCTTTTAAGGCCCCAAATGGAAATAAATTGCAACCCACGTCCTAGACTCCTGGGCTTCCCCTCTGCTCCAGCCTGGCTCCCAACATAGGGGTTATCAGCTCCCAGTCACCCCACATTGTTCTTTGAGCAGCACAAACCATATTCCCTGATTAATGCATCCTCTCCAGCTCTGGATCTGACTGTGGGAGCCACAGCCCACTTAGCACTCTCTGGAAACCCAGGCCCACCGCTGGGGGGCAGCATGGTGTCGTGGGAAAAAGCCAGAAGCTTCAGGTGGCCTGGGTCTGCATCCAGCCCCAGCCCCAGCCCCCATCACGAGCCTGGTGACACTGGCCGAGTCACTTCCAAGCCCAAGCCTCAGTGTTCCCCTCCACGAAGTGGGGCTAGGAATCTTCCATGCCAGGCGACTTCCTCGCCGGCCCAGGGCACAGTGGGCGTGCAGGGCCAGGACCCTGTGCCGCCCCAGATAATTTCAGACAGACTGGGGACCATCACTCCCAGCCCCTTTTCAACATTCAAAAAGGTTTTTGGGGGAAAAAAGCAATGGTTTAAAAATAGGAAGAAACATGTCCAAAAGGAACTTTCTAGTATTTCCCACTGGGTGGCTCTTGGCAGGCTCTGGCTGGGAGGAGGAGGGCAGGACCATGATAAGACCAGGTCGCTAGCCAGAGCTCTCTGGGGGCTTTGAGTCCTAAGCCCCCCGCCCCAGCCTCCACCCCCTGCTTGGGCAGCCAGGGAGAAAGACGCTACTTTAGCTTTCCCACAAGACTGCCTCGGGCAGCCCTGGTGTCTGAGCAGAGTGGGGCTGGCGTCCCTCCCAGCAGGCACTGAGATGATGTAGGCACTGTGGGAACAGTCACGTAGAGGACATGAAAACACTTTCTAGACTAGGACCTCCATCAGTGTCCTATTCTGTAATAAAGAACCACAAACATACTGACTTGAGATGACAGATTTATTCTCTTATGCTTTCAAAGGTCAGAAGGTCTCACTGGGCTAAAACCAAGGTGTCAGCAGAGCTGGTTCCTTCAGGAGGCTCCGAGGAGAATCCATTCCTTGCCTTTCCCAGCTTCTGGAGTCGCCCGCATTCCTCGGTTCCTGGTCCCTCCCTCCATCTTCACAGCCAGCTGTGCAGCGTCAACAAACCTCTCTCCCTCTCTGGCCTTTGCTTCAGCATCACATCTTCCCTCTGGCGCTGACCCTCCTGCTTCCCTGCTGGAAGGACCCCTGTGATGCCCACCCAGACAATCCAAGGAGATCTCCCATCTCCGCTCCTTAAGTTCATCACACCCAAAGGGTCTTTTTTGCCACATTAAGTTCACACATTCACAGGTTCTGGGCATTAAGATGTGGATATCTTTGGGGGACCCACTTTTCAGTCTGTCGCAGACCCTGTACACCATTGGTGCCCCGAGGACTTATGATAATAAAAAGCACCGGCTGCATGCTTGGGGTCTTACCCTCAGAGGACTTAGATTCCAGGCCGGTGGCGTGACTCCCCATCCCAGGGGGACAGGCTCAGCACGGCCGAGGCACCGGCGACCAGGACACAAGCGCTCTCCCTGGGCTTTCCTGGGGACCTGCTGCAGCATAACCCCCCAGCTCCACGAGACGTCCCTTAGTCTCGGATCCTGCAGGGCCCTGGAATGTCGGGGTGAACTCTGAGGGGTGAGACCCTCCAATGTGGATGTCTGGGACTGCCACTCCACCCTGTGGTCCTCAGTGTCCTCCTCTGTAAAGGTGAAGGGTGGAGCCGTGGGGTCAGATGGGGAGGCTGGGGTTCAAGCCTGGATTCTGTTAGCTGTAGACAGAGGGACCAGGTCAGGTGGAGCAGCCCTGCCTTCGAGGGCGCTGGGGGATGAAATGGCCATCTGTCTCTTCTAGCTGCGCCCCCCACCCCAGAACACAAGGCCACTGGATCATTCGGCCTCACTTCTTTCTCAGCCTCCTGGAGTCTTGCTGCAAAGCTGTGCGATGGAGAATTTAACATCCCAGAGCGGGTGATAGAAGCTCTTTCCACCACTAGGGGGCAGCATCGGCCCTCGCGGCTGACGCTGCCCCGAGGGCCCGGCCACCTCCCCCACCCCTCAAGGGCAGAGGCCTCAGGGTTCACCAGGTGGGGGCCCTGAAAGCCTGCCTGGCCCTTCCCACACCCCACCTCCCTGTTCCCACCTAAGGACTAGCTCCCGAGGTTACTCAAACCTTGAAAGCCGCGGTGGGTGGGCCTCCCTGCCGGGGTCCCTGCCGTGAATTCCCTCCTCCCCGACACCCTGGCGCCCTTGCGGCCACCACCCGCCCCGTTCCGGAGCCCCCTTTCCCTGGCCCTACCCTGGCTTCCCTCCCCACCCAGGCTGCTGCCCCCCACACCCCGGCTCACCCCGTCCTCGCCAGAGAGGACGTGTGCTCCCACCCGCGTGCACACACGCGTGCGCACACGCGTGCACACACACACACTAACTTGCACGCACAGTGCAGACACCTACAAGCACACACACGAACAAGTTCATGAACACGTGCATCCACACAGCACACTCTCACACAGATGCACCTACACGTATGTGTGTGCATTTGCTACATATGTGTGCGTACATGCACTTCTGTGCACCCACTGACTCACGTGCACACACACTCCCTGCGTCCACTCACACCTGCACTTACACCCCCACCGGCATGCACACACAAGTGCACGCACAAACACACCCTCTCTCCTGTGTGCACACACACAGCACCCCTCCAGCATTGTAGTCTTCTCTGTGTCGTCACCCCCACCCTGCCCTCGGAGTCGGTCCCCCCAGGGTCCCCGAGGCTCCCTGGGACCTGAGCTCCTCCTCAGGGTGAGGCTCCTTCTGGGGTGAGTCCTCTCTCGCAGGGTGAGTGTCCCCTCCTGGCATGAGCCCTCTCCTGGGGGTGAGCCCCTCCTCCTGCAGCAAGTGATCCCTCAGGGTCCTTCTCCTCCCCACCCCACCCCAGCCTCCATGGAGCCTCTCCAGAGCTCCCCGCAAGCCCGCGAGCGCCAGACCCCACAGGAGGGTCAGCTTCGACTCTTTCTTTCTCTTCGCAACCGCCGGGATGCGAAAGGGGCACAGGGAGGGGTGGTGCGTTCCACCTCCCAGAAACGTGGCGCACAGACTTCTGCCCCGTGAAGTGCATCTGCAAAGAGCTCGAGGCTCTTGAGCTTCCCAAGTTCCGGGGCATCCGCAGGGAGATGCTGGGGGGGGGGTCCCCAGCGAGGGGCCTCCGGCTGCCCCCAGGAGGGGTGGGCCGCCTCTGTGACGGGCGTGCAGAGCGCAGCCTGGGGGAGGTCGGAAGAGGCTCGGTCCAGGCCCAGTGCCCTCCCTGCTTTGTCGGTCCGCCATCCCCACAAGGCCCCTGCTGCCCACGGAGAGCTGGGGCTGGGGCTGGGACTTGGGGGCGGTCCTGGCGGCCCCAGCATGCCTGCACTCCAGCCTCCTCACCGCGAGACAGACAGCAGAGCTGCCTCCCTTGGGGCCCGCGGACCCCACCAAGCCTGAGGTTCCTGCTCACACTCACCTCCAGCCACGAGATGCACGTCCCGTGGAATCTGCTGCTGACACTGACCCCCCCCCCCACTTCCGACAGGTGGGTTCCTGGGTCACTCTACCTCCTGGCATCTCAGGACCCCAGACTCACTACCGCCCTCTGTCAGAAGATAAATGTATTTCCCTTCAAGAAATAAAGCTGGGTGACCCCAAGGGGAAGGGACAGGAGGCGGGGTTCGGACTGGGAGAGGAAGCGTCCTGAGGGGGGACTGCGGGGCCTGCACGTCCCGCCGCGTCCTGTCCGTGGTCTTGGTCCTGCAGGGTGGGCTTCCAGTGCCCAGGCAGCTGCACGGGCAACGGCCCCACCAGGGCAGGCCTCTGGGTGTCCAGGACCACAGGAGCCCTGGACCCTTGACCATCTGCTGATGAGACACAGGACAGCCCCCAACCCCAGCTCTCTCTGTGCACCCTCAGCCGGGGACCCTGGGGGTGCTGAAGCAGGGGGAGAGCCAGGCCCACGGCCCTTGGGGACTTCACAGTCTGGCTGGGAGATGAGACTGGATGATGGGGTCAGCAGACACCTGCCGCCTCCTCGGGGGCTTCCTGGTGGGTGGATTCAGCCACGATGGAGGGCGGGTCGGCACCCACGCCCGGGAGTGCAGGGCACGGCGCAGACCAAGGCCCAGAGGCTGGAAAGTCCTGGGAGTGCCCAGGGACTGGGGAGCAGGGGTGGGGCCAGAAGCAAGTATCTGGGTCCCGAGCCTGCATGAGAGCCGAACTAGGGGTTGAGCAATTCCTTCCAGATAATGGGTGTGTGAAAAGCTGGGGCTTTGTTTCCGAAGGCTCGATCTGGCCTCAGTTTTCATAGGGAAGATTGAAGGCGATTCGTGAAGTGCCCATCGGGGAGAACAGCCCCTCTGACTGTCCCCCGACTGCCCCAACGTCTCCTCCGCGTGGGGACACCCCAATCCTCTAAGAGGCTGAGGGGACCGCAGGCCAGCTGGTGGCTCCGGCCTCAGCCCCTGGCCTTTCGGGGTGCTCGGAGCCACACGGCCTCTGGGCAACAGCAGGTGGCGATCTGGAACTTGAGAGCAGGCAGCGCGGGTCCTGGAAAACCTGCTCCAGGAAGAGTGCGGTCAGGTGGTTCTGGGAACTTGAGACAACAGAAGGCCTGTGGGGACCCGAGGGTGCTGGGAAGGGCCTGGGGGAGGTGGAGTGTGGAGCCGGGTGCCCTGACCCCAGCCTGATGCCTTCCCTGCAGGAGGCCCCCGGACTGAGCCGGGCACCTGGACTGAGCTCCACGCACGCCCTGAGCCCCCATGACCTGAAGCAGGGTTGCGTGGTCCCGGGTGACCAGAGCTCGCTCCCCTGGGGGCCCATGTGAGGGGGCGTCGGAGGACCACAGAGGGCCGGGTTCTCAGAGGCCCTGTCTAAGCGAAGGAGCATTTTAGCCTGAGCTGGTGTTATGGGTTAAACTGTATTCCCCACACCCCGAATTCATAGAAGTCCTAACCCCCGTGACTCAGAGTGTGACCTTGTTTGGAAATAGGGTCATTGCAGACGTAATTAGTTAAGATGGGGTCAGACTGGGGTCGGGTGGCCCCTAATCCAATGTGACTGGTGACCTTAGAACAAAGGGAAACAGACACACACAGGGAGAAGCCCACGTGAAGACGGGAGGGACGCAGCCACAAGCCAAGGAACCACCAGAAACCAGGAGAGAGCCCCGGGCCAGACCGTCCCAAGCACCTCAAGGGAAGCGCCAGCCCTGTCAACACCTGGTCCTCAGACTGTTGGCCTCAGAACCGCGAGAGAGGGACTGTCTGCTGTTGAAGTCGCTCTTTGTGGTGCTTTGTTCTGGGAGTCCCGGACGCTGCTGCAGCGGGTTTGGGGAGCCCGCCATTAACTCTGGCTGCCCCGGACCTGTGAGGCACAGGTGGTGGGGGGGGGCAGGAAGGGATCTGTTCTTTGATCCCCATCCTCCTCTGAGAGCCACAGCAGAAGGGAGCACCTCTTTCCTCCTGGCAGCTGTCCCCCAACTTCCTAAGACCCCCCCATCACTCCCAAGACAAAAGTCCCCTCTCCCACAGCCAAGGGGTTACCTGGGGCATAGTTCTCTCGGAGCTGCAAGGTGTCCGGCCCAGGGGCACCTGTGGGTGGAGGATGGTGGGTGGATGGATGGGATACAGGAAAATGGGGCACGAGAGGAGGGCGGTGTCCCAGGTCTGGGTTGAGTCCCTGGGACGCACCCTGCTAAGTGAGCGTCCTTGGCCTCACGCAGGGAAGGATTCAAGAGTGAGCCGTAGTTGAGTAAAAGTGCATTTATTCAGAGAGATGCACACTCCACGGACCAAGTGTAGGCCGTCTCAGAAGGCCAGAGAGGCCGCGAGGCTTGGGGGCGGGGGGCTGAAGTAAAAGCAGATACACGCTCCACAGCAGAGTGCGGGCCGTCTCCGAAGGGGAGGGAGCAAGAGGGCACATGTTCGAGGAGCTTGTTGCTGGTTTTCATGGGCTTGGTTACTTCATATGCTAACAAGTGGGAGGATTATGCCAACTACTCTGGGAGAAGGGCAGGGATTCCCAAGAACTGGGCCACTACCCAATTTTTGACCTTTTATAATCAGCCTTGAAATTGTCCTGGCACCTGTGGGAGGCCATTTAGCAGCTATTGTATTTCAGTGAGTGTGTACCGAAGCTCCAGGTCTACTGGGAGTTGAATCTTCCACCATCTTTTAGTGCTTGTGCCATGCCCCCTCCCCTCCTGTCTCAGAGGGATTGATGGATGCATGTTGGTGGATGGCTGGATGGTTTGCTGGCTGGATGGATGCTGGTGGATGGATGGATATTTGATGGGTGGATCAATGGATGGATGGATGTCTGCCGGGTAGGTGGGAGGCCGCTAGCCTTACGGTCTCGCGCCTGTGCCACCTCGCCTGGGGTCTGAATGCCATAGCAGGCGCTCTTTGCCAAACAGCCCTGTCGGCCATAAGCATGCAGGCTGGCACAGGTGGCTGGTTTGTGCAGCCGCACTCCAGCCATTTCCATGCCAGTTGCCAGGTGAGATTTCTCACTACTTATTCCTTGGCCTGGAAACCTGGAAAAACAAACCGCTTCACCCCCGAGCCTGCAAGACAGCAGCTCTCCGACCACTGCAGGCGGCCCAGCTGGCACCCCACACCCCCCAGGTGTCCCGGGCCACCCGCTCTGGACGCTGGCCCGCGGAGAGAGCCCCGCCTTGCCGGCCTGCGTTGCTGGGAAAGCTTTCTAAACTCGGCTCTGACGAGGAGGAAATTTATGACCAAGTTTATTTAAAGGAGGAAGCAGCCGCCTAGTGTGACACCCAGGAAGTGATGCGCTGAAAGCTCCATGGGAGACACAGAACAGGTACCGACTGATGCAGGACACGACGCATTATTTAAAATCTCCGCAGCTGACAAGTCAGACAGCGACGCGGGCCAGACGCCGCTTGGAGGAGATGAAAAGCGCGCATTTCCTTCCGCTAGATAAACAGCCCGGCAGCCAGCGCCTCCGTGATGACAAACGGTTTCCTCCTGCCACTGGTGTGGGGGGTCACGCCTCACTACGGGCCGGAACCGCGGTCCATCAGAGGCCCCGGAAAAGGCAGCAGTGGGAAGACGCTGCTGCATCAAATCCCCGCCAGGCCGGGCTGGCTCCGGGCACCCGGATGCTGCTCATCCCCTAGACCGCCCCCCACCCCAATTCTCAAAACACAGGAAGATGAGAGGGAGTGGGGGGTGCAGCTGTGACCTCCCCCCCGGGGCCAGAGCAGAGGGGTTTCAGGGCCTCCCCAGACGACATTCTGGGAGGAAAGGAGCTGGGGGCAGGGAGGCGACTTCCCGGTTCCTCAGGACAGGGGTTGTGGTAACTCCCGTTTTAGAAGTGGGGGTCCAGCTTTGTCTCCCCAGGAACAGGGACTGGCTTTGGTTGGAGTCTGAGTGCCCTGTCCGGGGGGAAGATAGTCACCCCACATCAGACCGCATCGCTGCCCGGGGCTGTCTCAGGAGGAAACTGGGTTGAAGGACAAGCAGGGCCTGGAGCAATCCACCCCACCAGTGCTTTCAAAGTCCAGAGGAGGTTATTTATAAAAGGCCAAATTGTTGGCATATGCACCACCTCCCAGGGCCAGAGGAGAGGAAGGAGGCGGGCCCTGCTGGTGGCTTGTAGCGCTCCGTCCTCCACCCTCTGGACATCAGAGATGTATTTGTGTTTCCTATCCCCCCACCCCCCACACACACAACCTGGGGGTAGGCGGAAGGCAGGGCAGATGCCTGGGCCTTAAAAGTTCCATGAAATACTGCCATTTGCAGCAACATGGAGGGACCTAGAGATGATCCTATTAAGTGAAGTAAATCAGGCGGAGAAAGACAAATACAACATCACTTACATATCCAAACAAAAAAAGTGATACAAACTTACTTACAAACCAAAAATAGACTCACAGACATAAAAAGCAATCTATGGCTACCCAAGGGGAAAGGGCGGGGGAGGGATAAATTAGGAGTTTGGGATTAACAGACACACACTACTACATATAAAACAGATAAACAAGGACTTACTGCACAGCACAGGGAACTATATTCGGTTTCGTGTAATAACACATAATGGAAGAGAATTTGAAAATGAATGTACATGTATGTACGTGTGTAACTGAATGACTGCTGTGCACCTGAGACTCACATTGCAAATCAACTACACTTCAGTACAAAATAAAATATTTTAAAAAGGAAAGTTTCCTCCCCCTAGGAGGGCCAGTGTCCAGCCTGCCGAGCCCCCACTTTCCAACGGGAGCTGTCGCCTCTCCCCCAGGGCAGCTCCTCGCTCTGCAGCAGGAAGACGCAGGGGGCCCGTGGGAGGCCCGCCTCCGCTGACCCCGGAAACCACTCTTCGCAGTGGAATCGCTGGGCTCGGACAGCCACGTCCTGCACAATCCCATTTCTGTGAAATATCCCAAAACAGCAGATCCACGGGGCCAGAACTGATGGCTGATGGCTGCTGCTGGAGTTTGGGATTAGGGGAACGGGGAGGGAGTTCCCTTCCGGGGTGATGACGGCTTAGAACTTGCTAGAGGTGGTGGTCAGACGACACTGAGAATGCACGGAATGCCGCGCGATTGTTCACCTGAAAATGATCAATTTTATATTACGTGAATGAGACTCAATTTTTTAAAAATGCCTGTGGGGATCAGTGGGGCCTCTGGGAGGGGGCTGCTTGCGGGGACCTTACTCCTTGGCTCAGGCAGGTAGCCACAGGCTCCGGGAGAGAGAGGCATGGAGATGCCGCCTTCAACGGCAGCCCTTTCCTCATTGTACAGACCGCGTTCTAGGCCCAAGGAATGGCGGTACTTCCGGACCCAACCCAGCTTCAGTATGTATGGGTACCTGGCCCTCTGGTATCCTGTTCTCAAGTCTGTAAAATGGAATGCACGAAGACGCAAGGCCAGAAAGCACAGGCCCCGGATCCCGCGTGAAGCCGGGTTCATCACCTGGGCCACAGCCCACAACCTCGTTCCCAGAAGTGCTTCCGATGGCGGTGTGGAGTAAGGATGCAGGAGACAAAGGATGTTGCAGCCACCCCCAACTTAGACCCTCAGGGGCCTGAGAACGGAGAACAGCAGGGCACTGGCCCGAGAGAGCTCAGGTGCACATCAAACGAATGACTTCAGTGAGCCCAGACTCTTGCCTCTTCCCATATGTAGAAAAGCGCTAAATTTCTTAACTTGCGATGTCTGTGTTTTCTTTAATTAACAGTAATCTTTTGATGCTCCAACTGCCTGGTTTTTGTTGCAAACACCCCCGTGTCACTGGCTCCTCTCTGACCTCCTCAGAGCAGTTGCCTCAGAGCGATCTGGGAGGCTGCCTCCTGGGCTCAAGTCCTCAGCAAGTCCACCAAATAAAACAGAATTTTCAACTTTTAGGTTGTATTTTGTTTTGTTTTGTTTTGATTTTTTTCAGTTTACAGGGTTCCTATCTTACCTTCCCTGCCAGACGGTTGTGTTCCCAAAGACTGGGGCCTGTCTAGCTTGTCTCACTGTCCCCCACAGCCTGGCTCCCCAAATTCCAGGCCACAGGCAGACTGTGTCAGTATCTCCTGGGCACCTGCTAAAAATTCAGATCCCTCAGCTCTCCTGCTTGACATTCAGAGTCAATGCAACCAGGGTGGGGCCTGGAGATCTGCATTTTAGCAAGTGCCTCTAATAAGCCGAATGCACAGCTGGATGCAGGACCCTCCTGCAGTTGGAGGGGGGGTGGAGGGGGCAGGGCACTTCCTGGGACTTTCATCGCGCAGACAGCCAGTGCCCTGTGCCCTGCGCTGGCAGCATGTGGGCCAGAAGAGCCCCCGAGGAGACCCTGTCTGAAGGACCCTCTTACTTCCCTAACTCCAGCAGGACTCCACCCTTGGCCCCAACAGGCAATGATCCTCCTGGACGTCCAGGGTGAAAAAAAAAAAAAAAAGAATGCTATATAAGAAAATTGCCAGGCCTTTTTTTTTCCCAATAGGAAAAGAATGTTAGAGGATATTATTCCCATCAAGGAATAATAAGATTAAAGGATTTGAAAGAGGCATCTGGGCTGGTGACCCATATGTGCTCATCACAGGAGCCGCCGTGTGGGGCCCCGGGAGGACTGAGCCTCCCCTGCAGCTTGGCTGCGGGGTTGCAAAGCTCAATTGGATGTAACCGCATAAGGACGATTGGCGCGCTCGCCTGCCAGGCCCTTGCAGGCCCTTCCCGCCCCTCACCCTTCTTAGCGCTCCAGCAGCTGCGGGAGGTAAGAGCGATAAGCACCAAGACAGACTGGCCTTTCTCCTCCTGGACACACAGCCAGTCCACGTGGCCCAGCCTCCCTGTGGTTAGTGCGGCCTTGGCATGTGGGTGGCGATGGCCTGGGCCCAGCCCCTGGGAACCTCCCTCCAATCCCCTATCTGCAGAGGATCCTGCTGGAAAAGTCTGAAGGTCCATGCAGGCTCCAAGCCGGAAGGAGCCTGGATCCCTGAATGACTTCGTGGAACACACCCCCTCCCACTACCTTCCTGTGCTGGCCTGTGATGTGAGTGAGAAAGAAACCTTCCTTGTGCGGAGCCCCCACATCTGGGTTGCCAATGCCAGTGGCCGTGCCACCTGTGAGCTGGCGCTTACAGCCGCAAGTCATCAAGCTCTGTCAACGGGCCGCACTTAGTTCTGAGCGCTTTTTGTGTATCAGTGCAGGTAATACTCACCCAGGAAAACAAAGCTCAGGGTGGGGGACAGGAGGGTGTGTAAGTGACCCACACAGCCAGGGTCCAGGGAGGCCAGCCTGCGAGCTCTCCCTCTTTGACGCCTCGGCTCCCCAAGACTCAGAAGGATCAAAGGGAGACAGAAGGGAGGAGGGCAGGGCACAGCCATTAAAAGAGCGATGCAGCAGTTGAGAACAAGACAGACACTGGTTAAAACCCAATGCGGCCCAAGATGGCAGAAGATTTGACTTCCAGTTGACCTTCAGCCTATTATACGTTCCTTATAATATATTAGCTGCTAAATGGCCCTCCCACAGGCACCATGACACTTCCAAGGCTGATCATAAAAGGTCAAAAAGTGGGGGGGGGCAATTCTTGGGGATCTCTGCCCCTTCCCCAAAATAGTTGGAGTGCTCCCCCCACTTGTTAGCTTATGAAGGCCACAGGAAGGGGAAGCGTTCGCACCGGGCTCCAGGCTCCCCGGGTGGGGCCTGCGGTCTAGCAGAGGCCCCCATGAGGCTGTGTCTGTAACCAAGCAGGACCCTGTTGTCATCAGTGACCATGTGATATCTGCAATGGCGTTTGTAACTGCTTAACTATATAATGGAGTTGCCAGGTGGAAGGTCCTGAGCAGCGGGAAGACCCTCCACCTGCTCCCCAACCTTTCCCTTCTCTGCTAAAATAATCTCTGAGGTCCCCTCTCACCAGAACTATTTCTTAAAATAGAAAATCTATGTAATGGTAAAGAACAAATCTGACTCCATATTAGATCTGTTCCTTTGGCTTTAACCCTGTGCTCTGTTTCCCGTGCCGAGTCATGCTGATTCTGCTCCTTTTGTTAAAAAATGTTGCCTGTAGCCTGAAATGTACAAGGCAGCCCATTCTCAGGGCTCTGACCTTTAAGGGTATAACACTTTCCCACTCATATAAAGATAAAAAGTTGCAGGATAGAAAATAACTTTTGTCTTGCTGGAGGTTTGCAGGAACACCACGACCTGACCTACGTGGACAGCTGCAAGAACAAAGGATTCCAACACCAGAAAGTTTGCAACAACCAACCACACCTCCTCCCCTTTTTAGTATAAAAGGAGCCTGAATTCTGACTTGGGGAAATGTTCTCCAAGACATCAGTCCCCGATCTTCTTGGTCTGTCAGCTTTCCAAATAAAAAGTCATTATTTCTTGCCCCAACACGTCATCTCTCAATTTATTAGCCTGTTGTGTGGTGAGCAGAATGAGTTTAGACTCAGTAACATCTACAGGATGACCCAAAAAAAAAAAAAAAAACCCCACCCCCAAACCAAGACAAACTGCACAAAACTCACCAGAAAAGACTCAGGTTTTGCTTGGTTTTTCCTTCCTTTAGCATCTGGGGACTAGGTGGCCTGCTGGTCATCAGCCCTCCCATTTTGTATCCTGGGTGGAGCACCTTGTCCAGACCCCATCAGAGCTGGCCAGATCCTCTCACATTGTCCCCCCAGGCAACATGCAGGGCCAGGAGCAGGGCCAGCTGGGGTTCTGGACCCTCCAGGCTGTTTAATTATATTTGCTTAACTCCTTTTGAACCACATCTTTTTCTTTTCTCCTGCGAGATCTTGATATCTGACCAGGAAGGTCAGGGATGGTATGGCAAAGTTGAGAGATTGTGAATAAATATTTCAGCTGTCTTCAGATTTGTAGCTTTGCCTGATTCCTATGATCTTGGGAAGGAATGCTGAAAGCAATAAATGGTACAATGTCACCTGTGCAATTATATGCCCAAGTCCTGCTGACCCTAAACAGCTCCTAGACCCATCCCCTATTGTATACCCACGACTGCTCCCCGCTTCCTGGGATCAGGCCAGAGTCCCTTGGCTCCCAGACCACTGTAGCAGACAGCCCCATTCCCACCCCTTCTAGTCCATTCTTCACACTGCAGCCAAGAAATGACTGGGACTTGTTTGGGTCTGCCAAGAGCCAGATGCGAAGATCAGATCTGACACAGAGGGAGCAGCAGGAGGAATAGCAAAGAGCCTTCAGCCCACAATGCAGGGCTGACACCTACAGAAGGAGACAGGGAAGGGCAGAGGTGAATCTCCAGTTACAGCATCATTCCAAGAAAGGTTCAGCCAAGCTGCCTCTTTGGAGGGAAAAAGGCAGTTAATCTAACTAAATTAATTATATACATATGTACAAATTAATTATATACATATACAGAATAAGATAATACAAACTGAGAAATATTGACAGAGAAAACTGATGGAACTACAAAAGAATGCTTTGATCAACTCAGTGCAAATAAATCTGTAAGCTTAGATAAAACAGATTCTTTCTAAGAAAATGTAAATTAGAAGACTTAACCCCAGAAGAGACAGAAAAAAGAAGATGACCCAATTACCATAAAAAATAATGACGTCCATAAATAGAGAGCTCTGTCCCACACCAAAGCAGCCCCAGGCGCTGTGATTTCCCACGGGAACCCTAACACAGTTTTAGGGACCAGATCATTCCAATACATTTAAACTGTTCCAGGGCCTGGAAAAAGTAAAAGAGCTTCACAAATCTTGAGAAAAAGCTAGTAACATTGATACCAAATTCAATAAAGGTAGAACACTATTTTGAAAACTATAGATCATGCAAGAATCTGAAACAGAATATTACTAGACACTACGAATCCTAAGGACTATAGATGCAAAAGCCCTCAAGGAGACACTGGCAAAATAAACCCAGAAACATAGAAATCATATACAAAGATTATATCCTATGATCACATAACATTTATCCTAAGAATGCCAGGTTGGTTTGAGATATGAAAATCAATCAACATAATACACCATATTGTTAGAATAAAAGTTGGAACCACAAGTTCATCCTGACAGATGTAGGAAAAGCATTTAACAAAACACTCTTCCATGATGAAAACACCCAACCAACTAGGAATTGAGTGAAACTTCCTCCACGTGATAAAGGCATCTATGAAAAACTCACATCTAACACCAACTTAATTGTGAAAGTCTGGGTGCTTTTCCCCTTAAGATCAGGGACAAGACAAAGGCTTTGATTCAGCATCACACCAGAGGTTCTAGCCAGAACAATTAAGCAAGGAAAAGGCATAAAAGGCATCTAGATTACAAAAGGAGAAGTGGAACTACCTCTGTTCGCAGATGATATGCTCTCGTATATAGAAATTAGGAAGGAATCCACTAAAAAAACTATTTGAACTAGAAATCAAGCTCATTAATGTGGCAGGAGACAAGGTCAATATACAAAAACCAACTGTATTTCTATATGTCATAAATGGACGAACTGAAAATACAATTAGGAAAACAAGCCCATTTGTAATAGCAGCAAGAAGTATAGAACACTTAGGAAGAAATTTAATAAAAGAGCTGCAAGACATACACTGGAAGCTGTGAGAACAGTGTTGAAATGTAAGAAGTTAAAGAAGATCTAAATAAATGGAAAGAGGTTGCCTGTTCATCCATCAGAAGACAGTACTAAGATGGCAATATTCCCCAAATTGATCTGCAGATTCAGTGCAACGTCTATCAAAATCCAAGCTGGCTTTTGTTTTTGTTGTTGCAGAAATTGACAAGCTGATCCTAATATTCATATGGACCCAGAATGAACAGAACAATCTTGAAAAAGAAGAACAAATTTGGAGACTCATCCTTCCTGATTTCAAACTTGCTACAAAGCTACAGTGACGCAGCAGCGTGGCACAGGCATGCAGATGGACTTACAGACCTGCAGGACGGAATAGAGTCCAGAAGTAAACTCACATCTATAGCCACTTGATTTTTGACAAGGGTACCAAGACCATTTGATGGGGAAAGACAAATATTCTCAAAAAACGGTGCTGGAACAACTGGATATCCACAGGCAAAATAATTCAGTTGAACCCCTTCCTTATACCATAAAATTAACTAAATGTGGATCATAGACCTAAACATAAAAGCTAAAATTATAAAAGTTCTAGAAGTATAGGGCTAAATCTCCATGACCTTGGGTTAGGCAAAGCCTTCTTGGAAATGACACCAAAAACACAAGCAATGAAAGAAAAAATACAGGTAAACTGAATTTAATCAAAACAAAAAACTTTCATGTTGCAAGCAACACCATCAAGAAAATGTAAACACAACTTATATAACAGGAGAAAAAGATATGCAAGCCATACATCTGATAAGGAGCACGTTTCTAGAATATATGAAGAACTCTTACAGCTCAACAATAAACACATAATCCAATTTAGAAATAGACAAGGTATTTGAATAGACATTTCTCCAAAGGAGATATACAAATGGCCAATAAGCATATAAAAAGGTGCTTAATATCATGAGTAATTAGAGAAATGCTAGTCAAAATCACAATGGGAAACAACTTCTCACTCACAAGGATGGCTCAAGTTTTTAAAAAAGACAATTATATAATAGAATACTACTCAACCATAAAAAAGGATGAAATTTGCCATTTGCAACAACATGGATGGACTTGGAGGGCATTATGCTGAGTGAAATAAGTCAGATAGAGAAAGACAAATACTGTATGATATCCCTTATACATGGAATCTAAAAAGTAAAACAAACTAGGAAATACAACAAAAAAGAAACAGACTCACAGATACAGAGAACAAACTGGGGGTTACCCTGTGGGGAGAGGGAAGGGGGAGGGGCACGATACAGGGAGGATATTAAGAGGTACAAATCACTATGTATAAGATAAGTAAGTTACAAGGATAAATTATACAACACAGGGAATATAGCCAGTATTTTATAATAACTGTAAATGGACTATAACCTTTAAAAATTGTGAGTCACTATGTTATATATCTGAGATGTATGTAATATTGTACATCAATTATACCTCAGTTTTTAAAAAATCAGACAATAATTAATGTTAGTGAAGATGTAGAGAAATGGGGACCCTCATACACTGCTGGTGGGAATGTAAATGGTGCAGCCACTTTGGGAAACAGTTTGGCAGTTTCTCAAAATGCTAAGCACAGAGTTATCATATGACCCAGCAACTCCAATATCCAAGAAAAATAAAAACACAGCTCTATGCAAAAATTTGTACATGCACATTCATAGCAGAATTATTCATAATAGCCCCAAATCAGAAACAACCCAAATGTCCATCAACAGATAAAATCATAAAAAGCCATAAAAAGAAAAGAAGGAAGATTTTTTTTAAAAGTGTTTGAAGTAGGCAAGTCTTTCTTATATGGGAAAAAAAATCCACAAGAAAAAGACTGGTAAAGTTGACTATACATAAATTGTTATTGTTTAATGGCAAAAAAATACCACAATGTCAAAAGAAAGTAACTATATTGAATATTTGCCATTAGTATTATAGATTAAGAGCTAATTTCCTTAATGAATAAAGAGCTTTTATGAATCAATGAGAAAATGTACTAATCAGTCCAGGATAGGTTGTGCTGCAGTAACAAAACAGCCCCAAAGTGCCAGGGTTTAAACCACAATAGTCAACTTCTAGCTCACGATACACATCCATCCTGGGCTCATTGTAGTCTCTCAGGGACTATCTCAAATGTAGCCAGCCTGCTGTGCCAGGCAGAAAGGAAGAAGTCCAAGGTCAAACTGCAGCTAGAGACTCAACCCACTAGTGACACACAAACTGCCCTTTACAACTTATCATCTGACACTAACCACACGGCTAGAAAGCGTAGCTGCACCACGTTCCCAGAAGGGACGTGAACCAGCACTGTTCAGAAGCAGCGCTCATGAGGACACAAGAAAAAACCAACTGCCCAGTGGGAACGTGGGCAAAGTCTGTGCACCGAGACCTCATCGAAAAGGGACAGAGGTGACTCTTACGCAGGTGAAAGATACTCAGCCTGAACCCAAATCAGAGAGAGGGCTGCACATCTTCACCAACCAGAGACTCTGAGGGTGGGGAACTCACCGTGCTGGGGGGGAGCCTCGTTCGTTGCCGTCTGGAGTATGAGTCTACATGCCTTCTGCAGAGGTCGGCTGGAAGACACCTGTCAATTTAACCTGGCGATTCTTCTTCCAGGGACATATTCTTTTTTCTTTTCTTTTCTTTTCTTTTTTTTTAATTGTTTTTAATTGGAGTGTAGTTGATTTACAATGTCGTGTTAGTTTCTGGTGTATAGCAGAGTGATTTAGTTGTACACATATGTCCTTTTTCATATTCTTTTTCATTAATGGTTATTACAAGATACTGAATATAGTTCCCTGCGCTACACAGTAGGTTCTTGTTGTTTATCTATTTTATGTATTGTAGTTTGTATCTGCTAATCTCAAACTCCTAATTTATCCCTCCCCTCCCTTCCCCCTTTGGTAACCATAAGTTTGTCCTCTACATCTGTGAGTCTCTTTCTGTTTTGTAAGTAAGTTCATGTGTCTCGTTTTTCTTTAGATTCCACGGATCAATGATATCGTATGCTATTTGTCTTTGACTTACTTCACTTAGTATGATTTCTTTTCTTTTCCATTTTTCCTTTTCCTTTTTTTTTCTTTTTTTGCATTATCCTTGGTTCTTTTCAAAACCATCACAACAGTAAGAGAACAACCACAATGTCGTTGCCGTCTTTGTCATTTAGAGAACACACTTGCTCGGTTGTCTCCCTACAACTAGTGATCACCTACTCCACTCTCCACTTGAGGTTTTCAGAACCTGTGGCTTCTCTTTCTGATCCAGTCCCAGGCATCCTCCCAGCCCCACGGCCCACCCCCATCCTCACATTTCCCCACGAGTCGCCAGCAGCCCGAGCCCGACCCCTCCAGCACCAGGAGGCAGCGCCGGCGGCGCGCGCACCCGCGGCCTCTCGCGGGAGATGTGCCTTTACAGAGAGGATGCAGACTCCTCCAGCCAGGCGGCCTCCGAACGCCCGGGGGTGATTGGAAATTTTAGAGTTCACGTTCCTGAAAAGTCAGTTCATCTGTTTTTAGGCCCCGCCGCCCCAGGATCAACTTTTAGAAGTTCAGATCAACCATCCTCCCAGCTTTGAAATTGCCAAGTTCTCTCAAATGCCATAAAACCCAATGTAAACAACTTTGCGACTCTGACCACGGGTGTCCCCGTCACCCCGAGAGGTTGCTGGGACATTATCTTGGCCGGGAAGTCTATCCGCCAAGTTCGAAGACCAACGGCGAGGTTTCACAGCAGAGAAAGTGGACGTGTCTGCAAAACACGGATGCCCCATGCCCCAGCCAGCGCTCCCAGGGTGTCTGGCCCTTCTGGGTGCCCAAGAGGACACGGTGGGGCACGGCTTCCCTGCCTACCAGGGTGGGCTTGGCTGTGGGCTCCTGGGGAATCGCCCCCAAGCTGTCCCCTGGCGCTGCCCCCCCCCCATCCTGCATGCTATGAGAATGGGTCACTCAGTCCTGGGAGACGGTGGGGTGGCCGAGGCCGGGGTGCTGGGCAGGCTCCAAGACATATTAGCAAACCATCCCGGGCTGTGTTTCTGGCCACAGTGTGAGGACGGGGTTGTCCTTGCCGTGTCGTGGGCGGTGATCTCAGGATTTGCCATTTGTCATGTTGGAAGCCTGAGTTGCTGCAGGCCCGGCTGCTGTCAGCATTCTTCCCCAGAGACGGTGGGGTCAAAGGCCAGATGAATGAGTGCTGGGGAGCCAGGGGCCCAGGAGGGACAAGGGTGCCCAGCAGAGCAGTCACAGGCTCCCAGGCTGGACCTGACCCCGAGGCCCTGGGGGCACTTTTCTCTCTGCCACCTCCTCAGTTGAGACAGATGTCTGTTAACCTAATAGGGGTGGGGCCTCAGGGCCTTTGCACATGTTATGCCCTTGGGCCTTGTTTGTCCTCTGCCCCTCCCACAAAGCCACATCCCTGAGGCAGATCCAGGTCAGGAGGCTGCTCTCCGTCACCCCCATGAGAGCAGGAACCGCATTCAAGGGTAACTGCCCCATGCTCTGCTCTGTCCCCAGGGATGTGAGCCATTCCTGGTCAATCTGCCAGTGCCCCCAGCAAATCTCTATTAAAGATGGAAATATAGGGGGCTAGTGCCTCGGCACCCCAGGAACCCCAAGATCAATGAAACACTAAGGCTGGACTGGGCTTCTGCTAGCACTGTTGACACTTGGGCCCAGAACTCTCTTTGTTGTGGGGACCTGTCCTGTGCCCTGAAGGACACTGGGCAGCACCCTTGGCCTCTGCCCACTAGATGCCAATAGCCTCCCCACTCCCAGTTCTGACAGCCAGAAAATGTCTTCAGACATCACCAGGTGTCCTCTGGAGGACACAACCACAGGACCCCCAGCTTCCCTGGGAGCCATGGCCCCCGGGCAGCCCGCCTAAGCCCAGGAGGCCCGCAGGGGAGAGGAAGGGAGAAGACGCAGGCCCATCCCGACGTCAGGCTCGGCCTCCCCACGCCCAGTGAGCTGCACGTGACCCGACTTCTCCACTCGGCAAGGAAGGGGGCGCCCAGGGGCAGGCGGGGCAGGGCAGGGCCAGGTGCCCTGTGTCCGGAGCAGGTGTGAATCTTGACCCCACCTGCCTATGACCTCAGGCCTCCCTCCGTGGGCCTGTGAAGGGACCACTCAGACCAAATCACTCAGGAAATAAAAGAGCTTTACTGCCAAGAGGCTCAAAGGAGCCAGATGCTGGAGGACTGGCTCATAAATAAAACCACAACAGGTGCCTGGCTCCCCGGGACCCCCAGGGGGGCAGCCCCCGGGGCTTGTGTTAGGAATACACACACGATTTTCTCCCAGGCCCAAACCCACACAGGCAGAGACCCTGGAGAGACCAGCAGGGTGAAGGTCAGGGCAGCCAGAAGTGGGAGGCTGTAGGCCAAGCCAGGCCGCACGCACGCCGGGACTAGAACTCCACAGCGACCTCCACTGACGCGGCTTACCCTCGGAGGGAGAGGGCCCCGCATTCTGTTTATCTGTCCTTTCCTCCCGTCTGCACCCACACCACCCCGGGGACCGTCGCTTCCGACCAGCTCTCGCCACCTCTGCCCCAGAGCCCCTCCAACCTCGGCTCCACCCGAAAAGCAAACCAGCCGCGCCCTGGTGCCGGAGCCTTTGGTGGCTTGCTTCCTGTCCACCCAGGCCACTTTCAGATCTCAACTCGAGTGTGATCTTCTCTGGGAGGTGTTCCCTGGCCTCCCTGGCAAGGCCCAGCTTCCACGTGGGACGCCCTCCGGGCTCCCAGGGCCTCGCCATCACCACAAGTCCCAGGCGACAAGTCTCATCATCCGCGTGCTTTTTCAGTTCAATGTCCTTCTCCTCTGCTGGGCCTGAAGCCCCAGCAGGGCAGGACTGCTGTGCTTTGGCCCCACACGCATTCCTAGCACCTGACGGAGAGATGAATGAGTGAAACTGACCCAGACGAGGCCTGTCTCTCTGCTGGTGGCAGAGGGCCAGGTTCCAGACTGCGGTGACACTGCCCAACCCAGCCACTGACCCCTCTCCAAGCAGATTCTACTCTCGATGGTGAAGCAGATCTGCTGGTGACACACGGAGACCTCCAAAGGCTGGCCCTGGTGGGCGGGGGCCAATCGGCTGGTGGGACCCACCCCGGAGAAGAGCAGGCCACCAGGACACCCTGTGAGTCCAGTCACTGCGACGACCTGGTGGATGCTGGGCAAGGCCACTCTCACAGGCTGGATGCAGGTCCTTAACCAGATCTCAGAAGAAGAGAACTTTGCATGTGGAATTCCCACTGAGCACGGGGTCCGGAAGAGACTCAGTGGCTCGTGGAAACAGCCGTGGGAAGTGGACATCCCCTCTGCCCACGTGATGGATGCGGAGAACAGAATGCCTGCTCTGCCCGGGCGCCCCTCCCACCTCCCATGGGGGCCAGACTCAGGAGTAGTGGGGGGTCTGCATCAGAGGGCGCCCTGAGGCCTCCTCGGCCGGTTCCCACGCTGCCTTCTGCAGTGGAGAGACCAGGTCCCAGGGGGAGGCTATTACAGGGACTGACCCGGGCCAAACCCGGAAGCCAGCACTGGGAGAGTCTCCAGGACCAGCACCGAGAGAGCCGCAGCGAAAGACTCCCGCTGAGAGGCTTGGAGAGCCCCCCGGGGCCGCGGCGCACCCCAGGCTGGCCGGGAGGGACGGATGCCCGGCCCCGGGCGGGGCCCCCTCCAGGCTGACCTCGGGCCCTAGGAAGCCCATCCTGATTTCACACCTTTGGGCTTGTCCCTGAGACACGTCAGAGACTCATCCCCCACACCCGGGCCCCGTTGTTTGGAAGTGGGAACCAGGTGGAAGGCCTGCTAGAGTCCTCTGGCGCCAGGACAGGGGTCGGTGACCGCACAGAAACGTGGCGCTCTTCTCGCATGAGCAGGGGAAGACTGAGACCCGCCCTGGCAGAAGGGAGTCCGGTCTCGCCCTGTTGGGCGCAGATCCTCGGTTAAGATCCCTTGGGACGGTCCCACCTCCTGACAGGCCAGCATTTCCCTGGCAAACGCTGACTCCCTGGTGACGAAGTCGTTGGCACCTCACGAGAAAGCACCCTTTTAATTTGCCTCCGGGGCCTGAGGTGGGTGGACCGGGCAGGACCCTGGGAGGGAAAGTGCTGGCGAGAGGACCCCAGGCCCCTGCTCAGCTGCACCGGGTTAGAGGAAAGTCTCCTTGTCCGGGTGGGAGGAGGGGCTGGAACAGCGGGGAAACTGAGGCTGCTGGTCTCCGGGGCTGGGACAGCCAGGGTTCTCACTGCGCTAACCCATGGCAGCTCCAGTGCTCACTGCGGCCAGGGCTCTGGGTCTCGCCTCTTCTGGTCAACGATCGTATCTCAGGACTTCTGCCTGGTCTCTGTAGGGTGACCTGCTCCTGGGTCAGAGGGCAGGACCCCCTTGGGCATCATGGAGGGGGACTTCCTTCGAGGTCTCACCTGGCAGAAACTTGGAGTAACAAATCAGACCTTGGCGATCCACAACTTAAGAGAGCTAAGGCTCCCAGGGGTGCTGGTGCTCTTGGCCTCCAGAATGTAACAGCATGAAGCAAATTAGCAAAAGCCAGTCACAAGAAAACAATTCCAAATCCGAATCTGCAGGAGTTGTAGAGTTGGGGCACACTCAGGTAACCTGCCCATTCTCTGAGGCTGGTCCCCGGGATGTGGGAATTTAGCCTTGAGGGGCCTCCATCAGGAAAGACTCATTTCCTAGTGGACACTAATCAGAGAGGGTAGAGATGGCCGGTGATCAGCAACCACTTCCTGGGTGGGATGAAGAAGGGAGAGAAAGGAGGGAGAAAGGAGAGAGGAAGGGAAGTTGGAGTGTAGATTGATGGCTAGACGGATGGAGGAAGGACGAATGGATGGATGGAGGGAGGGAGGAGAGATGGATGGATGGATACATGGGCGGATGGGTGGGTGGATGGGTGGATATGTGGGTGGATGGATAGCTGAGTGGGTGGGTGAGTGAGTGGGCTCCACGGTTCAGAGAGGAGAACCCAATATTGTAGAAAGATGGTTCACAATAACGACGGACGAAAGACCAATAAAACCTGCCCCCAGGTGGCAAGACTGCTTGCGGTTTCGTTTATACTCTCTGTGCTTTTCTGTGTAACAAGACGGGACCCAGGGGAGCACGGCTGGGCTGCTCGCTGCCTCGCCAGGAAGGAGGCTTTCGCTTTGCTGAGACGGGGAGGAGAGGCCCCAGGTGGAAGGCAGGGCAGACAGGGAGGAGCTCGCTGACGCCCTGAGAAGGGCAGCTGGACAAGAAGGTCTGATAGAGAGAAGTACCCCCTGTTTCCCATGGGACGGCGAGTCCCGCCCCCAGGACCTCCTCTAACCCCAAACCCAGCCCAGAGGCCCCAGCACCATCCCTTGGGGTTAGGCTCCAACGTGTGGATCTGGAGGAACCCAGCGGCATCTCTCCTCTGTTCTCTCGAGAAACTGTCCAAACAGCCCAGAAATAAAACCTCCAAGTTCACAGTTCGCCTGGACTTCCCCGGAAGCCACGTGCCCATGTCGTACGTGCTCCGTGCGCTGCACCAGGGCCAGCAGCTCAGGGCATCGCTCCCAGCGCGGATCTCGGAACTCGGCGTCTTGCTCAGCCCCGTCGGGGGGTAGGCGCACCTGAACCTGATCTGCATAAGGTTGCCATGTGGCCTGGAGGCCCCCCAGGACAGCACCCGGTGACAGGGACGGGGACACGCACTATCCAGGCACCAGCATCTCCACACACTGCAGATGCAAAAAGAGGTGAAAATCCCAAGTGGTCTGTGGTCCCCCCAGATGCATTGAACATTCTGGAACATTCCAGAACATTCTGGAAACCCCAGTCCCCGACACTCCCAGCATCACAGTTCGTGGAAATATCCTTGGGTCTCAGCTTGTGCTTCTGAGTAACGACAATCCCAGCTGACCCAGGTGCTCTTGGCACAGAGAGGCAGCCTTGCCCTACTCCATGCCACCTTCCTCCCTGGCTGCCTCTCCAAGGGCTGAGACCCCTCCTAGAAGTGTCCGTGTCAAGAGGAAGGACACGGCCCACGCAACAGGGTGACCTCAGCACAGTTACTGAAGGGAGCTATTTTTACAGGTGTGAACAGAGAAAAGAGAAACAAAGATGGAGGCACGTGCCCAGGGCCAGCAGCAGTGGGTAGGGAGCCCCAGTGTCCCGAGACTGAAGCTGTGAGCAGAGGGAGCCTTTTGGACGGACCGGCCCGCAGCTGGGAGCAGCGGTCCTGCAGCCCGACTGGAGGAGGGAGGCCAAAGGGGTCTACAGACCACAGCAGCCACCTGGACAGGAGGTGCTGCAGGAACCGGCTGCAGTAAGAGAAATCTGGACAAGTCCAAGGGCAAGGCCAGGACCCCGCCGTTGTCCAGGGTGTGGGAGAGGCAGGATGAGTGGGGGCCTCGGTGTTCCGGCCCGTACAAGGGGCCTCCAGTAGCAAAGTGGTCCCGGCATCGCCGCAGGGAGTGAACTCGCGCGTTGGCTGCAGAGCTGCTGAGGAAATGGAAATGCATGTAAGCCAGGCGGCTGCGGGATGTGGGGGGGCCTTGTCCAAAGAGTGGGGCGAAGTGCCCGTGGAGGTTCTGCACCCCAGAGCCTCTTGTCCTTCCTCTGCAATGTCTTTCTCGATTTGTCATGATGTTTGTTTTAATTTGCTGTTTAATGTAACAGCAAGCAGAGAAAAGTTAGACTTTCAAATTATGAGCATGAATTTTGTTCATCTTGTTCTTGTGCGGGTCCAGCTTTGAATGCAAGTGTAAGAGCCGGCGACGTGCTCGGGATCACTGAAGTGACATAACCCGACCCTGGCGGTGTGTACACACACGTGTATTTTGTTTTCTCCAGGCCAGTGGACACACTGGCCCAGCTGCCTCTGCTGCTTCATTCCGCGCGTCCCCCTCCTCCTGCACCGCACGTGTCCCGGCAGGCGCTTGGCCGGTACCGGTGGGGGGGGGGGCGGGTAAGAAGGGGCTGACGGATGGACCACCGGCGCGTCTTCCTGCGACTGACTGCGGCCCCGGGGCTGCGAGGGCCCCGCCTGCTGAGTTGGGCCGGAATGCTGACCCCGTGCTCACTGGGGCTTCACCGGGCTCCCCCGTGGTGCCCCCCAGCTCGCGCTGGCGCGGACTCACAGGGACCGGGAGCCTGCACCTGGCGCCTCTGCCCTGCACGCACGCCTGGGCACACAAAGGCGCTAAAATGATAAGCATTTAAAGTCAGAGACAGCACAGCATTAAACCAAGCACGGCCCCGGCCCGGGCTCTGCGTGCCTGTGGGGTCGCACGCCCGAAGCCGGCTCTGACGTCGGGCGTCCTGCCCACCGTCCCCTGGGAGGCCCTCGGCCTGCGGCCCACGATGCTGAGGCTGGAGGCCTTTGGATTCTATCTAGGTCAAAAATCCTATAAATGATACATTCCTTGGTTAATGAGCACAGTGCCTTCCCAATGGGGTAAAATCAGGGGCACAGATTTAATTTAACATCTTCCTTTTTTTTTCTTTTAACATCAAGATTTCCAGACCTAGTCGGGTCTCATTTTAATTCAAATCTGCCTTGATCCAAATTTCTGAAGGCCAGCAGGAGAGTTCTTCCCAGCACAGGCCACCTCGGTGGAGCTGAGGGAGGGGCTGCCTCCTCAGGGAGTTTTGATGTAACCCAGGGTGGGAGTGGGGAGGAGTCGGAGGGAGAGGCCCGGGCAGCGGCAGCGGCAGAGAGGACAGAGGAGGGCGGTGGGGGGGTCAGGGGAGGGGCTGGGCGGGGGTCCTGGGGGAGGCACAGGGCACAGGGAGGAGCGAGGGGCTGCGGGCGCCCCAGACACGCACAGGCAGGGTCAGGCCAGGTCGGGCCAGTGCCTGCTCCCTCCAAGGCAGAGGAGGGAGCCGCCAGGCCCCCTGCCGGGCCTCCTTCACACCCCATTTGTAACAGGGAGCAGTCAAATCTGTTGTGCAGCCCGTGTTGCTGCCCCCTCGCCCCCTCCGTGTCTGCAGATGCCGGCCATCAGCGGGGCAGGCGACCCAGCAAGGCTTACGGCATTTATTTATCTTTTCAGCCATAATGCATGAGCTCCCAGAGAGGAGACCGAAGGCTGTGGGCCGGGGCATTCCTGGACGCTGGCATCACAGCTGAGCACCAGGCAAGGACTTCAGGCACGGCTATCACCGGGTGACAGATCGGTCTACTCTGGAGAGAGGCCAGCTCCAGCCATCTCTGACTCTGGGAATGGCTTGGAAGTGGGGTGCAGGGGAGGACCCCCACTGGGAGGCACCTCTGTACCCTGGCCAGACTGTCTCCTTTGTCCTCAACACAACCTTGCCAGGGACCAGAGACGGCTGGTGCTCACCAGCTGCCGTACCACTCACAAATGCACCTGCTGAACAGCTGCCCTAAGAAGGAGGACCCCTTGTTACTCCCAATTTACAGACAGGGAAACTGAGGCAGGAGGGGCTTAAGTGGCAAGTAAGTGATGGAGCCAGGATCTGAGCCAAATTACTCAAGACCCAAGCGACACTCGGCCACATGTTTGGTGTCGGGCATCACGGCCCATGACTTGCAGGTGAGGACACTGAAGTCTCAAGGACACGAGTCCAGCCCAAGGTCACACGGCTGGAGCCACCCCCACGTCTGGCCGACCCCAAAGCCAGAACGCCTTCCTCCCGAAACGTGAGGGTGGGGATGTCTGACCCTCCGAGGAGGCACTGACCCCACGGCCACAGTGAGGAGGAGCGTGACCCTGCATGCCCTCCCAGGGCCCCCCCACGTGCCCTGCTTTCTCCCCTTCCTTGCTGTGTCCAGCGCCCTCCTGGTCCATCAGCTGCTGCTGATTCAAACAGCTCCCACCCGAGCCTGCAGGGCAGAGGAAACTTCCACAGCGCCTGTGTTCTCTAAGCATTTCTGGTGGCAAGTGACAGAAACCTAACTCAACCTTACAGAAAAGAATGATTAGGTCACATTGTGGGGGAGGTCAAGGCATCCACCCGCTGGCCCCGCTGGGCCGGGTTAGGAACTCTGCCTCCCCAGCTTCCAACTAGGCCACCCCCTTCCCTGTCCCCAAAGGCTGGCAAAGAAAGATTCACCAGCATCTCCAGGCTGGGTGTCACCCGGGATCCCAGCAAAGCCAACTCTCACTGGACCAGCTCGGGCCACAGGGCCATCCCTGGACCTGTCACCTCAGCCCAAGACTGCCAGGGCTCAAGGCCCGCCTGGGGCATCGGCCGCCCCAAAGCTGAAGAGGGGGCCAGCTCCACTGGGACCTCATGACTGGAGTAGGGAAGACAGCCCCCAGGGAAAGCTGGGGCCCTGCTCCTGGAGAGGGGACTGGGTGCCAGGAAGCAAACTCACATGTCTTGGAGACCCCACACGCCGTCTCCGGCCACTGCGGATGCGGGGGTCCATGAGTGACTTACGTCCATGATACAGAGTCGGCACCGGCTCGCTGAGGACAGGTAACAGACGCGCTCCCTGCGCACAGATCCAGGACGCGTGGGGCCCCGGCGACTGCCCCTGGAGATGGCGTCTTCTTTCCCTCCGTGTCAGCCTCGACCTCAAGACTCCGACACCTTACCCTTTGAGACAAAGACCACCCACATCAGAGAATCTGCGAACAAAATCTTTTGCTGAAAGTTCCTCAGGTGAGACGGAGGGAGCGATTACATCTCGCATCCAGGAGTAATTCCTGCTAAGTCCCAGGAAGACACATGTCCTCTTCCCAGCCTTGCTGTCCACAGCCCCCCACCAGGCCTTCCTCACCGACCTTCCCCCCACCCGCCAAACTGCTGCCAGTGTAAGACTGAGCCTCAGGTTCCTCAAATCTAAAAGGAATTTTCCAAACTGTGGTAAAACCCCCATATCATAAAAGTCAGCATTTTAGCCATTTAAGTTTGCACAGTTCAGTGAATTCACAATGTTGTACAAACATCGCCAACCAGCATCTCATTCCAGAACATCTTTGTCACCCCGAAAGGACACCCTGTACTCGTTAGCACTCCCCCCGCCCCCTCTTCCCAGCCCCTGCCATCACCAATCTGCTTTCTGTCTCTGTAGATCTGACGATTCTGGAATTTCATATACGTGAAATGATACAGTTTACAGCCCTCTTTCAGTTAGTATAATGTCCTCAAGGTTCGTCCATGGTGTAGCACGTGTCAGAGTGTCATTCCTTTATATGGATGGATAATATTCTATTGCATGGATAGGCCACAGTTTGCTGGACATCTGGGTCATTTCCACCTTTTGGCTATCGTAATAAATGCTGCTGTGAACGTTAGCGTGTGATCCTCCATTTGAATGAGTTTTCGGTTCTCCAGGGTACATACCCTAGGAGTGGAATTGCTGAGTCCTGTGATAATTCTCTGTTTAACTTATTGAGGAACCAAACTGTTTGCAGTGGGTGCACCATTTTACATTCCTGGAAGGGGGTTTTTGAAAAACCTGGCTTGCAGAATGACAGGTCCCTGGCATTTGTAAGCTTTCACTGGACAGTGAAAGCTGGTGGTTGAAAGTAGGATCTGTGCAGACACTGATCTAGATTGGTGTGACCGCTTGCAGGCTCTGTGCCCCTGAGAGAGCTGCTAAACGTCTCTGAGCCTCACTTGCCTCACCCACCCAACGTTAGTGTCTGGATCCACTCTGGGCACACAGAGAGTGCTTGACAAGCCGTGGCTGTCTGTTCTCAGCCCACACGTCTCATCTCGGTGGGGAAGGGATGGCCCAGAGAGGCCAAGGAGCTCGCCCAGCCACACAGCAGCCCCAGCTGTGACCGGTCTGCCGGCTTCTCCCCAGAGCCACGCAGCCTCCCACGAGGTCGCTATCACCCACCCAGCAACCGAAGCCCAGACAGCGCTGAGAGTGCGTGTTTAACATCCATAAAATCCAAGGAACTCAATAATCCCAAATAAGGTCTCCTATGCATTTCTCCAGGAACCCAGCCCAGGAGGCGGAACTCAAAACATATCTTAGAAGGAAAAAATCGGCACTCTCCTCCTTTCCTTGGGTCTGCCTTTACAAGACAGCTGTGATCGTATCTCCAGGTCCAAACAAAAGCGCTGCGCGGGATGCCCGCCAAACCCCCGCAGGCCCAGGCACCCTTGTCGACAAGTCAAAATAACCACATGACGTGTAGGGAAATGAAAAGTGGGTTCAAGTTTAATGGGCAGAAGGACACCCACTATTCTCAATTGTTGGAAGGAGTTTTGGAGAAGGACTCGCTCTCAGATCAGATGTCTGAGTCATGCAGGCCCCTCCACTTAATTGTTTAATGATGGGGATTTTTTCAAGTTTCCAATAGAGATGTTTCTGGAGACCCAGCATGCTCACCTCACCCGGGAACAAGCCCAGCCTGACTGGGGTGGGCGGCCTCTGCCTCCCTGGCCCTGACACCGCATCTCAGTGCTGGGACAAGCCCAGGAGACCCGGCTCCGCTTCCCGCTTTACCCTGGGGATGGCTTCCGCCACACTGCGTACTTTCTTCAAGTGTCAGTTTTCCCACCCGCCAAATGGGCACAAGTGGGTTTAAACAATGAATGAGAAGACGAGGTTCATTAAAGAGCCGGGTACATCGGGAAGTTCTTGGAGAATTATCACCCACCACCTTTGCCGTCATCAGGGCTGTGTTGCTGGTTTTATTTGGATGTGGAGGCCAAGGGAGCAGGTGTTTAAGGCTACGCTCACACAGCCAGCCCGGACCCTGCGGGGCGGGGGGGGGGGGGTGGCCTCCAGGCTGCTCTGCCCACCTCCACTCACCTGGCCCCAGTTGTGCATCCAGCCGTGTCCCAAGACTTTTCACTCACTTTGTCACGACCATGTCCCTGGGAGAAAGGACCATCACATCACTTCGTTTGATGGGCAAGGAAACCAGGGCCCAGGGAGGTAGAACTTGCCCAAGGGAAAGCCCCCGTGGGCTGTGGGGGACCCAAGCAGCAGGCTGCTCCCTGGTGAACCTCTAGAGCACAAGTCACCTGTCCGAGACAGCAGGTGATAACATGAGAATCAGGTGGTCCACGCAGCTTTGTCTGCCTACCTGGACTCGTCCATTGTGGCCCAGTGGATGGGAAGCCTGGGAAGGTGGTCAAAGCTTGGGCCCTAAAGCAGCCAGTGTGGCATGTGGAGGGCTATTCAAGGCTTATCATTCACTGGAAGTTTCCTCTCCAGCTGCGAAAAAATGCCGAGCTCCTCCCCATATCCTGTATGACCCCCCCCCCCCCCACCGGATGCTTCTGTGCAGCTCCTCTCCCTCCTGCTCCAGCCATACTGGGCTTCTTTCAGACACATTCCTTTAGGTGTCAGCTCCTTCTGGCCACAGGGCCTTTGCACATGCTACTTCTGCTGGCTGGGATTCCTCTTGTCGTTACCTCTTCACCTAGTCAAGTCATGTTTAAACTTCCAGAACCAGCATCAATTTCGTTCCTTGGTGTAGGCGGCTAAATGGTGTCCCCAAAAAGACACGTCCGAGTCCCAAACCCCAGCACCTGGGAATGCCATCTTATTTGAAAATTGGGTTTTTGCAGTTGTCATCAAGTTAAGCATCTCAAGATGAGATCATCCTGGCTTCAGGATGGATCGGGTCCTAAATCCAGTGACAAGTGGCCTATTAGAAGACAGAAAAGGAGAAGACACAGAGAGGAAGGGGACATAAAGATGGAGGAGAGATTGGACAGAGGCAGCTACAAGCCAAGGAGCACCAAGGATTGCCAGCAGTTCCAGAAGCTGGGAGAGGGACGTGGAAGAGCTTCTCACTCAGGGCCTCTGGAAAGAACCAGTCCTTCTGACACCTTAATTTCAGACTTGTGGCCTCCAGAACTGTGAAAGAATCCATTTCTGTTGTTCAAATCCACTCAGTTTGTTGTAATTTGTTACAGCAGCCTAGGGCAGGTTTCCCAAGTGCAGGAAATGAATATGCTTGGAAAGCCCGCCCTAGAATGACGACCACTCCAGTTTGTTCAGAGCAGAGGTCCCTGAGATGTGAGACTTTCAGGGCCAAGCCGGGACAGTCCTCGGCCAAGTGGGATGCTGGTCACCCTGGCCTGGCCTGACCACTCCCCACCAGCTGGCTCAGCACCACAGAAACCAGGGCCCTAGTGATGTTTTGTGGAATGAATAGATCCCAGAGAGCAGACCCAGGGTAGGTAGGGAAGTCTCAGGGCATACAGTTGGTGCTCAGCTCTGGGAGATGCCTCTTGGCACTGGGACCTGGCTGCATGGGAGGTGGTGAGCACCTCGTCTCTGGGAGCATTTAAGCAGAGAGGCTGGGAGGATGCTGTGTGGCCCAGCTTACACTGAGTGAGAGCTGCAATCAACACTGTCAAAGTCCCCTGAGTCCCAGGACTTTGTACCAGGCCCATTCTGAACCCAGAAGACAATCAGCCTTGAGGGGACAGGGCACAGTGCAGGGTGAGGTGGAGAGGACTGGGCACTCAGGCGTACAGAGTGAGGACGCTGAATGACGAGAGTGAACTCAAAGAATTATCACAAGGTAAGGGCAGAACGAAGGCCAATCAGCAGCAGCATAAAAACAGGACCCACTTCAAAGGTGCAAATCAAACGCAGCAGGTTAACCAATTTGTCTTTCACTCTGGGTGTTGGAGCCAGGGTCAGTACCTCACTGTTGCAGGAACCTTCATAGTTCACAAATTACCTTCACACAGTCTTAAGCAAAGCGGAAGTTTGTTTATTCTCCATGTAAAAATCCCAGGGCACATGCTCCCTGGTTTCAGAGACCCAGGCTTCTTACATTTTGCTGCTCTGCTTTGTGACGCCTCCATTCCTCAAGCCACTTCATGGTCTAAAATGGCTGTGCTCACTCCAGCCATCACAGCAGTATCCCAGGCAGCAGGCATGGGAGAGGAAAGGGGAGGGGCATCTTCTCTTTGGGATGCCTCCTGGGATTTGCATTCTTGTGCACCATCATAATAAACGATAGGTGAAATCAAAACATTTTGGAAACCTTGAGTGACATTTTCTCATTCAATTACTTCATGAATCCCAGCAATAGGATTTTAGCAGCTACTGTGTGCCACTGGCCTCTCTATCTATTTCACGGGTAAGGAAACTGAGGCTGAGATTGACTTGCCTACAGCCCCACAAAGAGGACACGGCAAGGCTGGAGCCAAAGCCCAGGGCCCTCTGATGCCAGGCCTGGCCCCACCACCTCACCCACCACTTTGGGCACCAGAGCTTCCTTCCCGCTCTGAGCCGCCCTGTGAGTCATGGCCCCTCTGCACTTCTTCCTTTCCTTGTGATTCACGCTGTCCAGGCCTTCCCCAGGTCACCCATCAGAGGGAACACCCGGGTATGGAGAACGGGGACTGAGCAGATGACCTCCAGGGACGGCTGCCTCCCCAGAGGGAGCATGAGGACCAGGTAGCTCTGCAGGGGAACTTCCAATCCCCCCAGGCTGCTCCTGGGGGCAGGAGCGTCCTCTGCATGGCTGTCTCTGGGCTCCGGGTTGAAGCCCCAGCCAGCCACCGCTCCAACAGAAGCCAGCCGGTCTGTGGTCCAGCCCGTGGTCCAGCCCGTTGTCCAGCCCCTGGTCCAGGCCCTCCTCTGTGAGCACACGGTCAACCCCACTTCATTGTCCAGGATGCGTGGCAGAGCTGCATCCAAGCCTGGGACCCCAGTGACACCGACATCTGGTTTCCCTGCCTGGGTTTGGTGTCTTCCCTGGATACCCCTGAAATCCAGAGACACTAGTCCTTCTGGAATCCTGCTCTGCTGAGAAAATCAGTTTTGTTGTTTAAAATCTGTGTATCCAAAATTAACACAACATGGTAAGTTGACTCTACTTCAACTAAACAAAAGAGAAATTTAAAGAAATCTGTGTATCCAGATGAACTTCAAAGAAATAAGAGGTTCTTCTGACACCTGGTCCCCTGCACCTGGACACCTAGTCTGCTGCAAACCCACGGGGCCCCGGACTTGAGGACCACAATCCCTTGACTCAGGCAGCATCCTGGGCAGCACCTGTCAGAGCTGTACCAGAAGCCTGTCAGCACCGGACCCCAGGGGGCTCCATCCAAACGGGGGTGTCCTGAAGTCCTAGCAGGTCGACCGAGGCAGTACCCACATCCACAGCCTGGTCGACAAGGACACGGAGTTAATTGTTCCTCACACAGGCAAAGGCAAAGAGGGCCCTGCAAGGGATCTCCTGGCTCTGTGACCAAATAAGGCAATATTGCATTTCACTGTTTACAGCCGCGTGGAGCGGGCGGCTCAGAGGGCACCGAGGGAAAAGCCGTCCGCGCCGTCTCTCCTTCCACAACATCCAATAACTCTGTCCAAACCCAGTTATCATTTCCTTCTAGAAACAACCATTTGTCACTTTTTAAAGACACTAACAAACCCCAGAGATGACCCAGTCTCGCCTCCAAGCAGCCGGGTGGCGGATCCCGGCTTTGAACTTCCACACGCGTGATTTAAGGATCAGGAGAGCCTCTGAAAGTTTTATTCCAGGGTCTGAGCAAAAACAGAGACTCTTCTTACAGGGCAGACTTCAGAGCTTCATTGGTGAGGTGCCTCCTGCTCTGAGGATTTATTTCAAACTTTCCTCTTGCAAATAAGTCAGTTGCTGCCGCGGAGAACCGTGGGTAACCTTCCTGTCCCGACAGTATTTATAAAACGAGACCCACAGTTGGCAGGGCCAAGTTTTAGTAATTGGTATTAATAATAAGATGAGTGTAAATGTTGAAAACCCATTAGGAGGCTTTAAGCGCTAAACAAAGCCCTTCAGCTTGCTGGCATCGGCACCCTGTGTGTGGACCAGCCTAACCTACAGCTGAGAAAATGTAACCCCGGGTTGGGGGGGTGTGTGTGAGATGCTGCAACAGCTTCAACAGGACCCGGTGCTTCTGCGTAGAACACGTTTAGAGCCCCGGATGGGGACGTGGCTTTTGCAAAACGGAGACAAGAGGAGAGCATCACTCTCACTTTCAAAGTGGAAGTTTTAAACCTGATCCTTCCGCTGCTCTGTGCACTACTAGCTGTGAGGAGCACGGGTGGACTTCCGTCTTTGCACTCTACCCCAAAGCAGCCTTTTTGACATAGCAGCTGCTCAGGACATGTTTTCCGGAAGGGAATGAGTGAGTGAATAAATGGATAAAATTTACCGTTGCATCTCTCACCAACGGCAGCCTCCGACTTCCCACCCTTGACTCTCAGGTGAGGTCCTGGAGAATGGGTCTGCAGTGGCTATGGGAGCCAGGACCCCAGGTTTTATTTTGGGATAGAATTCTGGAGCCCAGAGGTGATTTCTGGGGAACCCAGTAGCAATCAGTCCTCAGCTTCCCGCCCTGCCTGCCGCCTCCGAGTACCTCCCTTAGTTTCCCCTACCCCCAGGAAGCCGTCTCCCCACGTTCCCTCCCCGCCTCCCTTACCTGTCCACACACTCACACCCTCCCCTAATCAGGAGAGCCACTGTCACCAGGCCTGGGCTCTGCATGGAGTCTGCAGGGGGAGGCGGGGAGCCCTGTGGCCACAGCCCGGATCGCTGCTTTCAAACCCGCCCACCTAAAGGAAGTTAATTCACTTTCCCAGATGATGAATAATATCTCGGGGACCGAATGCTATTTCATAAAAGAGCACATCACTGGGAATCAGACCCACCTGGGTTGATCCCAGCCAGCCCCGTGGCTTTGGCCAAGTTACCGGATATAAGCATTCATCCCACACGTGCAGCATGCCGACACCCCTGTGAGCGAACCAGGCAAGGCTCCTTGGCTTTGAGACACAGCTCGGTGACATGAGAGACAGCCAATATTTATTGAGTGCTTACTGTATGCTTGGGCACCATGCTCAGCATTCTTTTCTGCATTGCCTCCCTTAACCCTCCCCACGCCCTGCAGCGCAGGGACGACTGGAGGAAACAGAGACCCCAACAGAAGAAATGATTTCTTCTTTTTCTCTCTTACTCTTAAGTAGACCCGTCGCTGGACAGCCACCCGCCTGGACCTCACCCTTCACCCATGAAATAGAGACACACAACCTTCATTGTCAAGGATGGTGAGAAGATTCAAAGAGAGAATATAGGCTGAGTGCCTGGCACAGCATAGGGAACAGAGGTGACGCTTGGGAAAATGCAGCAGGGTGATCTCAAAGGACTGTTGCTGGCCAAGCAGTTAGTGTGAGTCGTGAATGAGACCACTCTCCTTCAACAACCCTGATTTTTCAGAGCTGAAGCTGCATGGCTGAAGGGAGAAAGGGTGTCTGGGCACTGACCCCCCCCCCCCTTCAGCAGATAATCAGACTAACTGGGCCTTGATGGGGTGGGTCACCCAGGACCACAGCCAAGGCTGGTGGGTGCCAGGAGGGCAGGGGTCCAATGGGATCCTGGGAAAGTGTCTGAACTTGGCATTAATGATTAACCCATTCGCTCTGAGCCCTCTTGCTTGCTGACTCATTTTGCAAACTCTGCTGGCCCGCACGAGTGGCCTCTACTACCTTACCTGAGATTCTGGTGTAGAGGTGTCCCCACCTGTCGCAGGGAGCTGGTGCCCACCTGAGGCCAGGGCATGGGAGACGCTCAGATGGAGGAGACGGCGCTGGACCCTCTGCTGGCGAGTAAGGAGCGGGCATCCACTGGGGTGGGGCCAGGGGATCACTGCTCGCTGCCAGCCCAGCCCAGCGCAGGCTGGCCACCCTGTATGCTCTCTGCCCTAGGAAGGCACTGAGAGGACCCAGGGGCACAGCTTCTGGTGGTGCCCAGCCCAGCCCGGCTGGGGAAAGTGCCCCCAGGGTGCGCAGGCCGTGATGGGTGTGTTAATGCAAGACCATTCCTAGGACGGAAGACCCTTCCTGAGAACACTAGTCACAGAGCAGGGCTTCCCCGCCTCGGCACTGTGGATGTTTGCGCCTGGGTCTCTCGGGTCGTGGGGGCCATGACGCGCCCTTTACGGTGTTTTGCAGCGTCCCTAGCCTCCACCCACCAGAGGCCAGGGGTGCCCTCCTCTGCTGTGACAACCCCCAAAACGTCTCCAGACATTGCCTGACTCCTCCACTGAGGGCCACTCACCGCGCCACCTGTACTGAGCACTAACCACGCACCCGACGTCCAGCGCCGCATTCAGGCCGCGATGCATTGGGGTCTCACGGGGCCCCACAAGGTTGGCCCCAAAGCCTTGGCAAGACCCCTGCATTAGACCCTAGCTCTCTCGTTTACCAGCTGGGCCTCCTAGACCAAGTTGCCTCACCCTCTGGGCCTTGGTTTTCCCATCAGTAAAATGGGACTTCTAATAAAGTGTCCACCCCCCAGCACTCTAGGGTGGGAACCACTTGAGTTAAAACACGTTAAGGGCGCTAACTGCAGGGCCAGGCCCCTCCCAGGTGTTATTATGACCTCACTTTACAAAGAAGGGGAAGCTGGGGCCCAGAGAGGTGAAGCCGCTCGCCTGCGGGTCACACAGCTGGCAGCATCAGCACTGAGAGTGACCGTCTCCAGAGCCTCCTCTCGTAACCGCCAGGCTGTGTGCCCTGGGCAGGAGGAGAGACATGGTAAGGGGCCTGAGAACCGAGAATTCAGAGGCCGGGCCTGGTCCCAGCCCACCCTCCTTCTCGCTGTGGCACGAGGCAGCCCCCTCCCATCTCTGGGCCACAGCCTCATGTGCACTGAGGGTTTCCATTTGCCTGACAAGGTCCCGCCAGGAGGACGAGGACCAAGGACAGCTCACCTCTTTCTCCCAGGTCGCTGGCATCCTGCCTGCGGTCCTCAGGGTGGGGGCGTGCTGGGGGAGTGGCGGGGGGAGTTCCTGGGGGCCTCCTGGCTTCAGGGACCAGCTGGGATCACTTTGGGGCGGGCAGAGGGCATTTCAGAACAGAGTCCACCTCTTGATTCACGGGAATTCGGCCACCAAGTCCAAGACTTAGACCCATCTAACCAGCCCCACCCTCTGCCCTTGGATTAGTGAATGAATGAATGAGTGAATGGCGTCACTCCATCTATGAGTGAATGGATGGAGGAGGCAGGCTCACCCCACCTCGGTCCCCCAGAGGGAACTCCAGGACCTGAGCTGGGGTGCCCTCTCCTGTAGGACAGAGGGGGCAGGAGCTGTTCTCCGTAGCCCCCATTCTGGGCTTCCCCCCAGAGGTCAGAGGTCAGAGTCTATGGGGGCAGCTGCCTTCCCAGAGACTTCCTTGGCCAAAGCTGGAAACCACCCTCCGCCCCCAGGAATGACCCTCTGGCCTCCTTTGGGAGACAAGTTCCAAGGGCAGAGGGGAACAGAGTGAGGGTTTGCAAAAATGAGCAAATTTGCTGGAAAGGATTCTTTTTTATTTTTGGTTTGTTCTCAGAGTGTCTGAGAGTCAAGCCAGAGGGAGGAGAAACATAAATTGAGCAATCAGATGTTCACAGAGGACCCTCAGATTGCTGCCGAGTGTCGCCAAAGCTTGGGGATCCCTGCACTGAGGTTGTCCCAGGACCGAGCCCTCCTTGGTGGCCCCCCCACAGGGGCACCCATGAGGCAGAGTCTCTCTCCAGGTGGGAGGGGCTGACCTGATGCACACAGAGGAGCGGGGGCAGGAAGGGCAGTCTGCTCCAGGAACTGTGGGAAATGCCGGATCTTAGAGTAAATACATGAGGGTAAAACTGAAGGCAGGAACGGAGGGGCTGCGGCCAGGGCCCTTTCAGGGGAGGGCTGCGATGCAGTGGTCTGTGCCATCTACATGCAGAGGGGATGAGCATGCAGATTTCCGTGTGCATTGGGGGCGCCTCCACCTCTCCCAGGAGCACTTCTCAGGCAGGATTTCTGTCCAGAAGCTGCATAGTGAGTCGTACTCCTCTGCTAATTGCACAGCTCCTGGACTTCCAACCTGGCCTGAAGTACCTCCCTGCTGGCAGCACAGGGCTGTAACTTGAGGGGATCCCCTGAGAAGACCCTTGTAGTGCTGTTGGAGGCTGCATCCTTCAGTCTCATTCCTCTGACACTAAGCTCAGGTTCTCAGAGCCCTTGATTATAATGCCGGCATCGCCAAAGGGGAGCAGTTAGACATGTATCAGTCAGTCACACCCTAGTATAAACAAGGTTAGCACAGCCTTTCCTAGGGACTGTTGGCTGAACAGAGACAGGCATCGCTGCAGAATGTTACAGAGCCATGGGACAGCAAGGGGTGCCGGGGCTGGAGGAGGGTCCCTAGCAAGGGATGGGGTGCATGGCTGGCAGCAAGAAACACTCTTCTTCCCCAGCTGTCAACAGAGACCCAGGATTTCACCTTCAGGGCCATGTGTGGGGACTTCCTCCCCGGGTGGAAGCTGGGAAGGGCTGTAGGGAGACCGTGAAATCTGGTCTGGGGCAGGGCTCGATCCCAGTGCTGGGATTGCCTGGCTGGTGTGACCTGGAGCAAACTGAACCCAGCTCTCAGCTTCCTCTTCTGTAAACTGGGTGCGTCCCCCCACAGGGGACTCCCGCAAGGATGGGATGCCTATGGCTGTGTTTTCCGGGTGACGCTCGTTGTCTGACACTGGAGCTGGGAAGGGCCTCTCTGGCTCCTGCCTCTGCTCCCGCTTCAGGGTGAGGCTCTAAGTATCTGCCTCTACTGAGAAATTGCGCCTCTCTTTTCACCAAGAGGAGAAGTCGTGCTGCGCCTCTGTGGGCTTGTCAGGTAAGGAGAAAGAGGCAGCTAGGCAGCTTGGCAGGACCCCGAGGGCAGGCACGTGGCTGGGAGGAATACGTCATTCCTCAGCCATCAGCGGAGGGGTCCCTGGGGGGGGGGGCCACAGAAGGTCAGAGGCGATCTGGGGGTGGGGGTGCGCTGCAGAATCCTTAGCGTGTCAAAGGAAAAATGTGCGAACAGGAAATGCAGCCAAAGAGGAAGAGGGGGAGGGAAGTTGGGGTGGGCGGAGACCTTGAAGGAGCTTCTTGCCCCAAGGGGGAACCCAGGAGGGGTGGCGCTGGACCTCAGAAGCCTGACCAGGACCTGGTAGATCAATGTCCCTACTTGTCCCAGAGGCTGACCCTCCAGGGAACTGTTTTCTCAGGGCCACAGGGATCGCTGACCCGCCCCAGCAGTGTGTCCACAGGGAGGGCGGGGCAGAGCTGGGCTGACAGTAGCCCCAGTAGCAAAGGCCCTCAAAGTGTCACCAGCCTCATCGATTTGTTGTCATGTGATCATCCTGTCAGGAAATGCTCTCCAGGCCCCGGTCTTGGCCAGCGCTCTGGAGGCAGGGCCATCTGCTTTAGCAATTATCCCATGCAGGTCTGAAGTGAGCGTTTACATAAGAGAAGCTCTGTGACTTCGGACGGTTCACACCGCCCTCCCTGGGGCTGTTTCTTCATCTCTATCATGATGAGAGTTGCACAAACAACCACAGGGCAGGGAGAAGAGACCCAGGGAAGGCCTCTGTTGGTTCAATGGCGAGAAACAAAAAGGCCATCTTTAAAAAGAGATTCTCTTTCATACAAGAGAAGTCCAGAAGTGGGCATTTCCGGATTCCATGGTAGGATGCCTCACGAACTCATCAGAGACTCAGGACACTTCTCTCAGGCTGCTCTGCCATGCTTAGCAAAGGCATCCTCCTCACAGTTCAAACTGGCTGCTTGAGAGCAAGCCATCAAATCTGCATTCCAGTACAGGAAAGAAGGATACTCTCCCTTGCTGGAAGCTGCCCACACACTTTCACTCATTCCCACCGGCCACATCAGGGGACGCCTAGACAGGCAGTCTTTTTTTCTGGGTAGTCACATGCCAGCTAAAAAACCAGGAGTTCTTTTGCTAAGAAAAAGGCAGAGAATAAATACTGGGAGGCAACTGGCAGTCTGCGGCACAGGTTCTGGGTCAATCTCTCATCCTGGTTCTGGCAGGCCATCAGTTGGCCAGGAACCTGGGTTTCCCCTCCACCCTCCGAACCTTGGTCTGTCACGGGACTGCTGGTCCCCCATTGCCTCTGCTTCGGATACATGATGCCATTTAAAAGAAAAGTGAAGACGAATTCAAAGAAACCTCTGGAGCATTTGACTAATGGGCTGTGTTTGGAAATGCCAGCCTTATCTCAGTCTCAAAATTCACAGAGTGAACCATGCCTGCCTAGACTTTTTTTTTTTTTAAGTGAATACTTAGTCATTCGAATACATATTTTCCAGTCCTGGCAAAATGTGAGTGCTGTTTCAAACGCACAAGCAGCAGGCACTGAATCAATCATGAAACCACCTCCTCACAGACAATTGAAATACCTCATTTCCGGCGTAGGTTCCATACACCCGGCTGGGATTCCCCCCCTCTTTGGAAACTGTAAGATGCTGTGATTACCATCCAATGTGTCATCTTCCTGGAGACTGTAAAACAATCCGTGACCAACTGGACTTTTCTGTTGTGTTCACACTGCATGGTAATAAAATGTTTCCGTGTAAAGATGCTGTATCAATATTTACCTGCAATTATGCCTAAAGACACGGTTCATAAATCTAAGAGGAGCCCATGCCCTTACAATTCGCCGGCATTCCTGAGAGACTTAGGTAGTTGTGAGAGTAAAGCCAGCTGCCTGCAGGGCCTTTGCACGGCTGTTCCCTGGGCCCAGAATGTTCTTCCCCAGAAACCTGCGTGACTCCCTCCTCCTTCACTCAGGCCTTGTGCAAACACTGTTCCCTGGTCCCCTGGGTCCCCGTCTGTGGCATCTTCTCATTTCTAACCCCTCGAGTGCTCCATGAATACTTATTACCTGAAGTCACCCACTTTTCAAAATATTTTCTATTGGTCCACAGAGACACTATTAAAGATGGAAAAGGGATTGAGTTCTCCACTGTGGCTTTAGCCACGGTAGGGGTGATCCTCCTCAGGTGGACAAAGAAGCCAGAGTACGAGTTCTGCTTGAGCACAAGTCTCTTACATTCCGTCCTGTTCTAAAGGGCTTTAAGGGACCTTACCAAGAGCTTCAAAATTCCTCGAGAAAAAATTTCAAGAAATAAAATAATTTGGAAGTTGGTAAGGAAAATGAGGCACAGGGAGCATCAGGTTTCAGAAGTACAATGGTTAGAAATAATATTCAGCTTTCGTGGAAGGGTTGCTGCGAGCAGGATGCAGCGGGCTCCGCTGGCTTTTGCTCCCTTGCGCTCTGGCACCACACTGTGAGGAGGCACTGGAAGGGGTCCCCATTTCACAGATAAGGAAACCGAGGCACAGAAGGAAGAAGGTTCTTGCCCAAGATCTCTGAGATGGCAAAAGGCAGGTGGGTGTGATTCAGTGGTCCCTTAGCAAGTGGGAACATCCATGCCCTTGGCCCTAAGTTGAGGTCACCTTCAGGCGGCACAGTCTTAAATACCTGCTCAGGCCACCTCCCCAAGTCGTCCTGAGCCTCCCAGCAACCAACTCTAAGAAGGAAACGAGAGCCATTATACAATTCGGTGTCCACGAAATAGGACCAGCTGCCCGGAAGGAAGATGCCCGAGACACGCTGCTTCCGGGCGTGAGCGTGAGTTTCACTCTCCGTGGGTCAGGACTCCTGGCTGCGAGCAACAGACATCGAGTCTAATTCTCTATCCAGAAAAGAACGTGATGGGAGGCCCTGGGAGAGGCAGGAGTGAAGGCAGCCTGGGAGGCCGTGAGTGGGAAGGACAAGTGTTCTGCCCCCCACGCTGCTGCAGGACCCCTGGCCACGGCACACGGCTACGTCGCCGCTGGACAGCGCCATGCTGTTCCGAGAGAATCCTAACCCTTCCCTCTCTGGTCCAGAGGCTGAGCCACTCACAGGCACGTCTGATTGGTCAAGCCTGGGTCCAATGGCCATGGCCCTGGCCCAGTTGCTAGGGAGACAGAGCTGGAGGATTTCCCACCCGCTTCCATAGGAGTGGCTCTCATCCACTAATATTACACACAGAGGATCCCCCAAATAGGAAGGGAGGTTAGGTACTGGGCAGCCCCCTTCCTGAAATGACCAAAGGCCACCACATCCTCTCTGAGGAGTCCCCCAGGACTGCCTCCCATGGGGTCCACTGAGAACAACAAGCTCTAACTGCCTGAGAAGCCGGAAGTGAGGGGCTGGTGCCTTCCTGCATAAATAAAACCCTTGGGTGGGGGGGGGCTGAGCAGACCCACAACCCCCCCGAAGGGGCAATTTGGGCCCCTTTGGCACAGACTCATGGGTGCTTGGGAATCCTAAGGGACAGCCCCTCCTTTGGTCTTTGGCAACTTGCACAGCATCTCTGTGGGGTTTATCATGAACACGGCAGCACTGTGGCGCCGGCTCCAGCCACCTCTCCATCTCCAGGACAAACTGCCTCTCTGATCCTGGACCCAATGTCATCTTCATAAGCCAGTGAGAAGCTGGAGCCATCTACCAAGTGGGGTGACTTGCATCTTACACAGTTCGTTCAAAACCTACTGCCCAGCAGGGACAGGGCAGCTGACCAATTTGTTTGTTTTAGTTTGCTTGGCTTTGTTTGGTTTATTAAGCTGTCCGCGTGGTTGAGGTCAAAACACTGATACACTGGGATTTGCGGAGGCTCTGTCCGCCCAGCTCCTCGCTGCCCTGCTCTGCTCTGTGCCCGGAGAGGTGGGGGAAGGGCTGGCCTTCATGGACTGTGTCCACAGGTCCCTGTCACCCTCTGGGTTCTGAACACGGTTGGCCATTGAGACCAGAGGACAGGAAAGGACACTGGGCCTCTGTTCTCCTGGCTACTCCCGCCAGGCTGCGTTCCTCTGCAGAAGACCCCAGCTCCCACCAGGCAGCCCCCTCTCCAGCCCCATCCCTGGAGGCCTGGCACCACCCCGTCCATGGTCCTTTGGGCATCGGCTCCCCACTGTTGCCAGTGCCTGGGTGCCTCATCCTCCCTTACTAACTTCTTGTAACCTGATCACGCCTCTGCAAAATTTTCTTTCATTAAACTTGTTATGGGCTGAAGTGTGTCCCCCCCAAATTCATACTGAAGTCCTAACCCCCAGACCTCAGGATATGACAATATTTGGAGGTCAGGCCTTTAAAGAGATGAATAAGGGGGTGGGGGAGTAGAGCTCGGTGGTAGAGCATGTGCTTAGCACGCACGAGGTCCTGGGTTCATCCCCCAGCACCTCCATTAAAACAAACAAAATGAATGAAAAAGAGAAGAATATGGTAAAATGAGGTCACGAGGGTGGGCTCTAATCCCATAGGCCTGGTGTGCTTACAAGAAGAGGAGATCAGGACACAGACACACGCAGACGGACGACCACGTGAGGACGCGGGGAGAAGGCGGCCGTCTCCACGCCGAGGAGAGAGGCCCCGGGAGGAGCCGGCCCCGCCCACGCCTGGACCTCGGACTCGAGCCTCCAGTGACCGTCTGCTGTTTAAGCGCCCCCTGGTCTGTGATGTCTGTTATGGGGCCTGAGCCGCAGCATCCAAGCCCCCTCTGGAGGGATCCATCTGTTTTCTGCCAGGCCCTGATTGGTACTTATCACAGCAATTTTGAACCTGGGGTTTAGAAGGCGCTGGACCAGCTCATCCCAGCATAGGTCCACCTCATCTCCATCCCCACCCTCGGAGATGGCTGGCCCAGTGCCACTGCCAGCCCGGACCACGGAGGAGGAACCGAGGCTGCGTGTGAGAAGGCACAGTCAGCGGGGACAGACGCCCGGCCGGCCTCACGCACAGGCCACTCCCTGGCTTCTCTGAGCGAAGAAGACTGGTCGTCCAGAGTGGGAGGGCAGCCACCCCCCGGCCCCACATGGTCCTAATCCTTTCACCTGAAGTTAAAGGAGGGGGCTGGAACCCAGCTCTGGGAGCTACCTGACCTGTCAAACCAGCCCTGACACAGGCGATGACACCAGGGTCCCGTCCCACGTGCATGGAAGGGGCCGGAAGAGGTCCTTCAAACCCGAAACGCCTTCGTCACGATCAAAGACCGCAGAGGCTGTAAAGGTGTTGCACACAGTCAGCTGTTGCTCCAAACCCTGCAACGTGGCCCTGGGAGGGTTCGCCCTGCCCAGAGCACCCCACTGCCCTGTGCAGGGCACCAAGGTCTGGGCGGGTCGCTAACCAGAAAGGATGCCTACGCTTTGGGCAGGATTACGCTGGCAGATGGGGTGGGTGTGGGGTGGGCAGCAGGGCTGCCCTTTCAAATGGGACATAGCACAGCCCATCCCGCCTGCACACTGGGCCCGGCCAGCAGACTGGCCTGCCACCAGCCCGCCACCCAGCCACCAGTGCAGCCCTGAGGTTCAAGGGCTGACTTGGCTGATTCTCTGAGTGTGAGATTTTTAAATCAAGTGTATCTGAAGGGGGAGGGCGAGGGTGGCCTAGGGACATGACTTACCCGCTGCTTTTCGAGGACAAAGGAAGCTGACTCCCGGCCAGGGCTGTCCCCCAGCTGACCAGCTCTGTGCACCGTGGGCGGAGCGTCGTCTCGGCTCTGAGCCCTCTGGAGATATCTGAGGTCAGAGTTTTGCTTTTCCTTCTCAGATTCCCTTTGAATGTGTGGGAAAGTGTTATCTCGCCTGGGAGAGGAGGGTCTGTGAACAGTCTTCGCTCTGAGCTGCTGTCATTTGCATATCTGGCTGAAAGGGGGAAGGAACCTACCCCCACAAGGGACCTCAAGGAGCCCTGCTCAGGTCCTCAGGGGAGGCGGCGGCCGGCGTCTCCAAGGGCAGCGCCGCCACCAGCATTTTCTTTCTCTGGAATCGTCATCCTCCAACCCACCCTGAGGAAGAGGTTGGCATTTGGGACACAAGTGCACCCTTGTGCAGAAGACCCAGAGTGACCTTGAACGTGCCGTGCGCTTCCAGCAGGGGCTGGCCCTCCAGCTGGCAGGTGGGCGGTTTCGCCCAGTACGTACCTGCCATCAGACGGTGGTGCCTAAGCTTCTGTTGGCCACGTACCTGAAAAAGGCCAAGCCTCAAAGAGCAGATGCCCTGGGTGATGACAGACACCTTCTTGATTGTTTTATTTTTAAACTAAACTCCGAGGGAAGTGAGCCTTCCCTGGAGACCGTTTTACATCGATTCCTTAGTAAAAGCCCAGGGACCCACTGAGTATTCCTTTGGCCTTTGGGGGCGAAAAGGCACCAGGTGTGTTGAATTATAGCTAAATCTACAGCTTCAGGTAACAGACCCCATTGAAGGCTGTCCTCTGCGCTGTGATTTAGAGCCAAGAGCCTTGGCATCGATGTTATTTACTCTGAAAAAAGAAAAAACAGGCTGTTTTCTTTGATGGGGCCTTGAGCGTAAATATTTACAACGCTAACTCCAGTCCGTTTCATTGCAAAACTCAAACAGTATGGGGCAGCCTTTAAGGGTAAACTGGCCACTGACTTTAACCGTACCTGGAAGACTGCGGGTTGAGTGTCTTCCCGTAGGCCCTCTGCCCACTCTGTCCCGCAAACAAACAAAGACAAAGGTTAAGGAGAGGCCACGGAGCCCCGAGCCCGGACTTGGGCCACAGAAAATAGAAGAGACTAATTGTGGGTGATTTCTACTGTGTCCAGAACCTTCTCGTTCTTCCGCGACAATGTGTTGCACCCAGTGTCCCAGGCCCATCCCCTTGAGTTCTAAATTCTCAAGGAACAAACGACAGTTTGGTATGGCGCACTGAAGGAGTCCTGCAGGTGACGAGAAATTTCTACAATCAGTTGGAACTGGTTTTTGACTCTCGGTTCTGCCACTGACCAGGCGTGTGGACTTGGGCAAGATGTTGTCCCCCTGGGCATCCGTTTCCTCAGCTGTAAGTGGGAATCATACCTCAGACCTGATGTGGCTGGGGTCACGCAGGTAAAAAGAGTACAACCAATATTTCATCCCAGCTACCTTGCATCGTCCGGGGTCTCTGAGGCCGAGGCTGCCCGCTCACATCTAAGAGGCAACATGGGACGGACGGGGGTCCCAGCACCGGCTCACAAAGCCTGCGTGGTGCTCAGAAGCAGTCGTGATCATTGGCGTTTTGGGTACTTCCCTAAATGCAGCAGCCCCCTCCACCCCGACTCCCATCTCCCGGCCACAAGGGAGCTAATCTCAGGAGATCGGGGGGTCACAGTCGTGCTAAGAACCCAGTGCGCTTTTCGCTCCTCTGGCAGGCATCTGGAGTGTGTCGAGGAGAAAGTCTCAGCCTGGTGCCAGGAGGTCTGCGCCCTCTCTCCCGGGGCAGCTGTGCCGTCTCCGGCTCAGGGCCCCAGGGCAGGGCGCCCAGGTGGACCCAAACATGGCTGTGTTTTTATTGGCCTTTATTAAATGATCACCTCCTGTTTGTGGCCATTGATTCTGATGTTCCATTTCTAATAGCAATATTGGGTTCTTTAAAAATAAAGTTTGACAAGTCTTAAAAAGGAGAGACATCCTGAGACACGCTACGACGTACGGGAACCTTGAGGACACGAGGCTCAGTGAAATAAACCAGTCACAAAAGGCAGATGCTGGGCGATCCCACTCTTGGGAGATCCCTGGAGGAGCCAAATCCACAGAGACAGACGGCGGGGGGATGCGGGCAGGGCTGGGGGAGGGGGAGTGTTTAATGGGTGTTAAATGGGCATTTAGTTGGTGAAGATGAAAAGATGGATGATGGTTGCTCAGCATTGCCATAGGACTGCACACCTGAAAATGGCTAAAATTGTAGATTTTTGTTATATATATTTTACCACAATTAAAAGCATAAAAATATCCAAGGAATTTTTAAAAGTGAGCTGGATTAAAGAAAAATAAGAATAAAATGTCATATTTTATGACCAGGAGACCACAGCTCAGGCTCAAGTCAAAATATGGGGACTTGGACGAGAGATGTTTAGGAAACACTGGATTCTGCCTTAGAGCACATTGGTTCCGGCACAGACCTGATCTCCAGCCAGGCTGCCTGGGTTTGCGTCCCAGCTCTACCCTTACTGCTGTGTGACCTCAAGCAAGTGACTCCACCTCTCTGAGCCTCAGTTTCCTCGTCTGTAAAGTGGCAACGATAATAGAATGGACTGCATAGAGCTGATATTTATAAAGTGCTTGGAAGAGACCGTGGCACACAGTAAGTGCTGTGTAAGTACTTGTTAAATAAACAGACTCCCGAGGAGAAGCGCTGGGCAGTGGCCTCGACTGCAGGCTCCTGGGCAAGTTAAGCCCTCGGAGACAGACCCGCTCAGCAGCAGGCCCTCTGCATCAGTGGGGGGGCCCAGGCTCACTCCAGCAACTGGGTGCGCTGCATTTGCTGGAAGCCCCTGGTACCAGCAACGAGCAGCTGCCACAAGTCTCCAGCTGCTGGGAGAGCTGAGCTGGTTTCTCCCCAGTTCGCTGCCCACGCTCTGGTCCTCCTCCTTCTCCGCTGCCCGCACTCCACAGCCACTGAGCAATCTGTCCAACCTTGCCTGGGGCCCCGGGCCACCAGGGGACCCCCAGCCCCACCAAGCACCTTGGTGGGAACCCTCAAGTCCTTCCAAAAGACGCCGTGGAAACAGCCCAAAGGTCCATCAGTGGATGAGTGAATAAACAGATGTGACTAAACAGTGTAGCACTGCATGTCACTCAGTCACAAAGAGAGGTTCCGACACACGCTGTGACGTGGCGAGCCTCAAAACATGATGAATCATGAAAAAAGAATTAAGGAGAAAGAAAAATGCTGTGAAAGAAGAGGGATGCAAGAGACCACGTACTGTCTGATTCCACTTAATGAAACGTGATGGGTAAATCCCAAGACAGAAAGTAGACGGGCGGTTGCCAGGGGCTGGGGGAGGGGAAATGGGGGGTGAGTGCTACAGGTTCTGGGTTTTGCTCCCGAGGGATGGAAATGTCCTGAAACTGCATAATTGGCGGTGATAGCTGTACACCGCCACCATCTTTAAAATGGTTAATTTTATGTTGTGTGAATTTCACCTCAATACCACTTTTTTTCCCCCAAAAAAGACTTGCTGGGCCCTGCTCAGTGCAGCTGTGCCTGGGGCCCCAACATTTGCTATGATGGCCTGTTCCCCCACTTTTGTGCCTTCTCCCGGCCTCTGCCCTAAAGCCACCAACACCCCGATGGGCCTCAGGTCAGGGGTCACTGCCGGCTCCGAGCTGCCCGGTTGGGAGTGGCTTCCCTTGCGTTTCAGTGCCCACCGCGTGGCCCCGCCTGCCTTATCTGAGGACGACACAAATAATAACACCCTCTAATCCAGGGCTCGCAATGCTCCAGGTTCTGGGCTAGAAGTTAGATTCTCTTTCCAGCTTCCTCAAACCTCAAGTAGCAGCTGCTGCCAAGGCCCCTTTTACAGATGCGCCAACCAAGGTGCCAAGAAGCAAGTTGTCCACGACTGGGTTCCAGCCCTTCTCTATTTCTCCGTGAGGCCCGGGCTTAACTCCTCTGCCGCCTTGCTCATCTCCGACGATCCTTGCACCAGCTCTGGAGGGCAAGGGACTCATCCTTCATCCCCACTGCCTGCCAACCCTGAGTAGGATCCCTGCCCACGAAAAGTAATGCTCCAAGAACCTGGCTGAAATAAAAACAGACTTCCTGAGACTACAAGAAGCAAGTCTTCAAATGACCTGTGACCCTGGACATGTTCTGACGAGTGACAGTGGGGGCAGGGTGTACGTGACAATCTGGGCACCTCCTGGCTTATCCGAGGGGCCTGGGTGATGGCAGGTGATACACTGAGGGGTCTGCAGAAGGGGTGGCCTTGGGCACCATGACACTGCTTGTCACGTCAGCTCTGGTCTCTGACCCACTCCTGGGTGCCATTTGGGGTCAGTGGAGACCCGGGGCCTTGAATCATATCTGACAAGGACTTGGGCGGGCTGAGCCTGTCCCACCCTGCAGGGCCCCAGCCTCAGCTTGCAAAGCCTATTTTAAACCCTGGCCAACCCCAGGGCATGAGCGCTGGCCCCAGCCTCGCTGGGAACAGCCTTCTCTCCTCCACTCCCTCCCTGCTTCGCCGAAAAGGGAAACCATTTTCCATAATTATAAGCATTGTGCAACGTGATTACTGTATCCTGTAATGATGGCTGTGGCTGTGACGTGGGCAGGCCACCTCCCCGAGACAGTCCACTTGCCCCACTCCGCTTCTGACATAAACATCTTCCTGACGGCACAAGGGGCTCCCCGGAAAATGAGTTGGGGGCCCTGGGCATCCCTTCTCCATCCAGGGCACCCCCTCCCCATTCAGGGCACATGGGAGCCCTGTCTCGCCCCAGCCTGGCAACATTTACCAAAGTAGCAGCTGAAACCAATCCTTGCAAGAAGGAGCTGGTTCGGGTATTTATGAAAATATCTTTAAAAAACTTGATAGGATTAAATATCTCTTTAAACAGTCTGGGTCGACGAGCTGCTCCTTTGCATATGTTGGACACAGCTGAAGGGCTTCATAAGAACACAGTTTAATTGGAGCCAAGAAATGAAAAGAAGAAAAATGGCTCCAATCGGAATGAATCAACATCTATTAATGGCTGCTTAACATATTTCTGCTAATAACAATGCATTAAATAATGTGCATTTTTAAAGCTGGCTAACTAGACAATAGCCCATCCCTGCCCCCCAAAGGTAAACAGTGATGGTTAAAAATAGCCCCAGGACCTATTTACATTTTTTCCCTCCTGAGCCTTTTCGGTTTACAGTTCATCATTCCAGGGGTAAGAATTCTAAAATTTTCTCTGTGTATTTACACAACTGAGCTGTGTATCACGTTGGCTATCAGACCCTTCCAAGGAAAATGAGTTTGTATCTGGATTCCCGAACAACAATGGTTTGGGTCAGATGGGGGAGGCTCTGAAACTCATGTGGCCCCAGCAAGGGCCGGGAAGGCACTTTTTCTCCATCTGTTTCTTCTGCCCTCCCAGGCACACACCTGGGGTACCCAGCACACACCCTGGGGCTTCTTGGCAGCCTCTTTGCGAGTGAGCCAGAGTCCACAGCACCCTACCAGGCGCCTCATCTCCCAATAGTTTAGTCTGGACTGAAACGAGATAAGCACCAAGGACAACAGCAGGTCACCTTTCTCCCTGACCCGCGGTGGGGAAGGAGGGTTGCATCTCCACTCTGCCCACAGCGCTTTGTTGGGGGTGGGGAAGAAGATTCCGGGCTGGAGACACTTCTTTGTGCTTTTGCTGCTACTGCGAGCGTTTCTGCCCAGAGCAGTACACATGGGTACCAAATCCCAGCAGGCCTGGCAGGGATCGGGGAGGACTGGTCACCCAGCTTCCAGGAGGCATAGATTCCCTTCATGTGGATGTGGTCGGTCCCTACAGGGTTGCTGGGTCTGGCTTTTGGGGCGTTTACTTGGCAGGCGATCCAGGGGGGCCCCTCACTTGGGTAGACTCCCAGCACCTGCTTGGCTCCTCCTGGGGGTGCAGGAAGTGGGAGGTGGCCTTTCAAAAGGTCAGGCAGCCTGCCCGTGTCCCACCACTGCCCTGCTGTGATCTGGGAGCAGCTTAAATGAACGTTCTGTTTAAGGCCACTCTGCCTCAGAATTTATTGTATTTATCTGGAGGTGTCAGGGGTGTGAGATTTGTAGAGACAGGAGGCGCCTTGCCTGCAGCTCTCCACGCTCTCCTGGTGCCCACATCCCTGCTGTTCAGGAGGACGCTGAATTGTGCAGATCTGGCCGTCTAAACACGAACAGGGCTAGAGAGAGGTAGCTCCCGGCTCCTAACCCAGAGCCAGGCTGCCGGATGTGGAAGGGAGGCCCCTGCCAGCACCCCTCACTGAGTTCTCTTCGCCTCGCTTACCTGGAATCCTCAAAGAACATGATTTTTCTCTGATTTGGAGACTGTTGTCACTTTATCCAGATTCCCAAGTTCTGCATTGGCTGGGGTTCAAGTTCAGGCCAAGTTTGCCCTCTAACCTCCAGACCGCCTTCCCATCCCTGGGCCTCACCTCCTCCTCTTCTGACAAATTGAGAGTGATGAATCAGGGTCCTGCCGCCTCGGGGAGGAGGCAGTGCTCTCTCCACTGACGCCCCATGCTGTGCGGTCTCTCGGGGCTGGGTGGCCGCCCCCTCCCCCACAGTCAGCTCACCTTCCCTGGGGCCCTGGCTGGGGGCCCTGCAGCACCACCGCCCAGGGCCCCACAGTCCACCCCGGCTGATAAGCCGGTCCGGGAGCCGGAGGAGACGCGCCCCGCAGACCGGGAGGCCGGGGGCGGGCGGCACCCGCGGGCCGAGTGCGGCCGCTGCCGGTCTCAGGCGTCCCGCGCCTTCGCTCCGTGTCCGGGCGGCCGCGGGGCGGTCGCGCTGCGCGCGGGGCGGGGCGAGGGCGGCGCCCGCAGGTAGCCCCCGGGGCGGGGGCGGGGAGCCCGCGGGGACCCCAGCCCAAAAGCCGAGGGGGAGGGGAGGAGCGGCGCGGCGGTGCGCGAGGCGGCCAAGTTTGGCTCCGGCGCGCGCGGCTTCGCGACGTCCTGCGTCTGGGGAGGAGGAGGGGGCCTGTCCCCTCCCGAGTGGACTCGGACCCCGGCCCTCAGAGCCGCCGCAGACCTCTGGGGGTGACCTTGTCGCCCCCTCTCCTGGACCCCGTGCGTCCGGGGCGCACCAGAGTTGGGCAGCGAGCCGAGAGCATGCTGGAGGGCGACATCGGCCTCGAGGGGCTGTCCCCCAAGGAAGCTCCCGCAGCTGGTGAGTGTCCAGGGACGGCGCGGGGGGCGAGGGACCCCGAGCGCGGCAGCAGCGGCGTCGGGGACCCCGGCGGGCAGCGGCTTCCCCGGGACTGAGGGGCGCGCGAGGAGCAGGAGGCAGGGACCCTTGTCTCTGGTGGCGGGGACCCTTGTCTCTGGTGGCGGGGACCTTCCCCTGCGAGCTTTCTGGTGTGTGTGTGGGTGGGGGGTGCTTGGTCGGCCGCAGGTCACCGGGGGCACTCACAGACAAACCGACGGCGGACCGACCGACCGCGGGCTGGGCGGGGCGGGGGGCAGCCGCGGCCCCCGGGCGGGCATCTGCCAGGCCGGCGGTGCGGTTTCCGATTCCCGGGAGAGCATCTCCCAGCCGCGCCGCGCGCCCAAGGCCCTCGGCGGATGGAAGGTTTTCGGATGTTTTTACAGGCGCTATTAATACACATAATATTTCCGTGCTGTTCTGGAGATTTATTTGCGATATAAAGTAACTACTATGACTTGAAGTCATAATGGAAATTGTAGAGGAACTTGAAGTGGGGAGACAAATACGGCTTGGACCGAGTTGGGAGGGAGAGTCCCTGACCTCCTCGGCCCCTCCCTGCGCATAAATCACGACCCTGGCTATTTTTATTCTAATAATTTTAAAATAAATGACCCAAGCAATGTTTCCTGGATGATTTTTCCCCTCCTAGTTCAGAGGTTATTAAGTAAACCTCAGAGCCCAACAGTGACAAGGGGTTACATCAGGCACTCGGCCCTAATTACACAGCTGAAGCCCTACCCGGAGCACCCTGGTTAGGGTGCTGTGTCCTGTGACCAGAGCTGCCTGAACCTGGGAGCCCCTGAGTGCAGTGGGGAGCCTTCCTCCCAGCTCATCCTTCCTCCCCGCCACTCTTTCCCTTTTTAGATTCCCACGGAGAAACTTCTCCTGATTCCTGCTTCTTAAACAGCCCCATTTTGATTCTTTCTGGAAATGACACTATACTCATCAAATGAAGGGCCCAGGAGGAAGAGAGGGGGACACTGCCAGCCAGAGGAGGGAGGCAAGACGTGGGAACAGGAGGGAAGAGGGTGGCTCGAGAAACCAGCCAGGAGGGTTTGGCCGCGCCGGCCTGCTGGCACAAGCGGCTTCCTTTGGTTCACACGTGAACGTGATGCGTTCAGTAACCAGCTGGCTTCATGAGCCCCCAGACTCAGCCCTTGATGAGCCTCTAACCCAGTTCTTGCCTCTTGCCCGGCCCTGATTGAAGCACGTCACACACTGAATCCTCAGTCTGATTGTGTAAGTTGGGAGCAGAATTGTCCGCATTGTGCAGAGAGGCTGAGGCTACGCAGTTGGTACCTGGGGCCCACAACGTCCGGCGCCAGCTCCCGTGAGGCCTTTGCTCTCCCTCACCCCGCAGTCCGCCAGCGATGCAGCCGAAGCGCTGATTGCTATGCTCAGCAGTGTGCTAGCCACGGGCCTGCACACTCTAAGTTAGTGGGTGGGCCGTATCTCTGATGTGGGGATGGCGGGACTTAGCTTAAGGGAGGGTCTGATGAGGAGATCTGAGTGGTAATGACAGGCGGACCCCACGCATCTGCTCCTGCATTCTGCTCTTTGTGGTGGGCAGGGGTCTCCCCCACCCCTTCTCCTGCTCCGAGCTTCAGCAAGGACAGGACCAAGGCCCTGGGACCAGTGCCTCAGCCTCCATCCCTGAGTTTGCCACCAGGAGCCCCTTTCCACCACGGCCAGCATGCAAGACGTGTGTGCAAATCCTGAGAGGGCCATGTGGCTCTCCAGCTCTCTCGGTGTCGTTAAGACCCAGAGGCTGCCATCGGCACTTGCAGGTAAATACGAAGTAATAACACCATGGAGGTGGGAGATAGAAAGAGACCTTAATCCCCTGCTTAGTCTGGATGCTGGGCACTGAGGTCCTGAAAAGGGGACGTCTTCGCAGTGGGATGCAGTCAGGAAGAACTCAGTCTGAACCCCGGCTATGCTGCCTGCAGCTCTGTGACCTTGGCCAACTTACTCAACCACTCTGTGCCTTAGCTGTCAGCCCAGAGGGTTTGTGAAGATGGCTCGACTCTACAGCCTTTCCACTGGGGTGGCTCCGCTGTATGCGTGGGTGCCGCCCTCACTGTTGTTATCTGCTCCTCCTCCTCATCATCACTGCAAGCTTCAGGTCACAGACCCAGATGGGACCATCTGCCCGATGTCCTGAGATTTATCCTAGGACAAGCTCGTTCTCACTTCCCTGGAGCAATTGATTGTTACGGCTGCCACCTCCCTCTCTGCCTTCTTTAGAAGCTCCCTCATTATTTATTAATAAGCTATTTATTCATAAGCCCATGGTCTGCACCTCCTGCAAGGGCTGGTGGAGTTGGAGTGAAGTGGAGGTGGGCATCCTTCCACCAGGACATGTCTGCCTACTTCACTCCTATCCATCCCTCAAAACCCTGCTGGGATGTCCCCTCCTCTTGGAAACTAGCCCATATGCCTCTCTGCCCTGATGGCATCCTGGGTGTGGAGAGAGGGAGGGAGGGAGGGAGGTTGGGTAAATGCAGCTAATGTTTGTTGAACAGTTCACTGTGTGCTGGGCATGTGGGTGGCCCATTCCTGCAACATCCCGTACAGTCCTCACCTGCTCTAAGAGATGGACCCTGTCATCTCTGCCATTAGTGGATGAGGAAACTGAGGCACGGGGAGAGTACTCAAGGTCGGAGCTGTGCTAAGAGGCAGACGCAGAATCTGGACCCCAGGCAGGCTGGCTGTGTGTTGTCACCGCGCTGTGCTGCCGGCTCAGAGAGGGTGGGAGACCTGTCCCTCCCGAAACTTCCATTTGCCTGTTCAACAGACAGCTTTGGAGGGCCTGCAGGGTGCCTGGCGCTGTGTTCTCGGGGCTTGGGACACAGCAGAGGACAGAGCAGACACTGGCCTGGCCCTTGGGAAGCTTTCTTGACGACCTAAGAATTAAATATCTCAGATGTTGGCTGGTGATGTGTCCCCTGAAGAAAAGCTGAAGAGAAAAGAGGGCAATGTTAAGTAGAGCGGCCAGGGAAGCCTTCACTGATGGGCAGTGTGGAAACTCGCATCTGAAGGAGGCAGGGGAAAGACTGCCTGAAACATGCCAGTGGGCGCCCAGGGACCAGAGGGAGGGGAGGGGTGATTCGGATGGTGGTAGGCCTCTGGCTACTGTCACAACTTGGGCTGAGTGAGACGGGAGCCACCAGAAGGGTCTGGAGCTGACCTAGGTGTGGGCAGGATCCCTCCGGCTGCTTACAGAGAAGAGGCTGGGGGCGGAGGGGTAGGGGGAGCAGGGGAGGGCAGAAGCCTGCTCAAAGGCTCTTGCAATAATTGAGGCACGAGATGCTGGTGAGGTTGTGCCTGGAGAGGTGGAGGTCAGGCTCTGAGTGTATTTTGAAAACAGCACCCACAGGAATTGCCCACGTGTCAAATGTAGGGTCTGAGAATCAGAGAAAAATCCTAGGCAGCTCCAAGATTTCTGGGTTGATTAGAAGCAGGTGGAGGTGGGTGCGGGGTTCGCCTTTTTGTTTTGGTTTGGTTTTTCCTTGTGTTTTTAAAATATTTTTGCAGGGGGTGGTGATTAGGTTTATTATTTATGTTTAATGGAGGGAGTGGGGATTGAACCCAGGACCTCATGCGTGCTAGGCATGCACTGTACCACTGAGCTATCCCCTCCCCACTCCCAGTTTCTGTTGTTTAAATTGAGCTTAACTGTACATAACATTTTAATCACGTTTAAGCATACAAATCAGTGGCACGAAGTCCATTCAGAATGTTGTGCAACCATCACCACCATCGCTTTCTAAAACTTTTTTTTATCCCAAACAGAAACTGTGGCCCCATTAAGCAATAGATCTCATTTCCCTCCCTCCACCCCAGCCCGAGGTGACCGCTACTCCACATTCTGTCTCTGTGAATTTGACTGTTCTAGACACTTCACACACAATATCTGTCCTTCTGTGTCTGGCCTGTTTTACTTTACATGTTTTCTAGGTTCATCCACGTGGTAGCAGAGATCAGAACTTCATTCTTTTTTATGGCTGAGTAATTTTCCATCGAAGGCACAGACCACATCTTCCTTGTCCATTCATTTGTCAGTGGACTCGAGTTATTTCCACCATTTGGCTACTGTGACTTAAGCTGCAGTGAAAATGTGCATACAGGTGTCTGTCTGAGTCCTGTTTTCAACTATCTGGGGCATATACCTGAAAGGGGAATATCTGGGTCACAGGTTTCCCTTTTTGGAGAACCACCAAACTGTTTCCCACTGCAACTGCACCAGCTCTCCAGCAGTGCATGAGGGTTCCAGTTCCTTCACATCCTCATGAACACTTGTTATGTTTGCTTTTTTTTAAAAAAAAAATTACAGCCATCCTAGTAGGTGTGGCTTTGGTTTGCGTTTCCCTGAGTGGTGTTGAGCATCTTTTCATGCTTTTGTTGGCTATTTGTGTGTAGTCTTTGTGAATCTAATCAATTTCTTTGTGCATTTTTAATGCATTGCTTGTCTTCTTGTTGTTGAATTGTAGAAGCTCTTTATATATTCTAGATATTAAACCCTTACCCGCTGTAAGATTTGCAAATACTTTCTCTCACCCTGTGGGTAGCCTTTTCACTCTCTTGATCACATCCTCTGATGCTGTTGTATGTACAGTGAGCTTCTTCTCTGTGCTGTGATGTGACTAATCAAGGAAACTCTTGTACCCTGCAGTCTGATGCACAATTCAGTCTGACTTGGATGTAGAGGAATCTGCATCTTTGAGCCGGTTACAGTACTGGGAGCTGGAGATACAGGGTAGCCACCGTCCCAGCTATCACGGAGTTGGCAGCCTGTGTTGATTTACTTTGTGATGCACATTGTGGAAGGGCCCTGGTTATGGCTAAACAAGCTCTGGGTGCCGAGGACACATCCATCCCACCACGCTGCCTGTCTCGCCTCAACTGTCGCCTCCCTCAGGGCGCACAGCAAGTCGGGTCTCAGGTACGGGCATCCGCTAAGTCTGCCTGCCTTGATGCATTCACTTCTGTGGCCCCAGTGGATGGAGGGAGGGATGGATGGCAGCTGACGGCCTTGTCAGCTCATTCTATTTCAGGCACTGCTGTGAGCCCTTTTCACCCATCACCGTCTGGGATATTCGCTTGTTAAGTTGGTAATTATTAGTAACATGAATCCCTTTTGACTGATGAGGAAACTGAGGCACAGAGAGACAAGTGATGTGCCCACGCTCACAGCCCAGGGCACCCTGTGAGCAGCTGAGGTGGATGGGGGACCCGGAGACTCAGACCAGAGTCAGGGCAGCAGAGGACTGGAGCTGCCACCCAGCTCTCAGAGTCGGGGTTTGAGTGGGGAAGGGCCGCCGTCCTGGGGTGGGGGAGACCTTGCTGCTGCGGGAGCCTCAGCACGGAGCTGGGTGTGGCTCGTAAGCTCCTCCTCTCCCAAGCCCGCCTTTGCCTGGCGTGGGCATCCCTTCTCCTCCAGCACCAGGCTCACGTGTCGGGGTTCCATGCTGTGTAATGAAGTATTAAAAGCCTTCCGACCCCCAGAAATCCATTTACCGACGGTCATGTGGCCATTGGGTAGACAAATGACTAGTTTCGTGCATGTAGCCCTCGGAGGGCCTGCGTGTACAGGAGATGCCTTGCCTGGTAATCCAGTCTGCTTTCTTGTTGCAGCCTGGGGGTCACCTTGCTCCCCTCCGAGCCTTTCACTGCAGTGCAGTTTGGCTGGGCTCTGGGGTCACATGCATGCACACACACACACACACACACACACACACACACACACACACACACGCACAGCGAAACCCACCAGGCGCCACCCCCCACTGGTCAGCCGAACACTCTTATCTCCAGCTGCACCCATGTTTGCCTCTGGGCGTGGTGTGCAAACATTCCCCTTGACACCCAAGACTTAATCCTTTCCCTTTCACACTCAACTGGAATTATTTCTGCCCACATACGGCCTCGGGTGGATAATGATATTTTAATGCATTGACATGACACTTCATTGCAAAAGTCTGAACACGCCGTTCGGGGTGGGAAGGGAGCAATAGATGTGAGCGGCTAGAAAGAAGGCACAATCGGCCTTATGTGTGTGTCATTGTGTTTCCTGGGCAGAGAACAGCCGGGGACTGGAGCAGATTGGGGATGCAGGGCGAAGGATGGGGGAGGCCCCAACAAACTCTGCTCTGGGCTCCTGGCTGGAGTTTGGGGCCGTAGATCATTCACTTCCTAATCCCCGTCCTGTCTTCCATCCGATGTGGCTCAGATCCCTCCCACCCCCACGGCTTATGCGAGGCACAAAGCTCATGTGTGGTCCTCTGTCACCCCCTCCACTCGGCCCCACACTCTGCCCTTTACTTGGTCGGGTTGAAGCGAGCTCCCACGCATTTCTCAAAGCTGCCCACTGCTTCTGAGCCATGCCTGGCCGCCCTCTCCTTGATTCCACCATTGCCTCCACCTTGCCCACCTCTCCTTCCCCCTCCCTACAGGGGCCCCTCTGCAGCCCAAGGTGGGGCTTACCTGCCTTTCCAGATTCTTTCTTGCCCTCTCTGTTCAGCCTCACTGACCTTCCTGTGGTCCTTCATTCCCTCTTTCCTGCTCGCTGGGGTCTTGGCCGTTTCTTCCTCCGCACTCTGTCACCTCCTCCAGGAAGCCTCCCTGACCCCTATGGCCAGCAGCATCCTCAGCACCAGGCTTCTCTCCCTTGAGCACTTACACAGCCTCCCCGTCTATCTGCTCCCTCTCTCTCTGCACTCCACAAAGTTCCAGAAGGACAGGGCTGGGCTTATTTTTGCTGGTCCCTGGGATGCTGCCCATGCTCACCTGGCTAAGATGTGCTTGTCAGGTGGCCCTCCGTAAAGTTACTCATTTCTCTTTTCCATGTTGATGTTTGAAGTGCTGGAGATTTCTTAATGGGCTATAGGTTTTAGATTAGGGTCATCAACTTCTGAAACCATCTTAAGCTGAATTTACTAAATTTGTATCATATGTGAGCTCTTTCTTAATTAGTGTTTTGGCATCAGCATTCCCTACACCAGAGACAGCTCGTTGTGGTTATAAATTAAACAACAGGTGACTAAGAATACAGACAATTCAATTTAAGTCTCTTGTTGGCCAAAGCCTCGGGATTAGTTAGGTGTGTCCCACGGAGCCATAAATTGGATATTGACCTTAACTGGCCACCACATTTACACACAGAGGCTCCAACTTCCATTTCAAAGGGGAAATCTTTAAATAAGTATGTCATTGATTTTAATCAATAATCACCGGAACAGGTGTTTTTCTGCCCTTAAAGAGGCAGATGAATGCCTTGGGTCTACCCTGGAATAAGAAAGCCTGGTCCAACCCCCTCATTTTCCTGGTAACTGGAGGAAACTCAGGCTCAGAGAGGCTGAGTGATATTCCTAAAGCCACAGAGCACTTTGGTGACAGAGATGGGGCTAGAGTTTGCCTACTCCAAGTTCAGAGCTCTCTCCCCTCCTCCCAAACCTAAGGAGGAGTCTAAGGATGCTTGGCCAGGTTCCTTCGGGAGCATGTTGGAGACCCAGCTTTGAGGTCGGTCCAGCACCAGCTGTGTTTCCTGCCACCTTAGAAGAGACACCCGTGTCTTTGGTTGATGCCAGATGAAGTTCTGCCTCTAAAGGGAAACAAGTCTGGAAAGTGCACACAGCTCCTTGGGGGCTGGGGTCCTGGGCAGGGGGCGACGCCCGTTCACTGAGAGGCGCGGGGGCGCCAGACCTGAAGAGGAACGGCAGGTTCACCGCCCTCTACTCAGGCTCCCTGGGAGGCGGGTGGTGGGTGGAACCACCTGCAAGGTTTAAATGTTTGCTCTTATCACTGTTCTTTTTGGAGGGAGGTGGGGATTAGCCACTGTTGTTGAATCCGTGTGAGTTTGCCGCACACGCAAGGCGAACGTGGATGGTCCCCAAGGCGTACCTGGGCTGGTTCACGTTCTGCACTTAATTCTGACTTTTTGAGAAACACTCTGCTTTGTCCTCCCATCCCTCAAATAAAGATGACAGCCGGTTTATACATTGGATAAAACATTTGAAAAGAGCATAAATTAACAACAAGATGGAAGAAAGAAAAAATGAAGGAAGCCAAGGGGGTGGGGCCAGAGAGGGGCCAGGACTGAGCCTTGGGCTCCAAGAAGCCGGACTTTCTGGTCATAGTGGCCTCAGAGCCATAAAATGAAAGTCTACCGGAGTCTCGGGAAAGGCCATCCCCCAGCCACCCCTAGACAGCAGCCACAGGACCTTTGCACAAGCAGCCTCCTCTCTTGGAGCCCTGTTCCTCTGTCTCCTTCTCATTGCCTGGCCTTCGATGTTGTCTGAGAGACCTTTTCAGTCCTCTCCATCCCACCGGGGGTGCCCATCACCCCTACTCCTAACGCCAGCCCCTCTCCTGTAGAGCACCGATCACACGTCATACTTTGATGGTCTAAGTTGAGTTGCAATTTACATAGAGAGTAAATTACATAGGTGTAATTTACATAGATCTCAAATGCACGGTTCCCTCTGTTTTAACACAAGTTCATACACCTGTGTACCTCATCAATCCCCCACCCCCACCTCACAGACTGATTCCTCCTCTTCTGAACTTACAAATGAAAGCACAGGGTGTGAACAGCCCCACGGCCAGCTTCTGGGGCTCAGCACACTGTTTCATGCAGGCCAGTAGCGGGCCTGTGGCTGGGGGTGTCGCGTCGTGTGGATGGTCCACGGCCTGCGTGTCCGTCCTCCTGGAAGGACTGGTAGTCTCCAGTCCGGAGCCTTTATGAATGGAGCTGCGAGGAACAGTGCTTTCATAGGCGTGTTTTCACTTCTCCCCTAAGTGCCTACGACTGGCTTACTGGGTCATAGGATAAAAGTGTGTGTATCTCTTTAAGGAACTGCCAAAACGTGTTTCCTGTTTCCCAAACCCCCAAGCCAGGTCTGAGACTTGAAACTGGGCTTTGATTTATTGGACTGATTTACTCTGTGCCCTCCTGCTCCACTGATGTGAACACCAGGTGGTCCAGGTTGGCACCTCTTGTGGGTCCTGAATCCCCAGCACCTAGTGCAGTGCTGGGCACAGAGTAGGCGCCCAGTTAAGCATTTGCAGAATGAATGAATTCCCTGTGCAGCTGCTCTTTTCTTCTGCAAATAGGGACCATGTGCCTCGCTGAGGATCAAGTGGCCTAAGTCTTCATCCTTTTGTGAAAGTGGAGATAGTGAGAGCCTGAGTGAGGGCTCTCCCACGACCGCCTGCAGACACCTGGGGAGTGTCTGGTAACAGCGCAAAGGGTTTCCTCCAGGACAAACGGCGGGGGAGCCCCGAGTGTCCTCAGGACAGCACAGCCCCATTGTTGTGTTCTGAAAAGGCTCTGGGTTGGGTGTAACCAGATGCTCACCTCTGCCTAAGTGAAGTCTCAGGAAGGCACTTACAGAGAACTCCCGGGGGGCTCTCCATGAGAAAACCTGTGTAACTGCAGCCCAGCGAGATCACCTGCAGGATGGGGTCAGGGCAACGCAAAATGAGCCCTCAGGGAGAGAATGGCTGGGCCCGGTAACCAGCTTGAAGTCTCGTGTGTGTTTGGGCTGGTTCTGGAGGAAGAAAATGAAATGCATTGCTGCTCCTGGGGGACCGCATCTCAGTGTGTCCCCAAGAGAGTGGCGTGTTCCCAGGAACCCCCAAATCATTTCAGATGATGAAAGCATCATAAAAGAAGGGGCCTGGGAAGCACGTGAAAAGGCACTCAAGTTCATTAGCCACCAGGAGATGCAAAGTGAAACCACATTTGGTGCCACATGCACCACCAGAGGGGCTAAAATGCACAAGGCGGACGGGACGGTGCCAGGCTCGGGCCAGGGCGCTCTCGCAGGCTGCTCGCGGGTGGGAGCTGACACTGGAAGCTCTGTAGCAGGAGTGTAGCCACTGTTGCTGGACCAGAGCTGACTCGATGCCAAGCAGACCACTCCTTGTGGGACTCAATCAGAATGCACGCCCCTACTCATCCAGAGACACGGACGAGGGTTCCTCACAGCACTGTTCATGACGGCCCAGAACTGGGAGCCCCCAAATGGCCACCAACACTTGGACAGGCACACACACGTGGTCCCTGCCCACCACGGAGCACTTTACAGCCCTGGGGTGAACTGCCCGCAGCCGCTCCCAGCATCGGGGATGTATTACCAAGGTCGTGATGCACAAAGGAGGCTGGACCCAAAAGGGCACACACTGTACTATCCCATTTATAGAACGAGCAAAACACTCCATGACCCCGTTTATACAACACACAGCAGCAGAATGCATCTGTGGAGACAGGAATCATGAAAGCAGTTTCCCTTTGGGGGTCGGGAAGGGGCTTCTGGGTGCCGGCCGTGTGGGCTGCTTGGTCCACAGACACACGACATGTGCGCACATCTGTGCTTGTGTGATGCTCCCATGAGGTGCTTTTAAGGCGTCAGGAGAGGGCAGTGCCGGAACCCACCCCTCCTTCAAGCCACCTAAAGGCTCTGTGGGAAAGCATTCTTGCAGACCGTGAGATTCCACCAGGGAATTAGGACGTGGCTCTGTCTCCCCGGGGGTACCCCGAGCTCCCGCCAATCCCACACAAGGGCAGGAGACCAATGCCCGGGCGGCCGGAGCAAAGGTCGGGCAGCTTCTGGGGGCTTCTCCTGCCGTGGTCAGAAATGAGTAAAACAGACCTGGGCTGGAACCCAGCTGAGTGAGGAGAGAAAAAGGGACGGAACGCTGACACTGTTAACAACCCTGATGGCTGAGCTTTATGTGTATGATCGCACACCAGGTGCCTGAGCGTGCCCCTTCCTGAGCTGGTGCTGGCCTTTCGTCATTTAAAGATGACAAAGCAGCGATGGTCACGCAGTTAGGAAGTGCTAAGTCGGGGTTCACCCAGCGCGCAGGACCGCGCACTTTGGGCCACACTCCGAGTCACCTCTCTGGTGGATGCCATAGAAATAAAACATTATGACGTTAGGTGGTGTTGTCTGGTGCTTAGGGCTTTTAACACTGGCATCTCCGTTATGCTGTCTTTAAAGTACATCACGGAACAACAGGACTAGCCTTGAATTGGTGACACAAGAAGTCTCACCACGAGTACATTATGATTGTCGCCACTGGTTGGGTTCAGAACTTTATTATGGATTTATTATCTAGTTTACTCCTCACAGCATCCCAAAAGGTAGATACCATTATCCTCATTCTACAATGAAACTGCAGTTCAGAGAGGTTAAGTAACTTGGTAAAGGTCACACAGCTCTAAGAATCTATCAAAACATGAGGCATTTCTTTGCCAGTTTCAGGGTCAAGGGGGAGGTGACATGTTGCTCAAAATGTCAATGAAAAAAAAAATGCTTGTTGGCACCCTGTCCTGGATTATTCTAGGAACGTCTGTGAGAAATTCCTACGGTTTGAAATCTCCATTTCTCTATGGAGTCAGCCAAACATGGCCTCAATGTTGATCTTCAGAAGCATATTTTTAGTGTGAGGTGGGTTGTGTTTATTTTTTTTGATGAATAGCAAAAATGAGGTTTCTATAAATAAAGCCGTGGCTTTTTCCCTAACTCTCATTTTATTTCCTGTGCACGATTCACAAGTGAGTTGACCAATAGAATGAGTTTACCAGCTGCAAAGAATTCAAAATGGAACGTACCCATGAGGGACAGTCTAGGTCTTTAAAGGGCTCTTCCACCTGGAGTGCCGCAAGGCGGCTTTCCACACCTTGTTAGGAGCCAGCGTCCCTCTGTCTGGGGGTCCATTTGGATCATTTGCATGATAGTTATGTGTCAGGGCTACCAGTTAGGGACCATTTCTCTTTTAACTGAAAGCAATCCATTTTTGTGAATTGGAAACCATTGGAGACCAAGGGATAAATCCATTTCCATTTCTCAGTCTATAAGACAGTTGCTACCTATGTGGGGTCCTGATGCACCCAGAGCCCCCAAGACTCACATGGCTCTGTGTCCTGGTCTCCAAGGAGACCCCATGCAAACCCCCCGCAAATGTCAGGGGAGGCATTTGCGGGAGCTCTTACCTGGCACTGCTACTGGTTAAGAAACCAAAAATGATGTTGGTGGGAAGAGAACCCTTTGGAGATTACTTACACTTGGCATTTTCAGCTCTTACTTATGTGGAGACAAGCCCTGGTCCTTAACCCGGCCTCCCCATCCCCTGAAGCATCTCACCTCTGCCTGCAGGGGAGCTTCCTTCCACGCACGTAGCCTCGCGCCTCACAGGTGCTCCTGGCATTTGCATCCGACTTGACACCCAAACTCTCTCCTACCCAAGCTGGTATCCCGGCTACCAACTTTGCTTTCTCTCTCCCGCGATCACATTTTATCCCTCGTAGCTTCTTCCTGCCTGCATCCTCCCTGTGTTAACCCTTGTCTGGTCCCAGCTCCCTTAAGTGAACCTGCCAAGTCCAGGGAGAGTGCAGGCTGGACATTGCCAGGGTCCACCTGCCACCTCGGAAGCTGGCCCAGTGCACACCCTACTCGCCCACCTGTCTCCTCGGTTCTGCTCTCTGCCCTGACCCCTGTGCACCACCCTTTCCTACAAACTCTGGATCCTTTGAAGAGCCTGTAGCTCTGTTATTATTATTATTATTGCAAAAACAAGCACATGCAATGTGCCCTCCTGCCCGTCTCTAAGTGCACAGCGCGGCAGTGCTACGTGGGCACACGGTGTGCAGGTCTCTAGAACTCTCCATCCTGCATAAACGAAACTCGTGTACTCGCTCGGCAGCTCTCCTGTCCCCTCCCCTGGCCCCAGGTAACCACCACCCTACTGTCTGTTCCTAAGAGTTCGTCTACTTTAGATACTTCAAGACAAGTGGACTCATGCAGCATTTGGTTTGTGGTGGCTGGTTGGTTTCACTGAGCATATGTGTTGAATGCTCATCCGCATTGTAGCCTGTGTCAGAATTTCCTTTCTTTATAAGGCTGAATAATCTTCCATCATGTGGACGGACCACATATTCTTTATCCGTTCGTCCATCAGTGGACACCCGGGTTGCTTCCACCTCCTGGCCATTGTGAACAGCGGTGCAGTGCACATGGGGGTGCAAATATCTCTTTGAGACCCTGCTTTCACTTCTTTTGGGGATATATCCGCAAATGGGGTTGCTGGGTTGTATAGTAATTAATTCTATTTTTAATGTTTTGAGGAACCACTGTACTGTTTTCCATAATGGCTCCACCACTGACTTTTCCAGTAACACAACAGCGCCCAGTGTTCTCATTTCTCCACATCCTCAACGGTGTTCATTATTTTCTGGTTTTTTTTAATAGCAGCCACCGTAATGGGTGTGAGGTGCTGTCTGGTTGGGCTTTTAATTTGCATGATTAGTGATGTTGAGCGTCTCTTCATAGGCTTGTTGGCTATTTATATGTCTTATTTGAGGAAGTGTTTATTCAATTTCTTTGCCAACTTTAATCAGAGCTTTTTGGGTTTTGTTGTTGAGTTCTTTCTATAATCTAGATCTTAACCCCTCACCAGACACACGGTTTGCAAATATTGTCACCCTGCGGATGGTCTCCTTGGCTGCACAGAAGCTGTACGTTCAGTGCCGTTCCACGTACTTCTTTTTGCTCTGGTTGCCTGTGCTCTGGGCGTCATATGCAAGAAACCTTCGCCAAATCCTGTCGTGAAGATTTCCCCATGCTTTCTTCGAGGAATTTTATCATTTCAAGCCTTCTGTTCAGGTCTTTGATCCATTTTAAGTTAATGTTTGTATATGGTGTAAAGTAAGGGCCCAGGCTCGCACTTCTGCATGTGGAGACCTAGTTTTCCCAGCCCCTTTGTTGAGAAGACTGTCTTTGTCCCACTGCTTTCAGTGGCTTGGCCACATGACCTTATCAAAGACGGCGTGACCGTATGCCCAAGGGCTGCGTCTGGGTTCTCTATCCCTTCGCGCTGGTCTGTGTGTCTGTCTTTCTGCCGCTACTTCTTGTTTGTGAGCTGCTAGCTCTGTGTAAAAGCTGCGGCATTTGCCTTCATCCTCGGTGGCACGCACCTTAAGCTGCTTCCACTTTCTCTCCAACTTCAAATGAAGCAAGTGCCCTTTAGATTTGGTGGCAGATGATGGCCGTGGAGACCTTACAAAGGGAGAGCGTGCCAAGTGCCATCCTGAGCGCTGTCAGGTCGCTGCCCATAGTAGAACCTCTCCTGGCCTCCCCTCCCCGGGAGCCAAGACACCACCTCCAGGAAGCCCACGCGGATGCAGCACTCAGTATCCCTGTGTCCTGGACGTCTCAGTGCGAGGATGTCAGGGAATTGAGGGATGAGAGTGGCCTGGCCACAGCGTCCCCAGCGAGATGAGGTCGCATTCCACCAGAGATTAGCTGCAGGCCCCAGGCGCCTAGACACCCCTCTTGGGTCCAGACGCCAACGGTGTTTCCCACACGAGCCCCAGACGGCTGGAAATGATGACGTGGCCTTGGCAGTTTTCACTGTTTCCTTCTCGTAAATCCAGCAGAATTCACGCCAGTTGGGGACAAAAGGACAAAAGGCTTGTGGAGCAGCCGGCCTGAGAGTCCCCACAAGCCAGGACCGACTGATGGAGAAGCTCTTGTCTGGGGTGGGGACTTTGTTAAAGGGATTTCTGAGCATCCCTGGATGTGGCTGAAGAGGCCAGAAAGCTCCTTCTCAGGGGGGAGTCACAGCTCTGCCAGCACAGTTGCCAGAAGTCTCCCAGAGGCCAGGGAGGCTCCAGGAGGGACACAGGCTGCACCCCCTTGCCGGGTGGGACCCGCAGTGACTCCTCCCCGTGCACCAGCATCCCCAGGTGTGAGGTGGGGTCGGAGGGTGCCCCTCCAGGGGGTTGCTCGTGAAGTGAGCGCAGACAAGCAAACCCCGTAACTCCTGCTTTCGTATTATTACTGTTTTACCCCGAACCACGGACGCCCCTGCCTCCGCCCAGGCCTTCCGGAAGGAGGTCCGGAACAGTCCCCGCAGCTCGTGCCCAGAGAGTCGAGCCTTAGGATTTCCCTCAGATGTCACAGAAGTTTGAGAGAGTTGCATTTCACGTCTGTTTTTCCCCTCAAAGGAAAATGCATTAGTCAGCCAGGGCCACCATGACAAAGTCCCACAGATGGGGCAGCTTAAACAGCTGAATTCACTGTCCCCCATCCCGGGGGCTGGAATCCGAGGTCCAGGCGTGGGCGGGGCCGGCTCCTCCTGGGGCCTCTCTCCTCGGCGTGGAGACGGCCGCCTTCTCCCCGTGTCCTCACATGGTCGTCCCTCTGCGTGTGTCTGTGTCCTGATCTCCTCCTCTTGTAAGGACACCAGGCCTATAGGATTGGGACCCACCCTAGTGACCTCATTTTATCACGTCTTTAAAGCCCAGCTCCAGATACAGCCACATTCTGAAATGCTGGGGGTCAGGATTCCAACCCAGGAATCTTGAGGGGACACAGTTCAGCCCATCACAAGGAGCTTTCGTCTCGGCTGCGCAGCCGAGGGACTCGCACTGCTCGCCCACAAACCCAGCACCTCCCAGCCCACTAACCCGGGTTGCTTCTTGGCGCCTGCGGGTGTGAGGTCCTTGCAAGCTTCCCCAGGTCCCCACTTCTGACCGAGCCAGGGGCTTCTTTCTGCAGGCTGAGGCCCTCTGTCCTCACGGGGGACCGTCTGCATCGCAGAGTCGTGGGAGGGAAAGGGCATCAGAGAAGCTCAGGGAAAGGCCGTCTGGCTCCCGCCTGCTGTTGCGGGCCCGCGGCAGACTCTGCGGGTGCTCGGCAGACCCCCAGCTGCCAGCCGGAGGCTGCTCTAGGTGAGGGGCGGGCAGCAGGGGGCCTCAAGGAAACTGCACCATCGTGGGAGAGACAGGCAGGCAGACAGACAGACACTCAAGCAACAACACAATCCATCAGGAGGGGCCCACGGGCCACCTGGCTGCTCCTCTAACATAGGCTTCTCCACCTCGGGCCCTCGTCCCGGCTGTCCCTCCTGCCTGGGCCGCGCTGCGGGGGAGGTGGCCCTGCTCACCGGCTCTGCTTGTCCTCAGCCGCCTCCCCAACCACCCATCCGTGCGAGGCCCCTCCCCGCTCCGGGTCCACGGCCTGCCGGGTTGTTGTTCGGACTTCCTGGCTCTCCGCTCCACGTTGACAGTGGGTGTTAGTGTTTCCTGCAGTAGGTGTAAGGTCCCCTGCTCGCTCCCCTCTCCCAGCACCTCGACACCTGTCTGCACGTAGCAGGTGCTCTGTGAATGTGGATCGGATGTGTGGGGACAGGAGCCTGAGGGGTGGGCAGTGGCAGGAGTTTGATGGAGAGCACTGTGCCTCCTGGAGGGAGTGACACCCTACAGGCTGAGTAGACGTTAGTCAGGCGGGAAGGGTGTTCCAAGCAGCGGGAACAACATACGCAAAGGCCCAGAGGAGACAGCAGGGTGGAGGACTTGGAAGACGCAGAGCTGGGCGGAGTATGGTGGGGAGGGGACCTCGAGGAGCCACACAGGTGTCAGAACACCCAGTGCCCCATCAGCCACCCCTGCCTGCCTGACCCTGAGGTTTATAGCGGAGCTCAGACAGGCTTCTGATACCTGCGGCAGCCACCGCCCCGCGCGCAGCGGCCCACCCACCCAGGGTGCAGGAACCAGAATGTCCTCACTCCCCCCGCTCTGGTGCTGGGAAAATGTCCTTCATCTATTTTCCAAAACAATGTTTTTTCCCCTTTCCATACAGCTGGAAGGCCTCAGGTAGGCAATACGTCACAGGAGCATTTTTTAGGTGTTTCCAAAACCTTAGCACTTCAAAGGCATAAATATTTAAAGAAGTTCACCATTTGCCTCATCGATGGAAGCCTGAGAGCTGTATTCTTAGGTTACTTCTTACAAATCAGCAGCGCACAGAGTGCTGCCTCACTCACACCCTCAAAGGTCTAACAGACGGCTGTCATAACACGGCTGTAGACAGAGTTGTCGTCTGCTGGAGGTCCTTTTATTGGGATTGATATCCACCCATCCATCAATCCATCCAACCATCTATCCGTCCATCCGTCCATCCTTTCATTCACAGTGGGTGCTGCGGTCCCGCTGGAGAACAAGACTGCCCCCTGCCCTCAAGGGCTTCACCGTCTAGTGGGGAAGACAGGCGACAGGCAGCAGCATCTCATGTATTTCCAATGAGAATGGCTGTAACAAAGAAAAAGGCAAGTGCTTTGAGGGTTTACACCAGAGGAATCTGACCCAGTTTAGGATCAGAAAGACTGACCCCAAAGTAAAAACATGTTTAAGCTGGAACCTGAAAGATGGGTAGGAGTCTGCCAGGCAAAAAGGTGGAGAAAGTGCGTTAGGTGGCAGGAGCAGCAAGTGCAAAGGCCCTGAGGCAGGAAAGTGCTTGGCATGTTCAAGCAGCTGACGTGAAGCCGGAGAAGCTGTGGCAGAGTGGCTGAGGCTGGAGAGGCCGAGAAGGACTCGGCCACGATGTCTGCAAGACCACACTGAACGTGGACTTGATCTGACGAGCAGACGAGAAGCCAGGGAAGAATCACAAACAGAAGAGGACTGTGACCAGGTTAGCCTTTTTAAGTCGTTTTGATTTAACACACCACACACAGAGAAAGGTGTGCACGTCCTAAGCGCATGCTAATTAGCCTGCTGGGGCTGCCATGACAAAACGCCATGGACGGGGGTGGGGTGGGTGGGGGTGGCTCAGACAACAGAAGCCCACTCCCCACGGCTCTGGAGGCCGGAAGTCCACGGTCAGGGCCCGGCAGGTTGGTTTCTGGTGAAAGGTCTCTCCCTGGCTCGCAGACGGCCGCCTCCTTGCTGTGTCCTCACGGCCTTTCCTTTGTAAGCGGACAGAGAGACAGAGAGACAGAATGGGGCTGGAGCCGCGCCCTTAGGGTTAACGACCTCACTTAGCCTTAATTACCTCCTTAAAGACTCATCTCCAAATACAGTCACGCTGGGGGCTAGGGCATCGACAGATGAATTTGGGACCGGGTGCAGTTCCATCCCCAGCAGTATAGCTCGATGGATTTTCATAAAGCGGACACACCCAGGAAACTAGCACTCAGGAAAAGTGAAGAACGTGACCCCTCCACCCACCAGATCCTTTTCATGACCCTGTCCCGTCCCCCCACCCCCGCTGCTCCCGTGCCTTTCAGTCCCATAGAGAGTTTTGCCTGCTTTTGAACCGTGTGCCAGTGGAACCAGGCAGCAGGCACTCTGATGTCCTGCAGCTTGTGCCCGACGCATGCCCTGCCCTGCGTGTGCTCTGCCCGGAGTGTGCTGTGCCCCGCGTGTGCCGTGCCCCGTGTGTGCCGTGCCCTGTGTGTGCCGTGCTCCATGTGTGCCGTGCCCGCGTGTGCCGTGCCCGGAGTGCGCTCTGCCTGGAGTGTGCCGTGCCCCGCGTGTGCCGTGCCCCGCGTGTGCTCTGCCCAGAGTGTGCCGTGCCCCGCGTGTGCCATGCCCAGTGTGTGCCGTGCCCGCGTGTGCCGTGCCCGGCGCGCGCCATGAGTCGCGTCTGTGGAGCCCTGCGTAGCCCGTGCGTTTCACCGCGGCCTCCCGTAGCCTGAGTGCTCACCACGTGCCCCTGGCCAGCCCACTGCGGGCGGGCGGCCGGGGCGGGGCTGCCCGGAGCACAGCTGCTCTGAGCGTTTTGTGCGGGTCTTTAGTGAACACGGGGAAGCACCTCTGTCGGGAGCAGAGTGCCAGGTCAGAGGCGAGCAGCCGCGGGGCTCTGGTAGATCGTGCCTCGACACTTTCCAAAATCACCCTATCAGTGACGCTCCCACCAGCACTGTCCACGGGGCAGAGAATGGGCAGCCGGGGCGGGGAGGCGGCATGGGGCTGCTCTGGGAACCCGGAGGAGAGAGGCGGTGGCCGAGGGCATGAAGACATGGGGACCAGTGGCAACTTCTAAGCCATGTGCGCCAGGCTCTGTGTGCCTTATTTTACGAGACCCACTGTCCTCTTTATTTATAAAGCTTTGGGGTGACACTCCATCTCTTCTGTCTTTTCCTTGTCCCACTCTTGGGACCATGGTTGGGTTTTCATTGTCCTTGTTTTCTGAAAAAATCTTAAAATCCTTGAGCCAAGGAGAAAAGCAGATAAGACACCAGTAACTCCAATCACCTCTTGGGAAGTTTTTCCTGTCCTCTTTTGGCCCAATTACTAGATGTATTGAGGACCTACTGTGTGCAGGGCCCTTTTAGATGCTCCACGGACTCACACGTGCTCCTGCCCTCTGGGGGTGCTGTCCAGAGGGGCGCCACGCCGCGGCCCGGCCGGAGTTAAGCCCCATCTCTGCGCTGCGGTGCTGCGGTAGACCGCGGCTACAGATGAGAAGACTGTGGTCGTGGTGTATCCAAGGATGGAGGGGACCTTGCCTTTCTTTGCTGCCTTGGCCGAGCTGTGACTCTGGCTCCTAGTGATGCCTGACTACAGCTTCCCACACTGCTGGCTCAGCCATCCACAGAGCTCTTGTCACTCAAACTGTCTTCCTGGTCTCTGTGTCGAACTGTGCTGGACAGATGCAGAGCTCACGGGGAAGGTGATCCGACCGTGGGCGACACTGACGGGTGGTGCCTGGGGTCTAATGGCCCTGCCGCCCTTTCGGGACCAGGATGTGGAAGGACCTGGAAGAGGGAAAAGGGCAGGGCCCACCGGACCCCACAGAGGTCAGGAGATGTGCTCACGGCCGCACAGCTTCAAAGACTTTCCGAAGACGCATCCCCGCCCTGCCGCTTTTTGTGGGGTGGCAGGAGGGTGATGGAATGTCACCTCGGGGTGTCAGCGCGCGTCATGATGATGCAGAGGATGCCCAGAGGCTTGGTTTCACTGCTTGCTTTCCTAGTTTGCATTTTAGCAAAAATAAGGCAAAGGCGAGGAGAGTGCTCCGGGGAGCGAGGAGAGCGAGAGAACGCGTGACTGCTCGTCTGTGCCTTTTGCCCGGCTCTGGGGTCCACCTCGATCCTGTGATTTTGGTTGAAGGATGGAGGTGGGCTGAGATGCTGAGGACCTGACATGGCACGAGAAAGCTCACCTAGGACAGCGTGAGGGCCCCGCCTGCTTCCTCGTGCCTGGACCTCCTGGGAGAGCAGGGGCTGCCTTCTGGCAGCAGCCTCAGTTTTCTTCCTGCGTCATCTTCTGCCCAGCTCTCAGGTCTGCAGAGGAATCGAAGTGGGTCAAGGCCCAGGCCTGGCTGGACACACAGGCGGAGGAGAAGCCGACGAGCCTACGATGCAGGGTCTCTGCCGAGATCTGTTAGCACCAGGCCGTTTCCAGACGGCAGCCCTCTGCCCCTTGAGCCCCGGCCTGCCTGGTCACTGCCTTTCCTACTGTATGCCTTACTTGCTTTTCCTGGTCTTTCTTCCCCACGAGAATGCAGGCCACTGGGGGCCGGGTTTTGGTCTGTTTTGTTCACTGCCCGTCTTCCTCACAAGATGCCTGGCGCGTGGCTCGGCTCATCAAATCCTCACCCAATAATGAATGAACACGCGGGCCAAGGTGTGTCTTGGGTCCCAATGCAGGGACAGGGGCTGATTCGCTTTACAAAATCGGACCTCCAGTCTGTGCCCCCCTGCAAACAGAAGCAGACCCGTTTTTGTGGTTTCTTTACCCACGACCCCAGCCCACAGCACAGCACCCACACGCTGAGGCAGAAAAGCAAACTCTTGAGGCACCAAATGAGATTCTTTTTAAGCCCTAAGTCTATTTTGCTTTTTAGTAAAGCCGTTTGCACGGAAAACCAGGTCTCTGTGCTGGCCTAGTGGCTCCAGGCAGGACCCGGTGTCTCCTGCCCATTCCTGCCGCTGCCCGGGGCCGTAGCCCCCTGCGCGCACTCTGTGAGACACCCTCCTTTCCTCTCTTCAGGAAATGTCGGCTCTTACAACTGGGACCAGCTTCATGATTAGTGGCGCCCACTCCAAAGTAAAAACGCCAGGTTCTGTTCAAAACTGATGAAGATTTTCAAGGTGGCTACAGCAGAGAATTAAAGCCAGGGTCCTGTGCTTGTAGGATGCACCCCGCAAAGTGTCCCCGAATGAGATACACAGGACACTGGGCTGGGCCCTGCGGTTCATGGGTTCCACCTGGCAGTCTCTCGCAGGTGGCGCTGGACCGGGCTGCCCGCTGCCCTGCACCACACCTCCCCTTGCCGGTCCTTCCTGTGTTTCAGGGACCAGCCAGGGTGGCCTTTGGTGCTGCTCCCTGGACACGTGCTGGCCCCCCTCCTCCAAGGGCCGAGGATGGGTGGGGCTTCCCGGCTCTTTGTGGGCAGTGAGCTGGGGCCTGGTCCAGCTCTCCTGTAGTGAGTGGAGGGGACATGGTCCTTCTGGGCGGGAGCATTTCTGACTGTTTCTAGACTCCACTGCCTTCTCTGCCCTCCTGCCGGTGCCTGGCAATGTTTGAGGTGGTGCCTCCCCGCTCCCCACCGCCGCATCCTGGGTGGCTACAGCAAGCGCAGCCCCCTGCCCACCTGGGCTGGACAGGGAAGCACAAGCAAGAATCAAGTGCTGTCTGAAGCCTTGAGAAGCCGCTTGCTTGTTGCCGGGCAGAATCCGCCTGGCTGACGGATGCCCCGGCGAGACCAGAAACCTGCAGCGCACATCCTGGGCTCGCCCTGAAGCTGCCCGCCCCTGCTGTGTCTATGCCACTCATCAGTTACCCCTTGGCTCATCTGCTCGGGGGTATTTATTGAGGGTCTGCTAAGTGCCAGGCACGGAGCCAGTGCTGGGGACACAGCAGTAAATAAGGCAGCTGTGGAATCGGCCGGAGGTGAAGGGGCTTTTCTTCCCACAGGACGGGCGCACCTGGAGCCCAAGAAACTGTGAAATGCTGTCGCGTTAAATGCTGCAAAGCCTGTGGCACCGTGCAGGCATGCGGCAGGGAGGCCTGTCCCCGCCCGGGGACCTGGGAGGGCTTCTTGGAGGAGGTGTCCGGTCCATCAATCTATTCATCAGTAAATACTGAGACCCAGTTGGGAGCTAGACCTGTGCAGGCCTGTGCAGTGGGGATGTAGCCATGATCAAAACAGTGCATCTGTTCTCATACCTCTCGGGGTGCAGGAGAGCGGACCCCCGTATACACATGTACGCATAAAATGTGGGACAAAGAGGAGTGTTCTGGAGGGAAATAAAGCAGAGAAATCGTTACGTTAAAGGAGCAGGCTTCCAGAGGGGACAGCAGGAAAGGCCCCGACTGCTCCCCACGGCCCCTGCTGCTCCCTGGGTGTGCTGGCGCTACCTCGCACGCGCTCACACGGGCCAGCTGTCTGCGTCTCTTCCCAGCTCTGCATTCGGCGACGTCACGCCAGGAGCTTGAACTCGGCACCGGTGGGAGCATTTACACCACAGCAATCCGCAAACACAGTAAATCACGTCCGATTTGTTTGGCTCCAGGAGCCGTTCGCCACCCACCACTGTCTGGGGCTGGCTCTTTCCAGCCCCCGGGTAATTCTAGGGCAGGCTCTGCGACTTTCTGGTCACTGTCATAAGAAAAGCTTTCCCAGCCATGTTTAGTCACAAAAACGTGGTCTCATGAGGATCATTAAAGCGTCCTGTCCCCTCTGAGACTTCGCTTGGAAGCATCGCTGCGTTTGCTCCCTTCACCAGCCCTGCAGGCTTTGCCGAGGTCTCCGCAGGGGGGCCGTCTCCCCCTTCTCTCATTACCCTGGTGCCTCCCCTCCCTCTGCCCACCAGTCTCTAGGCCCCTGGACCCTCCAGGGCTGGGGGAGGGGAAGGAGGCTGGAGGGGTGGGGAGAGCTCCCGGGTGGGGTGGCTGTTGGGAGCTGATCCCCTTGAGGATACTTTTGTGGGGTTCAGACCCTGGTGTAATGAAAACATCCCCCTCAGACTCCTCTGATGATCCACCACTGAGACTGACACACTGAGTCCCATGACTCCTGGCCAGCTGCCTTCCCAGGACCCACGTCCAGTGCACAAGACACTTTCTGACATTCCCCCTCAAGTCTCCACTGTCAGTGGCGGGGAGGCACTGCTGCCCAGGACACTGCAGTCAACCTCTTGCTGGAGATGCTCTGAAGCACAAATTGGACTCTAGTCCGCCCTCCCTGCAAGCCCAGGGACCTGACTGAGCCCCTTGAAGGGGCCTCCTTGAGTGTCCTCCCAGCCTCGGGCAGAGGGGACACTGCTTCACTCAGGCAACTTTCTACCAAGACACTCCATCTCCCCACCCTCTGTAACTCCAGGCCTGTTCCACCCTGGAGGACAGTGTCCAGCTAAGGATCCCCAAGGTGGTGCTGATCCCCAGCTCGGCGAGTGACATCTGAGCAGTAATCATTAGCCTAAATCAGAAGGAGGCACATGAAAAGGGTGGGGAGGGTATAGCTCAGTGGCAGAGCACATGCTTAGCATGCACAAGGTCCTGGGTTCAGTCCCCAGTGCCTCCTCTAAAAATAAACAAACAAACCTAATTATCCCGCTCCAAAAATTAAAAGTAAAACTAAATAAAATTGAAAAAAAAAGATATAATTCACACACACACAGAGACTTGACAATTCAAAGAAGCCAAGAGCTACGCTCATTAGGAAAACAGGTGCAGTCGCTGCTGACACTCTCTGGGCGTCATCGCTGCTCGCAGCAGTGAGGTCTGTTTATCCAGTGGTGACTCTGAGGCTGGCGTGGCTCAGGGCCCCCTGTACACACGTGTCAGCGCTGGCACTGGGACACCGCCTGCGGGAGCGAGTATTTATTTTTCAGAGAAGTCAAAGGGCTTGCCCAGGCTCACCCAGCTGCTAGGGGAGAGCGGGATCCAAACCCTGATCCTGCTGACTCCTAGGTTAGTGCTTAGCCTCACCACGTCACCAGGGAATTATCTAGAAAAGAAAAAAATACCCATCTGTAAAAAGATCGAGAAAAATGATGGAATTTTCGAACATGCCAAGTACCACTGCCCCACGCAGGCTAAGCCCGCCGCTTGGTTGTCAGTTTCAGGTGTCCGTTCACTCAGCAAGCGTCACGCAGGCGCCGCCGTGCAGAGGGAGCTCCGTCTTCACACGGTGCTATTCTGACCTACATTTTAGCCCCCACTTTTTCTTTTTTAAGCTATATATAAATTTCAGTTTTTAGAATAAGGAGGGTTTTTTTTTTTAGCTCTATCAGAAGAGATTAAACAGAGACAGAATGGAAAATAAAGTCTATTTTAAAATAAACCAACATCTTGGTTCACGTTCTCCCCCGGAACCTGTGTCCGTTTAAAGCAGCCTCATTATTTTTAATGCGTCCACTTCCTTGGCCAGCTCACCCCCTCGGTTTCCCATGTTAATCGTCTGAGAAATCCCAGCAGTGAGATTTAGCCAACGCCAGCCAGTGGATGGGTGAGGCCCCCGGAACCGGGGAGGCCCCAGAGACGTGAAGTGACAGCCCCTGAATCCGTGACCCCTGCACACTGTCCCTGTCCCGCTGCGTCCCCAGGTGGCACTGACATCGAAAGCCAGGAGCATGTGAACCGAATCCCAAAGGCTGCCTGGAGTATTTTGAAACTGATCTGCTGTCACGTGAGCATTTGTTCTCCAAAAAGCCTGGATGTCCGAAGAAGCAAGGAGACAGAATCAAAAGCAGGTGTGCGGCTGCGTGTTCTCATCGACTCAGACTGAGAAAAATGTCCCCCTCCCCCCTCCTTCACAGCCTGGCCCTTCACACGTGTTGCTTTGAGGCGGAACTCCAGAGAAAAACAGTGTTTTCCAAGACTGGTCCACGGATGGCCTCAGGGTGGGAAAGACGCCAGCTTCCCTCTGGATGAGTCCAGATTGGAGTCATCCTCAGCTTTAGCCTCTAAAGACCCCCTGAGGGTAGGATGTGGTCTGGCTGTATCCCTGCAGGACCCACAGAGGCCTGGCATGCAGTAGGCACTTAATAAACACTTACCGAATGAGCGAGTCTGGAAATGTCCCTGGAGATCTACTCCAGTTTCTTCTTTACCCACGTTTGGACCTGCTCACGTTTAGTAGGCGGCAGGGGTGGAATGATGGCCCCCCCGAAGATGCCCACATCCCGACCCCCAGAACCTGTGAATATCTTACATCACGTGTCAAGGCAGAAATAAGGTGGCAAATGGATAAAGGCTGCTAATCGCCTGACCTTAGGGTGGGGCGATTATCCTGGGTTATGTTGTGGTGGGGCTAATGGAATCCCCGTCCTTAAATGCAGAAGAAGGAGGTAGGGGTGTGTGTCAGAGCCAGGGGAGATGTGACGATGGGGGAGGGGTGCCGTGATGTCATGCCAGCTTTGAAGTGTCCTGAGGCCCCGTGGTTCTGCCGTCCATCGGTGCGAAGTTCCTGCACCGGGCAGACCACCAGCCTGGGGTGCCTGCGTTAAGCTGAGTTGAGGCCACTTCTTGTTCGCGTGGCTTCTCTGGTGTTAATATATGCAGTGAATGCCCCCGAGGAAGGGGCAGTGCAGACTTCCCCAAATTTGGATGACCACAGGACCCTTTGGATGGGGGCAGGGTCGCTTTGTTTTCCTCCAGGGTGAGGGTGGGACCAGCACTGAGATGGCCCAGTCGCTGCCGACGTCAGGGCTTGGGGAGGTCAGCTTTTGTTCTTTCATGGAGACCCATCTGGTAAGATCTGTTTATTTTAAGAAATGCCAAATATTTAAACCATCACTAGATGGCTTAAAATAATAAAGACTCTGTTAATGAATTCATGTAGAGCTTTCCTTCCCAGAATCTTCATAGGAGTGTGTGTCTCTGTCCCAGGCCATCTGTGGGCTGAGAGTCAAAGACAGAAAGTGGCTGCTGAGAGGAGGATGAGGAAGAAAAACAGGACTACAGTTAGTTTGTGCTTTAAATTTGGGGGTTGTTCACCAGAGACTGAACAAGAGAACACAGGTGGATCAGTATAACTCGTCTGTACTATTCAGGACTGTTTGGGTTGTCAGGGAAAGAAAACCAGTTCCAGGCATAGCTGGATCCAGGGGCTCAATGTCTCCACTGCTCCATCTTTCTCTCTTTGTTGGCTCTGCTGTTCTCTGGCTTGGGTCCACCCACAGGAAGACTCTCTTGATGACCAGATGACAGGCACACATCCTGGCCTTCACCTTGTGCAGCTCCAGTGGACTGAGGTTGTCTCCGGGCCCTCCAGCGAGAGTCTCAAGGTTGTCCCTGATTGCCCTGACTTGTGTTGGATCTATAACCATTCCTAACGAGTCACCATGGCCTGGGGGATGCTAGTCTGTGACTGGCCAGAAACAGGCCCCTTGGCTACTCCTGGAGCCCAGGGGTGGGGTGCCCACTGCCCCAGAAACTTGTGGGCTAAGAGGGGATGGTGGTGATTCCTCATGGAAAACCAGAGCACCAACAGCTAAGGGCAGAGAGCAGAAGCTGGCAGAGGACATTCATTCAGGGGGCTGGGTGTCCCCCTCGAGAATAACTTCTCTTCAAGGGGTCCCTCAGACTGTGGCCAAAAGACCTATAATGACCAAGATTTCTCATGCCTGACAGATTTGGCACTGCTCCCGGGGCTCTATAGACACCAGCTGCTTTAATTCTTGCAACAACCCTGGGAGATCAGGGTTCATGGCCCTTCTCCCAGTTCACAGAGGAGGAAACTGAGGTTCAGAGACACCCATTCAGACCCAGAACCCCAAATCCTTAACCACTACCATAACCAGCGTCTTGTCTGAGCTGTGTCTGCCCCCTGTGGCCCCTATGCACAGAAACCCAGGCTCAGCTGATAGCTGGGTCAGGGCTGGGTGCATCCCCTGGCCAGAGCTGTCTCCACTGGAGAGGATGGCCTGGCCCACACACTGGTCTCTTGATTCATATTTGGAGGCGAAGAACTCCTGGAGCCACCCGTGACCCATACAGGCACCCCGAGGGCAGCGGGGAGGGGAAAGACAGCTGCAAGGACTCAGCGCTGAAATGTTGGGCTCCCACAACAAGGGAAGAGCATCTGAGGGTCTAAGTTGGAGGAAAAACAACTGAAAAAAAAAGTCCTACCCATGGCTGTTCAGAAACCAGACAGACTGGAGTGATGTTTCAGAGCCTAGCTTTGACCTCAGATTCAAATTCCATGCCCGGCTCTTCTCACCAGCTGGGGGACCTTCATCTCTCTGTATCTCATCCAAACAAGGGCATGGGACAAAATATCCAACCCATAAGATGACTGTGTGGATTACACAATGTTCAAAGTCTTCTTGATGTGTAGGATGTACTTAATATCTGCTGTGATGAGGGTGATGATGATGATGGTGATGGTAGTGATGATGGTTTTGATGGTGATGTGGTGGTGACGGTGATGATGGTGATGGTGGTGATGGTGATGATGATGGGGATGATGATGGGGGTGATGATGGTGGTGATGGTGGTGATGATGGTGGTGATGGTGATGATGATGATGGTGATGATGGTGGTGATGGTGATGATGATGATGGCGATGGTGATGATGGTGGTGGTGATGATGGTGATGATGATGGTGATGATGGTGATGATGGTGGTGATGGTGATGCTGGTGATGGTAGTGATGATGGTTTTGATGGTGATGATGGTGGTGATGGTGGTGGTGATGGTAGTGATGATGGTTTTGATGGTGATGATGGTGGTGATGATGGTGATGATGGTGGTGATGGTGATGATGGTGATGATGGTGATGATGGTGGTGGTGATGATGATGGTGATGATGGTGATGATGGTGGTGATGGTGATGATGATGATGGTGATGATGGTGGTGATGGTGATGATGGTGGTGATGATGGTGGTGATGATGGTGATGATGGTGACAGTATTGGTGCTGATAGTGATTAACATCATCCCTGCTACTGTAATTCAAGAGACTGGGGTCACTTTCTCAAACCAGTAAAATGTGCTGTAGTCAGCAGATTACAATGAGCAAACAATTGATCAGCACTTTGTTCCCAGCTTCTTCAAGCTGCCAAACCTTCCTGAGTTACTGATTCTGCTCCTCTCTGGCTCTCAGCCCTCCAGAGGCTGCCCACTGCATGTGGCCTGCAAGACCCTGCCTGATCTGGCCCTGCCCTCAGCGCTGACCTCATGCCCCAGGCCTCTCCCCCTCTCCCACCCCACCTGGCCACACTGGCCATCTCACCAGTCCGCAAACACACCTGGTGTATTTCCACCTCAGGACCTTTGCACCTGCTGTTCCCTCTGCCTGGAACACTTTTCCTCAAGTTATCCACGAAGTTCATGCCCTCCCCTCACTCAGGTCTCTGCTCAAATATCCCCTCCTTAGAGGGCTGTCTCCTGATGCCCCTAAGTGTGATAGCAACACCCCTCATTCCATCCCACCAGACCTTTCCTATGTGCTTCCTCCTGTTTTTTTTTTTTTTTTTCTCAGCAGCATTCATCTCTCCAGACAAATCACATAGTGAGCAGTTTATTGCTCATCTCCCCTGCTGAGTCATAAGCCACAGGGAGGCGGAAGCTCTGCTTCCTCGGGACGTGGAGCCCTCCCTCACACATAGTAAGCCTGCTGATTGTGGTTGACCCAGCGGCAGTTGCCTTTTCTGTCACCTGGAAAGAGTGATAAAGGCAGATCTGGGCTGGATGCCCTGTTACAGTCCTACCTGCAGAGGCTGGACCATTCCCATAGATGCTTGGATGCAGGTAGACTTCTCATTAGCGGGAAAATGTGAAATTGGTTAAACTCCCACCCTTTCTGCCCTTTTTCTTTTTCTGAAATTTATATTGGGAGTGCGGGTTTTAGGCTGATTGATTTATTATTATTCTTTATGGTGATACTAGAGGTTGAACCCAGGACCTTGTGCATTCTAAACACACACTCTACCACTGAGCTCTACCCGCCCGCTGCTGCTCATTTTTCAAGTGCCGTTTCAAGCACACCGTGAAAATCCTAGTCTCTGTGTAATATCCTTTTGGCATTTGTGTTATTTGAAGACATCTGGCTGTTGACCCTCTGTATTTTTGATTTGTATGTAAAATAAGTAAGTGAAATACATCCGTGGGGTTTTCCTTATCTGAAGAAAGATGAGTAAGCAACCGCCCTGTGTGCCAAAGAGAGACGGACATGCTTTAGCGTCTGCTGGGTATAGCAGTGAAGTGACTTTAGAGGCAGGTCTGTCCCGCTGAAGCCCTAGGAACCTGTGGTGACTGGCAGGCCGGGCCTGGGGCTTTAGTGTCTACCATCCAAGTGCCTGTTGGGCCCTTTCCCTCCCCCTCCAGCCGTTATCAGCCTCTTTTCTCGTTTGCAAAATGCTGAGCTGAGGTTAAGGGCAGGTGCCTGAGCCTGCGTGTGCACTTGGCCCACGTGTGTGGAGGGGCTCATGCTCCTGGGCGGCTGGAACCCATCTGGGTCCCCCCTTCTTACCCCCACTGGAGCACCCTGAGTGGGAGACGCCGCCTCCTTCAGATTCACAGGGTGGGCTTCCCCCTCCCTGAGCTGGGCGGAGAGGGGCAGGGGGCGGCTTCCACTTGAGGGGGGAGGGGAGAGGCCATCTGTTCCCGGGGGAGGGGACAGCGAGACTCATTTGTTCATAGCCTTCAGCTGCCTCCCCCCCTCACAGCCCCACACCCTTTGTCTGGGCTTCCTGGAGCCGAGCGCCCCCTAGAGCTGCAGTCTGAGGTCAGGGTGGGAGGGGGGGTGCGGGGTGCTCCACCATCTCGCCAAGCAAACATCCCACCCGCATCCCTGACCTGTGACTCATGACTTGGCCAATAAGGGTCAAAGCTGTGATGGTCACAGATCATGCACAGACCTCTAGAGTGTCCCAAAGCCCCTGCTGGGACCGTGTAACTGACTTCCTATGACCACGGAACAAACGACCACAAACCAATGGCTTAAGATACCGAAAGTTTCTTCTCTCACAGCCTGGAAGCCAAAAATCTGAAATCAAGGTGTGTGCAAGGCTGAACTTCCTCCACAGCCTCTAGGGGAGGGTCCTTCCTGCCTCTTCCAACTTCCAGGGGCCCCAGGTGTCCCTGGACTTGTGGCCACATCCCTCCAACCTCTGCCTCCACCTGCAGTCAAATGTCTCTCCGCCTCCCTCCTGTAAGGACACGTGTGATGACACGTAGGACCCATCCAGATCATCCAAAATAATCTCCTCATTTCAAGAGTCTTAACTTCACCGCACCTGCACAGTGCCCTTTGCCATGGAAGGCCACATAGAGGTCCCAGCAACGAGGACATAGGACATAGCCATCTCTGGGCACCATCACCCAGCTGGGTGGAACCCCGTGGGCGGAAGAAAAGGAATAGGGGAGGAAGGCCCCTTTTGGGGGAGAGCTGCTGGGAGCCAGAGGGGGTGTCCAGGAGACCAAGAGACTGGCAGAGAGAGGGAGAGACTTCGTGTTTAAGGTGAGAGGACAAAGAAAGCCCAAGGGTGAAGAGATGAGGAGGAGCCTCTCCAAAGACCCCAGCAGTGCCCTGGATGGCCACAGACGCCGGCACAGGGATTGACCCAGCAGCCACCGTGTGCCGAGTGCTGGCCCAGCTGCCAGCGGGAATGGGCACCACCAGCTAGGACGCGGCACACTCCCGTGCCTGCTGCCTGGCAGGGCTCCTTAGGGTCCAGAAGCAGCTTTTCTGCCCGTGGGAGCAACCTAGACTCCTGGGGAATCTGAGCAGCGCCCTGATCACAGCCCCCAACACACACACACTCCCTGGCCCGCTGTCCCCTTGTCTACTTTCATTCACTTGACAGTGTTCACGGAGGGCCAGCCACGTGATGGGCGCTCTGCTGGGCTCCAGATGCTCAGGGAAGAGCAGGACAGATAGATGCGGGCCCTGCCCCTGGGAGCCTCAGTCCAGTGAAGATGGCAGGAAAGGACCAGATGGTCTGTGTGGTGCAGGATGTAAACATGGGGCTGAGGTGGGGACCTGGGAGCTTCCCCAGACCAGGTATCAGCAAGGGACAGAGTGGGGAGCAGAGACCAGCAGGAGCAGCACGGGCTGATGAAGGGCTTGGCTAATTTGAGGACCAGAAAAGTGGCCCCCGTGACGGGAGAGCACTTATCAGAAAGGATGGAGGTGGGGGAAGAGGCGGGCACGTGCCATTGTGAGAAGCTGGGAGTCTATGTCTAAGGCAACAGGGAGCCAAGGTGGCTTTTAAAGCAGTGGGAGGACCTGATCTGTGGTGTCTTGAAAAGTCACTCTGGGTGGAGAAAAGTGACAAGAAGGGCAAGTGGTGATGAGGAGGTGGTGGCAGACCTGCCCTGGGCGAGGCCAGTGGACGTGGAGAGAGGTGGGTGGGTTTGGAGCGCATCTGAGGGGGTCCAATGCACAAACCCGACCAGGCGGGAGCAGGGGTGCAAGGTGTCCACAGTGGTTTCCTGGTTTGTTGTCGATGGTGCATTTACTGGGAAGACGCCAGCAACTCTGCTGTTTCCCCTTCATCTGGGAAAAGAAAGAGCAGTTGCAGGATCCTTGGGCACGTTTTAACCCCTCAGTTCATTTGGGGATGAAGGACGGTCGCCTTTTGTTTTTTTCAAATTAGGAAGGGATGCAAGTTCATTGTTTAAAAAAAAAAGAAAGGAAGAGGAAGGACGGAAAGGAGAGAGAGTGGGAGGGAGGAAGGAGAGGAGGAGGAGGAGCAAGCGAGAAAGAGGAGGACGGGACACGGAGGGAAAAAGGAAGGAAGAAAGATGGAGGGAGGGAGGGAGGGAGGGAGGCTAGAGGAGCTGAAATGTTACGGAGGAAGTAAGTGAACGTCTCCACGGGCGCAGACCAAGCACACAGTGCACACCGCTCTCCGGCAGGCTTCTCTCTGCGTGTGGAAAAACATAAGCAGGTTCCTTCAGCACCCTTCCTTGTATGTCCAGGGCTCCAGCCCACACTTTTTCCTCGGGGCCTGCTGGGTGCTCGGCCGGGAGAAGGAAGGAGACTCAGGTGATACACATCCGGGTGTCAGGCTCTGTGCTCAGAGGGGGGTTGTCCCATTCCATCTTCCCCTCATCCCTGTCAGGGGACCTGCACATCCCCATTTTACTGACAAGAAAACTAAGACTTGGGGAGGTTAAGTCATTTGCCCAAAGCCATAGAAAGTGCAGATGATATCACACCCAGTCTTTTACCTGGGGTTCCAACCAATCCTCCAAGACCAAGTGTGTAGATCATCAAAACTTACTTTCATTCACTCACTTGTTCTCTCCTCTTTGTGAGGACCTGGGGGGATGTGAAAATGAATCCTTCTTAGGTGCCCTTTCAAACTCCTCCATGGGTCTCTGGCAGCATATTGCACCAAGATGCTTATGTGTCTTCTTAAGTCTGAGATGTCCCTAGTGCAGGGAAGAGCCTCTTCTGTCTATAGCCTCCCACTTAGCCCAGTGCTGGAGTATGGTAGATAGATTGTCAGCAGTGCTTTGTTGGATGTATGATAGATGGATGGATGGGTGGGTGGATGGGTGGATGAGGGGATGGGTGGTTGGTTGGATGGATGATAGATGGTTGGATAGATGGATGATGGATCAATGAATGGATGGATGATTGGATGAATGGATGGATGGGTGGGTGGATGGGTGGATGGCTGGATGATGGATGGATGACAGTGTAGGCAGAAGATTTCTTGCCTCCAAGGAATTTACACTTGTATGGAGCAGTGGTCAGCAAACTCTCATCCAGGAGCCAAATTTGGACTGCCCATTTGTTTTTACAAATAAAATTTTGTTGGAACACACACACACACATTCATTTACATATCCTCTGTGGCTACTTTTGCTTGGTGACAGTGGAGCTGAGTCATTGCTACAGAGACCATATACAGGATCACTTCATGGGCTTGCGACCTTTATAGTCACATGAGGCCCTGTACTTAGAAGGGCCCCATGTCACCATCTTGGTCATCTGCTGTCACCATCTTGAAATTCCTCATAATTTCTAAACGAAAGGCCCTGTATTTTCATTTTGCACTGAACCCTATCAATTATGTAGCCAGTCCTGTCTGTATGAACCACGATGCCTTAAATATTTACTCTCTGGTCCTTAACAGAAAAAGGCGGCCAATCCTGGTCTGGAAAGTAAGACAAGCACCCAAGTCATGACAAATCCCAGGTAGAAAGTGTTGCGTGCCATCTGGGAGGGCAGCACGGTGTCTCAGGAGCTCAGAGAGCAGAGAAGTCCCTCCTAGCTGAGGGATCTAGAAAGTTCCACAAGCCCTTGGTGCTGACAGCATCCGAGGTTGGGTGGGGGAGGCAAATATGCACAGACCACAAGGTCAGCTTGGGTACCACTGTGCCAATGGGGAGAGTCAACTTTCCTTCTTCCCTGATCAATGCAGTGTCCAAAACCAACATTAATTATTCATCGTGAAAGAAAAAGGAAACAATTACACATTGATTTCTGCCCACCTCCCCTGGCCTTTGTTTTGCCATCATAGCCACAGGAAGGGGGCTGCTGGGGCACTGCTTTCATGGACCAACCTGGACAAAGATTACATTTCAGAAGGAGAAGAAGACCCTGAGAAGATGTGCAGGGAGCAAAGCCATTCCAAACTGTACCCAGAAAAAGTTAGGGTTTCAGCACAAGCAAGGATTTTCAGTCTTGGGGCTTTTGCATCTAATGAGATATAAATTCGAAGAGATGGAAGCAGAGCCGGAAAAGCCTAAGCAGCGGGCAGCGGCCCAGGCCCGGCAGAGAATTGGTGGCTTGGTCAATATTTGCTGAACTGACGAATGTATCCTGCATCCCAGAGCAGGAAGGGGCGGGACAGCGGGATCTGGCGGCCACACCTTCCTCTCTGCACCTAAGTGGCTTAACGTAGGGTCCCTGTGGGACACAGGTGCCCACAGACACGCTGGCTAGTGTTGCGGTGCTATCTGGTGGCTATTTTAATCACTACGTGCTTTCGTTCTATTATTACAAGTCTTCAAACAATCTTTTCAGAAGTCAAAACTGAGGCTCAGAGAGGCTGGGTGACTTTACCGAGGCTCCACAGCCAACATGCACCCCTGCTGGTTTGACCCTAAAAGATGCCTTCTTCTGGCCAGATCACCCGGATCCAACTAGCACGACCCCTCCCTCCCGCCTGCTTCCGGAAGGTGGGTGAGTGCTCCCAGGGTTGCCCGCTCGCCTCCCAAGGTTGCACATCGTTTCTGGGTAATCCCCTCTCACCCATTGTCCCGATCACCCTGTGTGTTAATGATGCCCCAATCCAGATGCTCCCTTGGCTCTTGGCCTTTTCCACAGCTCCAGCCTCTGTTTCCAAAGGCCCCCCACCCCCGGCTTCACCCGAGTATCCCACAGGCACCTCTCCCATGTTTCCTCCTCCTCCGATTAGCAGGAGTGAGATGGGTTGAGGCACGCAGCTGCAAGTCTGAGGGCAGGATTCGGAAAGCCTTGCTCGGGACCCCCGTGAAGACCGGGGCTGCTTATAAAGTAGGACGAGTGGGACTCCGGGGTGATGGATGAGGGAGGAAGGGGCCTTCCATGTCTCTCATTTTCTCATTCACTGATTCACGGAGCAGACGTGCACTGAGGGCCAGCAAAGCACCAATCACTGCCTTACATGCTGGGATACAAACACGCCTGAGACGGGATGTCGGGGCTCTGGGAGAGAGAATACGTCAAAAACTAGGTGTAGTCAACTGTCAGAGCCGGCGCGGGGGGCTGGGAAGGGCCCTCAGCCCTTTCTGTCTTCTTCCCCAAGAGGAAGAGTCACTGGCCATGCCTCAGTCAGCAGTGGGCAGGTGTGGCGGGCTGAGCGGTGACCCCCAAAAGACGGTGACCCAGCTTCTGGGGCATCCAGGTGTCCCAGGCTTGTGGCCACGCCCCCGATCTCTGCCTCTTCTCCTGTGTGTCTCTTGTGAGGACACCTGTCACTGGATTTAGGCCCCCCTGAGTAATCTAGGGTGATCTCACCTCGAGATCCTTAATTACATCCCCAAAGACCTTTCTCACATGTAGTTCCTGAATGTTTCAGATGCTTAAAACCACCACCAAAAGGAAGAAATTCACTGCTTGTTGATGGAGAGCGCGTGGCCCCAGCCCTTCTGGCGCCTGGGGGCTGATAGTGCTGACCGCCCTGTTCCCCCCACACCAACCGGTCAGAGGACTGTGCACGAGCTGATCACGCTCCCTGAGGACCGCCCCCCCCCCCTTACCTGGCCTTTAAATGTGCTTTGCTGAAACCTGCGGGGAGCTCAGGGTTTACTTGGGCATGAGCCACCCCGTGCTCCTTGCTTGGCCCTGCAGTAAACCTTTCTCTGCTCTAAACACTGATGTTTCGGTTGGTTTGGCCTCACGGTGCGTGGGGCACACGGACTTGCCTTTGGTAACCCTGGAATGTGCGCCGTGACTTCCGTTTGCAGATGGGGAGACAGAGGCGGTCAAGGGGCTTGTCTAGGGGCACGTGGGCGTCCCGTGGTGGAGTCTTAGGTCCCAACCCAAGGAGAAAGCAGGGAGCTGTTCTCATGCTGCAAAAGAAGCGAGCGAGGAGGATTAAAACGTAACCGCTGGATGCAGCAGGCAGAGAGAGGATTCAGAGCCATGTCCCAGGAAGGCTGGCCCGTGGTGTGGACGAAAGTGCCTCGCAAGGGAGAGCAGGGAGGTCTCTGAAGGGCAGGGCTGGGAGCGAGCTGTCCATGTTCCACGTGGCCTCAGAGGGCAGGACATAGAAGATAGGTGAAAGTCGGAAAGCAGCAGTCGGCTGAGGTGTAGCTGAGCAGAGAAGGAGCCTGTAAGCATCGCAGCTCAAGGGCTCTGTCAGAGGCCACTTGGTGGGTACCTGGTGCGGGGGTTTCAGACCGAATAAAGCTCTGAAGTAGGCGAGTTCTCAGCCCCCTTACAGCCTGGAGACCCCACGGAGCTGACTGCTTTGACCACCCGCTCCCCACTCCCGTGGGAGGACAGGATGCTGACTCCTTAACTCACAAGCAACCTTCATACTTACACCACATTTCAATTTGTCTTTAAAAAATGGGGATTTTTTTGTGAGTCCCATGCTGCAGTTACTAGTTTTAGTTTTTTGAGGAATCTCCATCCTTTTTTCCACAATGGCTGCACCAACCTGCATTCCCACCAGCAGTGTAGGAGGGGTCCCTGTTCTCCACACCCTCTCCGGGGCTTATCGTTTGTGGAATTTTGAATGATGGCCATTCTGGTTGGTGCGAGGTGATTCCTCATTGTAGTTCTGATTTGAATTTCTCTAATGGTTAGTGGTATTGAGCATTGTTTCTTGTGCCTATCAGCCATTTGTATGTCTTCACTGGAGAGATGTTTGTTTAGGTCTTCTGCCCATTTTTTGATTGAGTTTCTTTTTATTGAGTTATATGAGCCGTTTATATATTCTGGAAATTAAACCCTTCTCGGTCGCATCATTTGCAAGTATTTTCTCCCATTTTGTAGGTTGTCTTTTCATTTTGATTATAGTTTCCTTTGCTGTGCAAAAGCTTATAAGTTTAATTAGGTCCCATTTGTTTATTTTTGCTTTTATTTCTATTGCCTGAGTAGACTGCCCTAGGAGAACTTTGCTAAGATTTATGCTGAAGAATGTTCTGCCTATGTTTTCTTCTAGGAGGTTTATTGTGTCTTCTCTTATGTTTAAGTCTTCAAGCCACTGACTTTATTTCTGTGTATGGTGTGAGGGAGGGTTCTGACTTCATGATTCACATGCAGCTGTTCAGCTTTCCCAGCGCCACTTGTTGAAGACTCTGTCTTTTCTCCTTTGTGTATTCTTGCCTCCTTTGTTGAAGATTAATTGACTGTAGGTGTGTGGGTTTATTTCTGGGCTGTCCGTTCTGTTCCGTTGACCCATATGTCTGTTTTTGTGCCAGTACCATGCTGTTTTGATTGCTGTAGCTCTGTAGTTTTGTCTGAAGTCTGGGAGGGTTATTCCCCTAGCTTTTCTTCAGTATTGCTTTGGTGATTCTGGGTCTTTTGTGATTCCATATAAATTTTAGGATTACTTGTTCTAGTTCTGTGAAAAATGTCCTGGGTAATTTGACAGGGATCACATTAAATCTGTAAATTGCTTTGGGTAGTATGGCCATGCAATTGTAATACTGATTTGAAATTTAAATTCCCACACACCCAGCTATTTAGTTTCAGTAAAACATACATCTAAGTGATTAAATACATACACTTTTACACTGTCAAGTTTTGTGCCAATGTTGGAACTATGTAGAAATGGCCACATTTGCTGTCATGAAAAAAGGGTACACGCTTGGGAGACACTACAACAGCCATGTAGTTGCCGTGGTCATGTGACATCACGTATCCTGGATGGGACCGGGCAGAAAAGGGACAGTAAGTGAAAACGAAGAAAAGCTGAGTGAAGTGTGGACCTTACTTAGTAATAATGTATCAGTATTGGTTCATTAACTGCAACTAATGCACCACACTAATATGTTAGCAACAGGGGAGCTGGGTGCTGGGGATACGGGAACTCTCTGTACTGTCTCCTCAGTTTTTCTGTAAATCTGAAACTATTCTAAAAACAAACAAAAAAAATTTATGGAAAAACAAGAATAATGGACACAGTAGATTGAAAGACATTTAAGAAACTGACACGTATGGGACCAAGACTTGAGAAAGTATGAAGACAGAAAAGCAGACCAAAGAACCCTTTCTCTGCAGTTGGAGGTAGAGGAGGAAAGACCAAAGAAGGGCTTTCTATTCAGAATAACTTCTGTTTACTTTTCGGGTCTCCAAGGGCTTTCTTCTCCACTGAAAACGAAGAGAAAAGACAACACTTGGGGTACGATCGTTTGATTTATAAGGATCTTTTCTTGTAACTTCAGCATTTCCATGACACTCTTCAACATGATTTTGATGATTGTGTATAAAATCATCATAAATGGAAGATCCAGGAAAAAAAATTCAGAGATGAAGGACTCTTGTAGAGCAGCACCCAAGATGCAAAGTGCAAGATGAGCCTTTTCACCTGAGACACTGTCGAATTAAAGGAGGGGAGAATGGAATTTCCCCTGGAGTCATCGGGGTTTTACAAGCACTGCTTTTATAGGCAGTTTCTGGCTGGTTTGACACTTTCTGAAACAAATTGTATCTTTGTGGAATGAATGTTTTAAATAATAACCAAAGCCAATTTCCAGATACGCTCCAGCTCCCAGGATTCTGCTGAAACCTCCCTTGTGAAAGTTACACTGAAGCTAGGTATCCGAATTAAAAATAAAATAACTTTTCCAAATATTTTGGTGAAAATAGAAACTTTCCGTTTTATGAGATATTATTTTTGTCTTCCATCTGTACTCCAAGTAAAACAAAATATTAAGGCTTAATTCCATTTTATTTCAACTGTTTAACTTTGCCCCTGAACTTTTAGATAAACATTTACCCAATGGATGAACTGGTGGATTTGAATTTTTTGAAACATAGTAAACATTTTCCTATGTAATAATCTATCCAGTTTCTATAAACTGTATCAATTTATTAGATGTTTTAGCTTCTTTTAAGGTTGAAGAAAGTTTAAGGTTCGCCCAGAATATTTTTTCTAAAGGTGCGTTTATATTCTTTTCTTCCTCATCTTGCTTCAAAAATGGTTCTGGAAGTCATCTCTGCTTGTGTTTCATCAAGTTTTTGAGGTTGGGCAACGCATGGGGAGTGGCTTATTGATTAGATGTAGGATTGAACGGCAGGAAAGCCGACGTACAGACTTTGTCCTTGGTGCTGGTTCCCTCCCTCCCTCCTCTTCCCTCCCCTCCTCTTTCTCTCCTGTCATCTTGGCCCTCCGTCCCCTTGCCTAGAGAGGGGCACAGATGGCAGTTACCTTGCCGGCCACTAGGTGCTGGGTAGCGTCCCCTGGAGTCCGGGAGCTGGTCTCTGCTCATCAGGAAATGATACATACCGCCACCACACCAGAAAGTGAACCGACAGGATACTGGGCACCGTGTTTGCCAGTGGAAACAGGTTCTTCTTGAATGTCAAGGGTTCTGCCTGGCTTCTTCGGGTCAGTTTGCGTGTCCTGTGAACACCTGGGCATCTGCTTCCCGGATGAGCAGGATATGTTTTCTTCCTGAACCACAACAGTTTTCACAGGCGTCGCCACCGGCGACAGTCTCTGATGGATTCTGGTGGCTTATGTTGGGAGTTGGCTGTCAACACCTGGGAGGTGAAAATCCAAGGTCCAAAAAGGAGCCGAAAGCCCAGCTCGCAGACTGGGCCCGCAGCCTGGCAGGAAGTAGCTGGGGGCGCCAGCTCCTGCTGCCCGCACCTTCCCACGTCACCCACGTCACCCAGCGGAGGCAGGGGCGGCCTGGGGACCTCAGCGCCTGCTACGCTGGCTTTGCAGTTTCGAGCCCTGGCCTTGGCCAAGTTACTTTGCCTTTCTGTGCCTCAGTTTCCTCATCTGTCAAATGGAGATAGCGGTCCCTGCCTAGAGGCCCTCCTGAAGATGCCCCAAACAACAGCGCTAAAGCGCCGTCAGCGCCCGTCGCGCAGATGGCGTTGAACAAAGGGGGGTTCGCCATTCCTTCAGCAGGTGGCGCTTTGAGCGCTCACTATGTTCCCGGCGCTGTTCTGGGCACTGGGGATGGGCTTTACAAATACTGGTCTTGAATGTACCTCACTAGACAAATGCTTAAAGGTAGTGGCAGGAATAACTATTCCAGGAAGTGAATGAATGAGTGAGTGAGTGAGCAGTATGTCTACTTACTTCTCTATGAAAGTATTCTAAGCAGCAGATACGATGCCTGGGCTGTGTCGGGTGTGAGTCCTCCATCGCTGCCGAGGCAGACTGCGTCCTGGGAAAATCACTCGACTGTTACCTGGAGGTTTTCCCTCAGTGTGGAAATCCGTAGCCTGGTCGGGGTGCAAGTTCTGTAATGACAAAACTAGCCTCATTCTCAAATTCATAGCAGCTGTGAGGGCACAGCTGTTTCTTGGACGTGTGGCAGGAGGCGTCTGACTTGTGATGGCTGTTGACACAGAGGCGCTCAGGCGTGAGGCTCCGGCTCCTCCCCACGAGGGGGGCGGCCCTCGGTGCCATGGCTCCTGCTGCTCCTTCACTTGAAGCTCCCTTCCTCTGGGCCCCAGTCAGCTGGAGCCCAGCCCCTGTCTGCTTCTGGAGCCTTCTCTGACTCGGCCCCACCCCCGTGCCTCTCCGCTTTCTCTGCTGACCTAAGCCCAAGCCCACCACGTGCCCTCCCCGAAGCTGCTCAGGGCAGGGCCCACACTCTCCACCTTCTCCACCTATCTTCTGGAACATTCAGGACAGTGCACCCCTTAGGTGCACACAGGCAGTGAGTGCCTAAGTTAATAGGTGCCTAAGGCTCACAGTTCAGTCTCCCCTCGGGAGTGGTTAACTTTGGAAAGACAGAAAAGACCTGGTACTTGAAGGTGGGAGACCTGAGTTCGCATCCTGCTCTGCCATTCATCAGCCGCGTGACCTCGGGCAAGTTCATTCACATCTCTGAGCTCAGTCTCATCGTCTGTAAAATGGGGATACTAGAGGGCTGGGGGAAAACTAAGAGCGAGGCTGTCTTCGGGGAGTCCTTATGAGGACAGAGAAGTGACACATGGCTGACAGCCAACACCAGCATTAACTGGCCCGAGAACCCGCTATCGCCCGGTGCGCTTGTGCGCGGAAGCTCAGGGGCTTCCGTGGGCTCCGTGCGTGTCCCGTCTCCACTGAGGCTACTGGCCCTACAGCCCCACGGTCACCTGTGTGCCTGTCTGCCCTCCTGAGACTGGGTGGGTCCCAAACCCGGCTGCTCTCTGAGCCCCTGGGTGCAGTTGAAAATCTCTGAATGTGAAACCCCACATCTGTGTTTTTTAAAGGCTGACATGGTGACTATGTGGGCCTTCACTTATAAACATTGGCCGAGACACTGAGTTTCCCTGGGATAGAAACTCTCATAGATCAGAGTGTGCCTGGTGCTCTCAGTGCACTGAATATGGGAGGGGAGAGGGGGAGGGGCAGGAGCATTCGCAGGAAGGCCGCATCCCGTCTCCTGGGGCCCGGCCCCTCTAATGGCCAGCATGCCCCACCCCGCGCTGACGGCCAGTGGCCTTGCAACACCAGCGGGCGTCCTACCTGAGCGATTCCTGCCTTTCTTAAAGATTAGACTAAATTTATGCTAATGCAAGTCTTACCACACCACCTGGCACTGTTACCCTTTGCTGGGAAGCTCAGCTGTCCCCACGTCCCCAAGTGTCTCACCCACTGTTTCCTTGGTGTCCTGTTACATGTGATAACAGAAAGCCATCATTCCACCCACCCTGGGCTTCAGAATCCCGTCTGTTCTGGAGAAATATGACCTGGTCATTCAGAGCAAGTCTTTCTTTCCCCCCATTTTGGTAACTTTGTGATGAATCAAAATCAAGTCACCACCAATAACTATACTCAGTGACACGGAGGGGTCCCCTCCCTTCTTCTTTCCTTTTTCTTCTTTACCGGAAGTCCTCGCATTTTGGGAGTGGGTTGGCACGTGCAGTTCGGGGGTCAGCCTCCAGGACGCAGAGGGGTCTCTTGCCACTTGGCTTGTTGAGGGAAGGGGGCTTATGAAATGCCAGGCAGAGCCCTGCCTGCCCCCGAGATCACGCTGACAGGGCTGGAGCCCCAGCCCACAGGGTAGACCAGGGCTGGGCTGGGGGTCTCACAGCCTGTCTGTGGAACGGGGGCCTGGCCGCCTCTCCGGCACCATCCGTCCATCCATCAAGAAGAGCCCACATCTCTCCTACACCCCCGCCCCCCGGGCTGGTTCTCTGGCCTCAGCCCCACAGAGGAGAAGGAACACTTCTCCAAGGCCAGATGCTTATCTGAGAAACAAGTTTCTCAGTCCCCAACTGGTCCTTCCTGGGCCTCACCATTTTTTTTCTCCTTTGTTCTTGGTCCTTTTTCTGCTCTGGAGAGATTTTTCAGATGGACGCCCTGGACTGAGGTGAGCTTTGACGTTGCCCCCAGGGATCGGACAGGTGCTGGCCCCTCCCTGGCTGTGCTGGCCTCCAGAGTCAAGGCAGCGGGTAGTGAAGGACTGGGTCAGTCCAGGCGAGACCAGCAGGAAAGAAAGGTTTTCCCTCCTCGCTTCTCCCAAACCTCTTCCTTCTTCCCTTTCTCTTTGCCGTGGGAAGGTTTTCTCTTTCTCCACTTACTCCACCCCCAGATGTCCATGGGCCTGATGCTGGTTTTCCTGTTCACCTACTAAAATTATGTGGGAGAGAAAAGTCATTTACACCTTAGTATGAATTAGATCAGTGGTTTGCTGGTCCTCATCTCATGAGATTTACTGTCTCAGTCAATGAAAAGCTTAGGGACGCCGTAGAGACATTTGGGGCAGTTCCAGGAGAACGGGAGGCAGGGATGGAGTGGGATGTGATCTTGGAGAACCTCCCCAGAGCCCAGGCACTCACACACCAAGCTGCTAACCCGAGTCCTCGTAGCTGGCATCTGTTCATGTTCCAGGACAAAGGATTTTGAAATACATGGTTGAGAGTGATTTGTAGCCTAACCAAGGGCAGGGACAGCTGACTGCAAATCCTGAATATTGTTCTTGTGACCCAGTAGTTCTGTGGGATGCTCGAGTCTGCGAGCAAGGCCAACTTTTCGGAGCAGGATCCCTCTGAGATTGGCATGGCTGTCCCAGGGGACACTGAGGGCTCCATCACAGGGCTTGTGATCTCTTGGGTTCAGCCATCATCAGAGGAGGCCTTGCGTGCTGTCAGGGTGATGTCAGATCAGGTGCTACAGGGTCTTTGGCTAAAATGCACCTCCTGGGCCCCGGCAGCCTGCTGAACCCCAGACCCCCCCTTCCATCTCCTTAACCACAGAGCTCAGACCACGTCACCCGCTAGTTCTGTGCTTCTCTCCCACTCAGAGGGGCAGAGCCCCGCAGCCCCACCACCCCGACCCCTCTTGGACTGCATTCCCCACCAGCCTCAGCAGCCTCCACCCTTGTGCCCACCGCTCAACGCTCATCACAGCTCAGGGCTCAGACGGCTGCAGCCTCCACCTCGAATGTCCCTCCCTGGACAGTCCAGGGCCAAGTCTGCTCATCCTGCCGGCCTCTGCTCAGATGCCACCTCCCTAGAGGGGCCTTCCACGGCCACCCCTGCCCCTACCCCTCATTCACTAGCCTGCCATCTGCGCGCTCCGCTGTGGCAGTCATTGCCCTCCAACAGTCCCATTTGCCTGCCTTCTTGTTCCCTGTCGGCCTCCCCTGCTGGAATGGGAGCCCCGTGGGAGCAGGGAATTGTCTGCAGCGCCCACTCCGTGTCCTCAGCCTGGCGCCCAGAGGTGTTCAGTGAATGAACGAATGTCCCTTGTGTGAATGAATGAATGCCTGAGAGGCCAGGTTTGGAGGTCGCTGGCCCAGATGGCTGAGCATTCCTTCTGTTCAGACCCCCTCAGAGTCTGTGATCATCGTAATGACAAACAGCCCCGCTTCTGTCTTCATCACAGCAGTGACCGGCCGTGTCAGGCGCTGAGCTGGCGTTCCTCACAGGACCCGTGCTGGGCGCTCTGGGTCCATTCCCAGCATCCCATCAGCCTGTGTGTGTAATTGGTACCAAGGAGGAAGTGGGGATCTGTCCAAGGTCACCCTGCAGGCATGCAGGACCTGGGAGTGAAGAGGCCTGTGCCATTTTGATAGATGAGTTAACACTTTCAAGGGTCCACTGGGACAGTCCCTTCCACAAGCATCTATTAAGCCCCTGCTGTGTCTTCCTCTCCTTGGTGACTCAGTATAGGTCGGGGTGAAGAGACGGCCTGACTTTAGCCTGCCCCTGAAAAGGGCACAGAGAAGATGACTGCTTTCCCGTGGCATTTAAAATACCTCCCGGCACAGGGATGCAGCCAGCCTGCCACCGAGATGTCCCTCTGCTCCATGGACCGTGAATGAAGGGACTCCCAAGGCCGTCATGGCACAGCCTCACCACAGTCAGGCGGGAGGAGGCGCCCGCACCCCCAGACCGGCTCAGCCTGGGCCCAGCAGGCCCTTGGGCCAGCGAGGAAACACCCGCCCTCACAGACACGCGGGGGGAGCCGCCAGCAGCAGCAGCCTGTCCGCGTTGGCCCCGCTGGTCCCCGAGCACATCGCTCTGCGGGGGAGCCCCTTGCTCTTGGAAAGGCAGCACCAGTGCGCATCATTAGAAATCTTTTTATTTGCGTAAAAACAGAGTCTGGTTGTCAGAGTCTTCGCGAGGTCTCTCTCTCCTGAGGGGCTGTGAATGTCCCCTTCCCAGCGAGGCCACTGTGGCCCCCCTCGTGGGAAGCTGCCCACGCGAGTCTCCGGACACCTCCACTCCCCTCCACCCCGCACCGGGGCAGCCCTTGGAACCTAAGCGCTGTGTCACTGTGTCATGTTGTGTCTCGGGGATGGCGCGGCAGTGCTAAGGGGGCAACCGTCCGATGGATGAACCGTGGCCCCTCACCTTTCCCCACTGCCCTCCCCTCCCGGCCACATCATCTCCCCCACTGCCTCCCCAGGTCCCGCCAGGCCCCGGACACCTTCACCTGCAGTCCCTCCCCTGCTCGGAGCAGCTGTCCCCTCCTTTTCATCTTGCTGGTTCCCAGTGACCCTTTAGGACCAGCTGAGAACCACTCATTCCTGAGAACCTTCCAGAACCTACTGTCTGTGATCTTTCTTTCTCAGGCCTCTCCCTGGGTTTTCTGACTTTCCCAGGCAACTGTAAGCTCAGTGCAGGCAGATCTGTCTTCTGTTTCTGTCTGGGGCTCACAGCTCAGTGGCTGCACATAGTAGGACCTTATAAATATGGAGAGGGGGCGTCCTTCTATCCCAAGGCCCAGCTCTGAGCCCTCGTGCAGGTTGGAGGCCTGACAAGGGCCGTCACTGGGCTTGTGTGGCAGCTGGACTAGTGGCCCAGGACTTTCCCCAGCAACCCCATCAGCCTGAAAATGCTCAGACAATAGCTCCATCTTCCTGGCTCCTGGGGAGAACCCGTTTGTGAAGATTCCACACCTCCTGCCCTGACAAGGCTGGCGGCTCAGGGGTCCTTTGAGCCAGATTAAGTTGTTCTGTCATGATAGGGCTGGCTCTGCGCATTGCTGGGGTCTGTGGACACGGGCAGAGCCCACGATGTTCACTCATTTGTGCTTTGGACAAATCGTTTTGCAACTTGTGCCGGGCTCCGCTGGGTGCTGTGCCTCCAGCAGAGTAAGATGGACAAGGCTCTGCTTTCCTGGCGCAGCGAGAAAGTGAACAGTCGGTAACAAGTGCTCTGAAGCAAAGGAGGAGGGGACAGGGCAGGCCCTCGGGAAAGGTGATATCCGAGCCGGGACTCGAGGAAGTTAACTCCTGTGACGCCGTTACCAAGTGTCTGCTCTTGGGAGGGCATCCCTCATCATTCAAGGGAAAACAGTCCCCTTTTTGGTCCCCAAAGTAAACAAGTGACCGAGAGCAGGGGGAAGGGCTCCCTGCCACCTGGCTCCTCCCTTGCAGTCTGGCCTCGAATGTCACTGGTGCTGCAGAGGCCAGTCCAGCTGGGTGCTTGGCCTGCAGCCGACAGCCAGGTGCCCGCGTCCTTCCTAAGGTGCAGGGACCGGGCCTGTTCCGTCTCCCCCTGGATTGCAGTGTGTCCCCCTCAATACACTTTGCATATGAAACAATTTACATGGATCTGCTCACACAGGCCTGGAACATCTCTGGGCACCAGCCAGAGTTTTTCTTTCTCCCCTTGTTTTCCTTTTGGAAGAAGTTGGGGCACTGACATCCTCCCTGACAGAGGACAGGATGGGCTCTCTCTTCTGAAAGGGGCTGGAAGGAAGGATTGGAGTGAGTTCTGCAGAGGTGGGGGGGGGTATCAGTGGCTGAGGTCAGAGGTCAGCCTCTCCCGCAAGGGGACCGGAGTGGGGCAGCAGGAAGGAGGAGCCATGATTAAGAAAATCTCAAGGTGCTTGCACTGAGAATCAAATCGTGGGCTAAAACATAAATGAATTAAAAAATCCCTCCTCTGAGGCATCCTTTTGCCACTCAGGGGTGGATGGAAGGGGCAGGAGGAAAAAACAAAGCAAAACAAAAAAAGGATCTGATTTTCCAGAAAGTCTGATTTCAGGTGTAAAAATTCGCAGGAAGCACAAGAAACCAGGCCCAGCTTTTGGAAGTGGCGTTTGTTAAGAGGCCAGGGCACCATGGAGGGGGCGGGTGGCCCTGGGCCCTCTGAGGCCCGTGTGACCACACATCTGGGAGGGTCTGGGTGGCGACAAGCTGTGGTCAGGATGAGATCTGGGTGGATTTCGGACTGCTAATTGTATGAACGTGAGGAAGGAGGTCATACGATCTGGACTCATTTGTACCCCTTTGGGGACGAGCTGGTCTCTGTGTGACTGTGTGTGTGTGTGTGTTCCTACTAACTCCACAGGGCGTGGACCTTTGGGCTTTATCTGCAGAAGCAAAGGGACTGAAGGGCCAAGGTAACTCCTCATGGGTTGTTAGCACGTTCTGCACAGGCGGGTGTCAGTCCTCTGCCTCAGAGGCTACCCTCTCACATGCATTCCCCTCCTTCCAACATCTTACCTCTTAAGAAGAAAGGCTTCGGGGCCCAAACTCATTGAATAACTGGCTTGCTTTCTGCACCTTTGTCCTCAGTCCCTGTGGCTCAGTTCTGGTGTCATTTTCAGGCACGGAAATCTGGAGTCACTGAATGAATCAGGACAAAATAGCCTGGAGCTGACATTCTAGCCAAGGGAGGGGGTGGGGCAGACAGAACAAGACAATGAAGTGAATTATGCAGGGGATGGAGGATGGTGAAGCCTGCGGAGAAAAACGAGGGGGCGGGCAAGGTGGAGGGCAGGTAATGAGAGAGTGAGTGCATGAATGAGTGAGTGAATAGATGAATGGATAAATCATGGGTGAGTGAGTGAATGATCCCCTACCAGCCCACGCAGTGCTATCAGGAGAACCATCTGCCTCTCGGGGTCAAGGAGTCCTCAGGGGAGGCAACTGGGTATGACACCCCACCCCAAGTACTGTGCATGGCATCTCTGAGCATGCAGTCTGAGTGCTCCTGGGGGACACAGACGGCTGACTCATGCCAAACTTACGCTCAGCACCGGGGGAGCCTTGGAGGATGCCCTCAGGTGGTCCAGGTGGCTGCCTTTCGGGTCTTGAAATAGAGAGCTCTCTCACCTCCTCCACTTAAAAGCCGGTGTGACCAGCTGTGCAATCAGATAGGTTTGTAATTAAAGACAACTCTGCCAAAACATGTTAGGAATGTGTCTCCCCATCAGCAAAGATGGTTTTCTCTGAATTGGTGCTCCGCAGATTAAAGTGTGATAAACTGGCCATTTTCCCCCAAACAATAAAAGGGTCCAAGGTAAGCCTGCAGGCTACATGATATGGCAGTGTTTTTAATAATAGTCTCCCTTTTCCTGGTGATCAGACTAATTTGTGTTCACTGCATAAATCTTAGAAAACACAGAAAAATATGAAGTGGAAAATAAAAGCCGTCCACTAGCTTTTGTACGTATTAAGAAAAGGTGCTGTAGCCAGCAGTTGTGGACCTCGTCCCTGACCACACGGGGACGTGACCCTTGAAACGGGGCTTGTCTGGATCGAGATGAGCTGTGCGTGTGGAATACACACCAGGTTTCAAATTCTCATAGGGAAAGAAAGAATGTCAGATAGCTCAATCATTGTTACATTGATCATCTATATGTTGAAGGGTAACATTGTAATCTAATAAGCTACCTAAAATATTTTACTGATTTCATCGGATTATTTTTACTCTTCTAATGTGGCTATCAGAGCATCTCAAATCACCCAGCCGGGCAGCCCCGGGAACACAGAACACGGCAGCACCAAGAGAAGCTTGCAGCCGAGCAGCTCAGTGGCGGGACGGAGACCTGGGTCCTAGCAGAGGCCCTGACACAAAACAGAAGCTCTGCACCAAGTCACACACAGGTGGAGGCATGACCACGTGAACGGCACAGTTTCCAGGGAAAGCCCGTCATGGCCCCCAAAACCCCAGATCTTTTATTCCAGGCCCGGGGTCTCAGGAAAGCCTTGAATCTGCGCATAAAGCTACCTAAGCCTGGTCCTCTGTCCAAGGATGTCTGGTTTTGCTCAATCTTTGAGGAAGCTGTGTGAGGCCGCACTGGTCGAAAAGGATCCACTCCAGAGGGAGACCTGGGCCGCAGACCCAGGCTGTAATGTCAGGGTCCAGCCTCCCTGGAGACGGGTCTTTCGGGGAATCAGGGTTGTGTGTGGTCCCTGCCCCCAGGGGAGCAATAATGCAGGCGTGATGCAGTCCACACACTCACACACACACTCACACACACGCGCATGGAGGACGCAGGTCCTGGGGCTGCCTGGGCGAGAGCCTCTTCTGTGTCACATGCTCAAAGGGCACGGCGGAGCTCCATCCCGGCTCCCTGGCCTCGTCCTTGTCTCTCACAGGCTCCTTGACCTGGAGAGAGGGCACGCAGTCCCGGGAGGGCTCTGCCTCGTGTGGTGTGAGCTCAGGCGAAGGCCGCCTGTGCGCGCGACACGGACGTCCTCTGTCCCCTCGGGGAGCGTTGACGGAGGGGCTGCTGGCCCCAGCCCGGGCGCGCTGCAGCTCTTTCAAGCCCCAGGAAGAAGACTTAAACCACCAGACGGGGCTTTCACTTTGAGAAGCGGGGAGTCCGCGGGCTGCGACCGGAGTCCCCACGCCGCGCTGGGCAGGGTGGTCCGGAGGCCGGCCCGGCAGCATCCTGGGTCCCGTCCCTGGTGGGCAGGATTCCGGATGCCCAGGCATCTATTATCATGGGGCCAACGTCCCGATTCCTGCAGGGTCGCTGGCACGGAGGGAGCTGTCTGAGACTCAACCAGGACCTCTCCCCACACCTCCAAAGAAAGGACCCCAGAGGGTTGGGGGGGGTCATCTGTGTGAATCCATTTGTAGATGGTTGTAATCCCTGTTTAAAAAAAAATGTGAGTTAATGTTTGTAGAGCGCTTAGCATGGTGCTGGCTTGGAGTAAGCACTGCACCACTGCTTGTTAAATAAACATAAACAGGGAAATCTATATTGTGCCAAAGACAGGGAGAGGAGCAAAGAGTGCAGAAATAAAGCAGAAGACACGAGGAGGATGGAGCAGAAATGGATCCGAATGCCGGGACAGAGCCAACTGAACAGAGATGAGTGGTGCCCACTGAGCCAAGCCAGAGAGGCTTCCAGGAGGTGACAGGCTGGCTGAGCTGGCTGGGTTCTAACTCACCCTGGGCATGTTTTTAGAGTTCTTAGGAATTCTCAGAAGGCAGGCCTTGGGTTAACAAAACATAAAATATCTGAAAATCCTCTGATGGCAACAACACCCGTGGATCCTGTTGGGGGAAAACACGCCCCAGACAGAACTTCATGCTTTGGCTGCGGTCCAGAGCGCTGGGCTGGCGGTTTCCGTGCCCGCGGAGTCTCCCCGTCCAGCTGCAGCGTGCCGGCCTCGGCTCAGGGTTCTGACATCATGAGAGGGAAGGAAATGACAGGGGTCCAGTCTCCCGCCCACTGTATCTCAGTTATAAATTCCCCAGGCATGTCTTCCCTGGGGATAATTACACCCTGAGTCGCTTTTAGCGTATTAGGTCATATACCTGTTTGGGGCTGGTTTCTTTCCTACAGGGATTGCCCACCGGACACTTCAAGGGGACACAGAGCCAGCGGGGGCTGGGTGGCCACTGGCACTCACAATAGCCCTGAGTCATGAGCGGCTCGCTTCTTCCACACTCCTCCTCCCACCCGGGCCGCCTGTGAGTCAACAGCATTTATTTAGCGCCTGTGAGTGCAGAGATCTGAGCTGGGGAGAAGGCTGCCCCGCACAGGGATGGTAGAACTGAGGGACAGAGCAGCCTGGTTCCCCCCGGGGCTGTGCCAGCTCACCCTGGGGGGGGGGGTATCTGTGTATTTTGTAGAAGCAAACCAAAACTCCCACTTCGTGTATCTCTAATAAAAAGCCAAGCATCTCTCGAGCCTCCATTTCCATCAAAGCAACGTGGGCAATAAGATCAGCCTGCTCTTCCGCGAGAGCGCAGGCGGGGGCCGATGGTAAGCCCCCTCCCCGCCCCCCAGAGCAGGGTTCTGCACAGGAGCAGGTTTTGCCCCCAGGGGACATTTGACAATGTCTGGAGACATGTTTGGTCATCACACTGGAAGGGAGATGGTACTCCTGGCATCCAGTGGGAGGATCCCAGGTGCACAGGACGGCCGCAGGACAAAGATCAATCCAGCCCAGGTCAGCGGCGCCCAGCGGAGAAGCCTACCTGAGGACACTGTAGCAGAGACCACTGCAGGGACAGTCCCTGCCCCGGCTCACCATGGCCTCATTCTGCTCGCTGTGTAGAGCTTGGTTTGCTCACCCGGGAGGATCAGACACGTGCCGCTGGGCAGGCAGAGAGCGAGACGTTCTTTCTCGTGCGCAACCCCAAGGCGATGAAATTGTTGAAAAACAAAACACCATCAGAAAGGGGCCCTCCTAAGCCTCTAACAAGCAAGGCTCTCACCCAACTGCCTCCCCAGCCTCCTCTCTCCTGCATCCCTTGTGGCTCTGTGTTTGTACCCCCGTGACCATTAAGATGTCAGCAAAGATGAGAGTGCTTAACAGTGGGGGACATCACAGTGACACGGAAGGACCACACGGTGGCAAAACAGGGTGAGCTGTGAAGCCCAGAGCTTCCCAAAAAGTGCACAGTTTAAACTAATAAGACTGGTTTTCCCTCATTCATGAGCGGAGAGTTAAGCCTGCCGGGGAAATCCGTCCCTTTGTGTTTTTAATGAGAATCATTGAGTCAAAAAAAGAAAATGCAAAACTAATGCAGCAGCTTATCTAGAGGACCTGTTCATAAGCAATTGGTGACTCAGAGTAGAGATAATCCTAGCAAGCTTGGAACCAGGAAGGTGACATCATCACCCGAACAAAAGGGACCCTCAGCTGGAAGAACCCCGTTCCCCCTTCCTGATTTGGGGAGAACGTTGTTTTTAACGTCTTGTTGGTCCCCAGCATCCCAAGACCCAAGAACCCCCAGCCCAGGCCATAAGTGGCCTGGGATCCAGCTGACCCCTCCTTTCACCTGCTCTATGCAGAGGTCACCCTGCATCTCCCCTCCACTAGCTGAAGCGTTTCCACCCTGTTGACCTGGGAAGACTAGGGGTGGAGAGGGCAGCGGATGCAGGGAGAGGGGCAAAGCAAGGAAACATCCCCATACCGAGCAAAGAAAGTGATGCTTTACAGGTAAGCAGACGTCTTGAATCTATGCTAAGGCATAGATCACAGAAAGAAGAGGTGAAACGCAGCTTTCTGGGCAAAATCACAGGGAGGGCGCTGTCTCAGGAAGAAGTAGGGAGCTGCTAAGGCTCAAAAACTGTCCCCCACCCTGCAGCCCCAGAGGCCCCTCCTAGGGTCAGGAGTCAACTGTCACCTCCCAAACGTTTGGAAGTACCAATGTACCCAGATTTTAGGAATTAGGTTGTTACTCTTTTTTCACAAATTATATCTCGTAGATGTCTACAAGACCCTTTGCCACTTGAAAATAAATTTAGAACAATGGTACATTAGGGTTACACAACCTTGGTTGTTTACCAACAAGAGTAAGGGAATGAAGTTACATAAGCCTGTGTGTGTGTGTGTGTGTGTGTGTGTGTGTGTGTGTGTGTGTGTGTGTGTGTGTGTGTGTGTGATTCTTCCCAGCCCTAAAAACTTGAACTTTGAGGGGCAGGATCTCCCTGGCATGGCAGACCGTGGAGGACTGTCTCCGGTGGCGCCTTGGCCAGCCTAGCGCACTTCTCCAAACCTCCTCTCACTGTCCAAGGTGCAGACAAAGAGTCCTTTAGGGCCACTCAACTCCCCTTGGCAAGGCCAGCCCAAGGACGGAGTAATCTTCTTGCACCTCTCCAAGTTCAAGAAATTCACAAACTTGAGCCTAAATAGGGGAGGGGAGAAGGCCATGACAATGACAAGATGACTAGTAGGGACCATGGCCACCACTGCCCAGCCTGTCCTGGGCACTGAGCTACAGTTTCACCCAAACTTGACGTTCACGGGAGAAGGATGGAGGCTCTGTGAGCCTTAAGGAGGCTCGCCCAAGGTCACAGGGCTGGAACGTGCCACAGCTGGGACCAGACCCCACCCCATCTTCCCCACCCCATCCTGTCTGAGTCCAGAATCCATTCCTGGAATCACAACAGACTCATGACATCATGACCTTGGAAGCCAGCTTTATAATCATTTTTGTAGGCCCTGAATATTCCTCAGTAGCCACTTGACAAGCAAATATTGAATGTCAACTGTATGAACTCACTGTGAAATGAGCTGGAGTAAAGGAAGTGCCAGAGTCAAGGTATAGGCAGGTTCTTGGGCCTGAGTGCTTGGGTGAGGGGCAATCCAGGTTGACTTCCTGGAGGAGGTGGCATCTGGCACACACCTTGAAGAACTAGCAGAATGTAGGGAGGCAGGGGGAAGGGAGGTATCTCTACCACTGGGCAAGGTTGCGAGAGTGGCCCCTGAGGACTAAATTTGAGTGTGGCTGCCCCTGGAGACTGCGTCCTCCTGCAGGGACAGAGGAGTATGTCCTGAGAAGTACCTACTGTGTGCCCGGCCCCTGCTAGTCCTAGGGTGAGAGCAATCAAAGTCACCATCCCTCCCTCAGGGAGGCAGTAGAGCATCGTGCAAGGATTGCAGGCAGCTCTGGCGGAGCCCCAGCCCCCTCCGTTGGCCTTCCGAAGCCCCCGTCCCCCTCTGCAAAAGGAAGACCAGGCTGTGGGGATAAATGAGATGAACTGTGTTCCAGACTCTGCTCTTGCCTGGTCAGAGAACACCAAACATTCTTTAATTGGGAGTGCTGGCAACATTACGGGGCTCGGGAAAGACGCTTATCCTGGAGGAGATGCACAGAAGCAAAGGGGGAGCTGGACAGGGCGGGCAGGCAGAAAGCAGGGGAGGCTCCCCGGAGGAGGTGAGGACTGAGTGACAGCAGGAGTCAGCCAGCGCGGGTGGAGCGGGAAGGGGCAGGGAGCGCATTCCTGACTTCGATCTCAGAAGCGTCTCTCCTCTGCGAGGTGACCCTCCACCGAAGCGCAGCGTTTGGAGACTTATTTAGGGTGGGAGCTCGGAACTTTCCTCTCCGGTGTGAAACCTTGGCCACCCTCAAAAAAAGCTAAAGGGGCACTTTCCTCGGATAAAAATAAAACTTGGAGGGGCCCGCAGGAATGGAATACTTTCTTCCTGTGTTTAAATTTCTACGGAAAATCTGACCCGCGTGGCCGCCGCCCCGGCCATAGGCGGGCGCACAGCGCTTATAGCGTTCCTCAAGGCGAAGGCCGCCGGGCGGGCGCCCAGGTCCCGAGGCGGCGCGGGGCCCGGGGGACCCGGCGCGGGGTGGGCGCTCCCGCAGCGCAGCGCGCGCGGGGCCGGGCGGCCGAGGGCAGCGGGCGGAGCGGGAGGCCCGGCCCCCTGCGAGCGCGCGGCGAACGCTGCCTGTCCTCTTGCAGAGGCCGCCGGGGCCGTGGACGGGGAGGGCGCGCCGCCCGGCGGTCCTGGCGCACAGGCGGCCGCGATGAGGGTCAACGAGAAGTACTCGACGCTCCCGGCCGAGGACCGCAGCGTCCACATCATCAACATCTGCGCCATCGAGGACATCGGCTACCTGCCGTCCGAGGGCACGGTGAGTGCGCGCGGCCGCGACCCGGAGGGAGGGCCGCGCACCCGCGCCGCTCCCGGGCCGGCGGGCGGGCCGGGGGCGCCGGGCCGCGGGGCGCGGGCGGGGCACCCACCCGAGCACGTGGGCCCCGCCGCCCAGCGCGGCGCCCCCCGCCCCGCCCCGCCCCGCGTGCCCGCCGGCAGCCGCTTCGCCCGGTGCCGGGAGCCCGAGCCCGAGCGCGCGGTTGGGGCCCCGGGTGGGACGCTCCCTTCCCGTTGGTGCGGGCTAGGGAAGCCGGGGTGGGGGAGGGGAAGCCACTACCCCCGGGAGAGGGTGGCAGCCTCCGGGCCCACCTCGCCACCGCCCTCCGGTCCCAGCCGCGCCCTTCTGGGGTTCGCCCTGTTGGCGTCTCCCTCACCTGTACGTGGCTCGGAGTCCCCGGGAGCGGTGCCGGGCACGGGAGCGCCCCACGCCCGGGGCAGCAGGCGGGCGCCGGGCGGTCAGTTGAGGCTTTCCACGCTAGTCCGATCCCCCGCCGGCGCTCGCGCCTGATCTGGGTGGTAGCCGGGCCAGCGCCTACCTGGCCACGTGGTTGGGGTCCCCGCTACCCTCACCTCTCTCTCTGGGGCCGACCCAGCCGTCATAAGGATCTCTGGAAGTCAAAATATGCCCATGACGGTTTTGGCTTCAAGTTGAAACAAAGTTTGCCTGCAGAGGGGAGCGCTGAGACAAGCAGGGCCCGGGAGCCCCACAACTGGCTGCTCAGTCGGGGTCCAGAGGACACATGCCCCCTTCTCTCTCTTCCCCCAACAGCCATGGCCAAGCACCACCCTCCCCAGGAGATGCTGAGCCCCAAGCCCGGGTTCTGCTCTGCCCCAGCCCAGGACTGCCCTGGCCTGCCTCTGTAGCCTTGGCTGAAGGGCGGTGCATCCAGGGAGGTGTGTTCCAGGGAAGGCAGAGACCCTCAGGCCTGGCACCCCCTCAGGTCACAGCCTGCCTCCGGGGGCCTCTGGGGGCTCCTCTGCAGCTGGGCTCGCACAGAAGTGCAGGGAGCATTAGGGACCAGTGTTGGTGGAGTTCACTTGAAAGCTTCTGGGTCGTGATTTCAGCAAACACTGCGTCCCTGCTGTGTGCTGGGCCATGCCGGATCCTGCCCCCCCCAGCACGCACAGGGGATGAGACAGGGAACCCCACCCATCTGGGGCTTAGGGAGCAGTGGTGGAAGGACAGCGACAAGGGACACTCGCATAGCGATGGGCCATCACTCTGTATTAACTCATTTCTCTCTCCATAACCGTGCGGGGTAAGTGCTGTCACTACAGGTGAAGAAACTGAGGCCAGGAAGGGGCAGATGACCTGTCCCATGTCACCCACCTGCTGGGAGGAGAGATAGGAGGGGCCAGGACACAAGCAGGCAGCCATAGACAGCCTGCAGGAGGAATGGACCTTCTGGAGGAGGAGGAGAGAGTTACACCCTCAGTGGGGTGGGGTGGGGCTTTTCCCACAAAGAAATCGCATATTTGAAGGCCACAAGGTGGGACTGTGGAGACACCAGTTAGGAGGCATAAGATAATGGCAGCCAAGGAAGTGGAGAGAGACAGACGTTCTGGAGGTAGACCAGATTCAACTTGATAATGAATTGGTTGTGAGCTAAAAAAAAAAATGAGCCCTTAACAAATGGCCCCTGGGTTCAGGCATTTCAGTTCGGGGATCTGTTGCCTATCCTGATCCAGCAAGTGTCGGCTCCCCAAACTCTGGTGGGGGCCATGAAGTCCGCAGAGAGGCAGCCTGGCCCTCCATTCAAGCTCTTCCCAATCCAGAACAAGCAGACAAGCCCAGGTGAGACCAGTGACCCTTATTCTGCACATAACTCTTGCTGTGGACAGGCTTCGGGTGTGACAGGTTTGGAGGCCTGGGAGTCAGAGACACTGGCTGCAGGAAAGAGAGAGAGCTGAGCAGCATCCCACCAGAGAACTGGCCAAAGATGGGCTGGAAGCAGCAGCTCCGGGAGCTGGGGGACCCTGTGCAGGGCAGGCAGTGTGCCGGCGAGAGCCTCCAAGGGCATCCCCGGCACAGCTCAAGCCAATAATTGTTGCTCAGTCATTACCTTGAGTCACCCAGCAAAGGCGACTCTGAGCACGCAGAGGCCAGAGGGCGTGGACTGCGTTTCATAGCGTTCCTATCCGGTTCCCAGACATGCATCCCATGCTGTACAGTGTCAGCGTCATTTTCGTGGCCCCTCCCACGCAGGCTGTGGTTTCCAGTCTCTGTCTCTGTGCCTCTCTTCCCTCTGTCATTCCCAAGTTCAGGGGTAGAAGTCATTTCATTGTTTCTGTAAAAAGAGGTATCAGAAATGACTCAGAGGCTAGGGCCAGATTGGATGCAATTTATTTCACTAAGTTTTCTTTGTGTTAGTCTTTGAGTGTTTCTACTTTCTTCCTCTAAACTGATGGCTGTTCGTAGCCCAGGATCTGTGTCCCAGCAAGCCCAGACACCCCAGAGACAGGCACCTGATGCTGGCATCTGCCTCCTTGCAAGATAAGAGCACGTCCTCCTTATCTGCTATTGGAGACGGTCTGTTTATAGATTATGGAATTTGCCCAATAGTCATAAACTGATACATAGTCCTAGTGATTTAATTTTTAAAAATTTTTGGAATGGAAGTGAAGGTGAAGGGTGATGTTCCCTTCTGAGCTGAAATTTAAAGAATTTCAAAATGGAAAGAAATTTTCCAGGTCCCGGATTTCATTTTCCCCATTTTTGGAAAAAGTGAATGCGGGAGATTCCCTTAGAATGATTGAGATTTGCCCTGACTTTGGCTCTCTCACAGAAATGTGTGAACTCGGCTTCTGGGGCTCCAGCTCCAGGTAAGAAGCCACATTAAAGAGTGTACCAGGTCCCAGTCCAGCGACTAAGGTGTGGACACAGGGGCCCATCCGTTCTCATCCGCCCTTTTCTCAGAGTCGGGAGGGAGTTTGGAGAGGCAGGGCTGCACCAGTGTAGACTGCCCTCTCGCTGTCCGTGGTTCTTGAGTCAGGGCACACCTGCTGTGAAGGGGACCTCTGTCCCCTGACATCTTCCCACATAACCTCAGGGAGCCATTTTCCACCTTCCTTGGGGCAGCTTGGGGTTAATCTTCAAAATATGTTCAATTCCTCCATCACACTTTGTCCTCACACGAATCCTGTTACCTAAGTTGAAGAGATGTTTTTGTCCCCATCTCGCAGATAGAAAAACTGAGGCTCGGAGCTAGAGAGTGTAGTGTTTAAGTTCTGGCCTGGGTGGCTCTCAGCTTCAGTATCCTTGATCTGGTGGTCCCTACTGGTCACCATGTGCAAAACCCACACCTCCATCACTCACTCACGCACAGATGCATTCATTCCAGCACCGTGCATCCAGTGACGACCGTTAAAAAGATAAATGAGAAATCGCTCGTCCTGAGCAAAGGTGCACCAAGGGGTCACCTGTCCCTTTCTTAAGGATAGAGAAAGGACATTTTGAAGCTTTCCCCAGCCTTAGGAAGTTATGCACACAGTCTAACCCACATCTCTCCTACTGCAAGGTAAATCTTTGCCTTTTTGTCCTGTCCTGTGCAAGAAAAGCACCCACCCTACTCCTCTGTGGAAGGGCCCTGGAGAGTCACATGGCCACCACAGCAGCCTCTGTGGTCCCTGCCATGTATCTACCTTGCCAGCTCCCTCTCAGCCCCGCTCAGAATTGTTCTCCAGACCCTGAGTCTTCCCAACCCTGGAGAGCGCACTAGGAAGACAGCCCACACTTTCTATTCAAAGCTTGCTAACCCCCTATACTTATCCAGGTAGGATCACCCCCAATGTATAAAACCAAGACGTAGCAGACAAAGCAGCCTGCCCAGGATCACACAACAAATCAGTGCCGGACCAGGCCTGGGGGCAGGATCTGGGACTCACACCAGTGCTCGTTGCTGCCTCCTGCTGGCAGTGCCACCAGCCCCCTTTTGTAACTTCAAAATCTAGATTTGGCACTGGCGCCATCTTTAATTTGTGGTCCACTTTGACCATGGGATTATTTTCCCCTGTTCTCCCCTAGTTCTTTATTTGTGCTGTGTCTCAGTTTCCAATTAGAGCAAACTTCTGTTGGGGATTCAGCATCGGCCAGGTCCTGTCGTAAACCCTTTACGTGTGTTAACATGCTTAATTCTTCCAACAACTCTTCCCCACTGAGCTGGTCTTCAGAGGAAAGCAGAGGACATGCACTCGTCAGGCTCTGTGCTGTCGCTCCCCCAGATGGTGGGAGATGTTCAGGGGATGTTTCTACACTCCCAGACTATCAGGCCCTGAAGGTCCTCCACTGGGCCCCCGCGGACAGATAGCTGTTGTTCGGTTTTGAACTTTGTAACCTTTTCCTGTCTCCTGTTGGTGGGGAATTTTCTCCCTGTGTTAATTTCCCTGCGCCCTGACTTGATGGGGTCACTCTGAGCTTCCTTCCTGTTCTCTGAGGGCCTTCTGGTCCCCTTTGCTCAGTGTTCCAGCCAGCCGGGGACATGGCCCGAGCCCACGCCAGGTGTTGAGCCTGCTGTGTGTGTAACAGCTTCTAGAGGGGAGTGTGTTAGGGACAGTCCCAGGCCCGGCCTCAGGGTCCTGCCGCCAGCTGAGGGGCCCCGTGAGTTAAGAGCTTGTGCATGGGCGGCTCTGGGGCAGTCCCAGCACACAGGCTCCGCACTGGCTGGAGAGGCCAGGGACCTCAGATCGTGGAGGACAGGGGAATTTGTCCAGTGCGGGGGAAGCTAGGGAGAATTACAAAGGGCAGGGAAGGAAGGGCGGCAGGTAGGGAGCACAGCACATACAAAGGCAGGGAGAAGGGGCTGAGACGTCCTGGTGCCAGTTAGGCTGGGGGAGGGGAGAGGGAGACGTGGAGGAGGGGGAGAGGAAGCTGGGGAAGGTGTCCAGGCAGGAGACAAGGATGAGCAGTCCAGCCCTCCGGAGCTGTACACGGCCCCTGGCTCCGCTCGGAAGACCTGAGTTCCCCGTTTGGAAAGCAGGGATGAGCCCCTTGTAGAGACGCTGAGTCTGGAGTGCCCGGGATGCTGGCCGCAGGACGTGTACCCTGGCTCCCTGCCCGCCCGGAGACCGCTTGTCCACCTGGCTCTGACCACCCCCCCGCCCTCTTACCCCGCCCAGCAGCAGCTTCGTCCCCAAGCACTGGCCAGAGTCTCCACCCTCCCAGGCAGCCTTTGGGGCTGGGTCTTCTGCCCACTCCCCTGCGAGGGGAGGCACCACCTCTCGCCACCAGCTGATTGTGACTCTGCATTTCCCTGACCTTCCTGCGATATTCAGGAGAATGAGCACCTGCCTTTGGCACCAGGGTAGAGGGCAGGGAGATAAGATGGCCCCCGGGCACCCGTCCTGGAGTTAGAGGGAGCGTCCACCCAGCCCCAGCGTTCTTTTAACTCAGTTCCTCCTCTGGCTGCCAGTAGGGTCAGCTTCTATTATCCACCCATTTTACAGAGGCAGAAACTGAGGCCCAGAGCAGGTAGAGTATCTCCCCAGGACTCATAGCTGGAGAGGGACTGAGCCCAGACTTGCCTAAAGCCCACTGTACCCTGACCTTACCTGTGGTTCTGGGAGCGGTGGGGGCAGAACTGAGGCTCAGCTGGACGGCCACTCTCTCCCTAACGGTGTCCTTATGGCACCAGGGGCAGAGCAAATCACTGGGGCACCTGGGCAGCATGAGTTGACCGCTTCGCCCACATGAGCCTCAACTTCCTCCAGGTCAAGTAGCCCTATTTATAGCGGCCCTCGTGCGGGGCCTCAGAGGATGTGCCCGTGCCGAGAAAGAGTGTTGCCCTACGTCCCTGTTACCGTCGGGCTTGGGGGGGTGCACCCTGGGTGTGCAGACAGGATTCCAGGCTGGGCTCAGCCCACCTGCTCTATAACCTCGGGGCCCCCTCCCCTCACTGGGCCTCAGTCTCCCCCCGACAAGATGAGACGGACAACTCTTTTGCGCCTCTCCCGCCACATTGTAACACGACCGCCAAAGATGCTGCCGTTGTCCCTGGCGCTGTCCCAGGCTGGGCAGGGCTGGGCCTCCTCCTCCCGTCAGAGCCCCCAGCCCTCCCGGTGCCGCCCACCTGCCCACACAGGTGTGGCCCTGCGCCCTCGGCCCCCGGGCAGCTCTGAGGCCCCTGAGCGGTATGGACTTGCTTGTGAGACTACTTCCAGCATGGTTTTATTTCTTTTCTCTTATTTCCAGCGGCGAGCTGGCTGGTGAGCCTAGCTGCCTTCAACTACCAGCCACATCCCATGAGAGTTCTAGAAACCGAGTGTGGCTTTAGCAGAAGCCATGCATCGAGGCCCCTGTGTGCAGGCCCGAACTTGTAACCTGCTGCCCCCAACTCCTACCTCCCTGGAGATGCAGGCAGATAAGGAAACCAAGGCAGGGCTGTGTGTGCGGGGGCCGGCCCTGTCACCCCTTCTATCAGCCGCCACCCTCCGTCCCCCAGCTCATTCTGGCCCCTGAGGCCACCTCCCATGCAAACTGCTGAACTAGGATCTGCTCTGGGGAGAACCCAGACTCACACACACTGGTCGCCCAGCCCCAACCACACAGCGAGTTAGTGGCAGAGGCGGCACCAGGAACCCGGCCGGGCGTGGGCCATTTCGGGCCATGTTCACTGGCCATCAGATGTTGAGATGTGTGGGCGCAGAACCGGAGCTCAGCTCTGCTCTGCCTGGGCCCCTGGGGGCCCATGTGAGAGCACTCCCTGGGGCTTGGCCTCGCAGAGTTGACGCCCGGTTGCAGCAGCCTGCTCCCCCCCCGCCCCAGCCAGCCTGCCCTCGCTCCGCAGGCTTCCACGTGCTGAGTGGCCCGCTTGGCATCCTCAGCTGTGGTCAGCAGCAACGCCTCCTTCTGAATGTCAGCTGCACGAAGGCAGGGCCTTCCGCAGTGCCTGCCCCGGCCGGCCTGGCCAAGCGTTACTGGAAGGAGTCGGGGAGCGAGTGGGTGGCGCACTTGGCCGCTTGACAGCGAGTGGGTTTCATCCTCTCCCCCCCGCAGCTGCTGAACTCGCTATCCGTGGACCCCGACGCCGAGTGCAAGTACGGCCTGTACTTCCGGGACGGCCGGCGCAAGGTGGACTACATCCTGGTGTACCATCACAAGAGGGGCTCGGGCAGCAGGACCCTGGCCAGGAGGGTCCAGCACGGAGATGCCGGCCCGGCAGCCCGCGGCGGCAGGCAGGACCAGCCCCTCCCCGGGAAGGCGGGCCCGGTGGGAGCGGCGGAGCCCGAGCCCCCGCTGGACTACCACGAGGACGACAAGCGGTTCCGCAGGGAGGAGTACGAGGGGAACCTGGTGGAGGCCGGGCTGGAGCTGGAGCGGGACGAGGACGTAAGTGCCCACCGCCTTCTCCCGGGCGGGCGCACGCGATGGGCCGTTTTCAGGAGGTGGTGTGGCACGTTGCTCAGCGTTCACCCGTTCTTAGGAAAATGCTGACGCTTTTCTGGTTAAGGGTGGGGACCCTGATCCTAGGCCCCACCCCCACTTCTGCCCTGGGGGCGGGGCTGGCCGTCTCAGGAAGGTCAAGGCACTTCCCTCTCTGGTCAGTACCCCCTCCCCGGGAAGATGTGCCCGTTTGATGGACGGAGGACCCAGCTCTCCTGGGAGTCTCCCTGCCGGTTGACCTTGGCTTCTCGGGGCCTCAGTTTCTCCGTCTGTCAAACGAAGAGGTGGTCTGGCTGATCCCTGGGGGCCCTGGCACGCTGAGATGCCGTGATTGCAATGCTGTTTCTAGACGGAGCTCCTCTTTTTGGCAAAGCCTGGGAACCTTTCTAAGCGAAGGTTTTCTGGGGAGATCAGAAGGTGGGCTGGCCTGGCTGTGGCTGGCCTGGGGGCAGAAGGCACAGCCGTGTTGGGAGAGGCAACCTTGGCGGCCCTTGGTGGCCCTGGGGATCGCGGCTCAAGCCCTCAGCTTCTCAGTGGGTTTGCTGAGGCTCCCTCGCCGACTCCTTGACTTCTCTGTGCGCGTGGCGTTGGGGGGCTTCCTTCCATGAACACAGGGGAGTCAGGGTGAGGCCCCCAGCCTGTGGAACCGTCACCGTGCGTATTAACCAAGAGTCAGCAGCAGTCTTTGCAGCGCAGCAGGAGCAGAAAAAGCAGTCAGCATGTCAGCGCAGGGCCCCGTGAGTCCACAATCAAGTTCACGACAGATGTTAGCGTCCGTCTGCCGTTTCCTCAGTGAGAAGCGCTGTGTCCCTAAGTAACGAGCGCTTCGAGTCCAGAGATGAGGCGGGTCTGGGGGACTTAGATGAGAAAGCGAGTCAGTTAGGGAGCCCGCGTGAACACTGTGTCACAAGCTGATGTGACTTCCCTTGAAAATCAGCAGGCCTCTTTCTGCCTTGCCCTGGGGGTCGAGGGGCCCTGTGCTCGGCAGGGACCATCCCTCTGGGTGGTGTGCACCTGCGGGGCTGTGGCGGCCTGGCGGGCGTTGGTGAGTTCTGCTGTAGGGTTGGTTCCCGCTGGAGTGGCCAGGGCATGAGGGGCCTTAAAGGTTGTGACTGTCAGGAAGCCAAGATGGTTCCTGACAAGGGTGCAGAGAGCCCATATGCCTGACACGGAGGGCGGCAGCTGCAGGCAGGGGTGTGCTGGTCCTTCGCAGTTTTCTGTCTCTCTTTGTCTTAGACCTGAGCCGGTTCCACTCAAAAGAGAGCAGTCAATTCTCACTGACTTTTCGCAGTCCCGCCAGGCCAGCCCCGCAGCTGTTTGTCTGAAAAATATGGCTACTATGCAAGTCATCCGTCAGAGACAGGCGAGCCTAGGGGTGCTGGGAGGCAGAGACCTCCCCAACGAGCTGTGACCTGGGCTCTGTGCTCCGTGTGCCTTGTCTGTTCAGCAAGGGATTTACCCTCTGTCCCTGCTACTCTTCCCTGTGTGCAACCTTCAAAGCTCACGTTTGCAAGGACCACCACCTCCCCGAGGTCTGGAAATTCACACTGATCCCGGCCAGACCCCAGGCCCTCCACCGGGCCTTTGCAAGCCTTCCTGGGCTGCTTAGGCCTCAGTTTCCCCATGTGTCAAACGAGATAACGGCAGTATTTACATCACTGGGTTATTGTGAAGCGCTTCACCCCGAATCTGACGCTCAGGAACTTCTTACTGGCTGGTGTTAATATTCGATCACGTATTATTGTTCATGTGGAAATGGAAAAGCAGAGCTCACAGAGGAGAGAGAAGGGCCTTTCCAAGTCCAGTCACATGCCACGTACGTAGTGTCCTTTTAAAACCTTCGTTTTCTCTATCATGGCTTTGAAATAAAATGTAAACATAGAGACATTGGTCACTGTCACCAGAGAAGGTCGAGTTGTCCAGATAAGCAGCGAGGATTCTGCACCCAGTTCCAACGTGTGTGGGTGGTTCCCCCCACCCCCTAGCCGTCCTCGGACACCAGCTGGGTGCTCTTCAGCTTCACTCACTTTGACCACTAAGTATCTGGACCAGACGGCACAGGGTAGGGCTCAGGCCGACAGGCGCCCCAGCCCCTTCAGCCAGCATTTGTGAGCCCCAGTGTGCTTCTGACCCGCTGGCTACAGTTCAGAGGTTTCAACCGTTTGGGGTTCGATTAGTTTGCTAGAGCGGCTCACAGAACTCAGAGAAACATGGTACTTACTAGATCATCTGGTTTATTATGAAAGTATGTAACTCAGGAACACTCAGATGGAAGAGATGCTCAGGGCAAGGTGTAGGGAGTGGGTGCGGAGCTCCCAGGTCCCCTCTGAGCACCAGTCCCCCCAAATCTGCCATGTTCGCTGACCCATAAGCTCTCCAGACCCTGTTCTTTTGGGTCTTTATGGAGGATTTATTACGCGGGCACATCTGATTAAATCATTGGCTATCGGTGATTGGTTCAACCTGCAGCCCTTCTCCCCAACCCAGACATCTCAGGTGGGACTGGAAGTTCCACCCTCTAGTCATGTGGTTGGTTCCCCTGGCAACCAGCCCCAATTCCTTTGGAAAGGAGGTACTTTCCAAAAGGTCACCTCACTCACATAACAAGAGGCACCTTTCTCGCCATCCTCACTTAGGAAATTCCTAGAGTTTTAGGAGCTCTGTCCCAGGACTAGAAGACAGAGACCAGAAATACATTTCTCTGCATGCTCAGCATGCACGAGGTCCTGGGCTTAATCCCGGTACCTCCACCGGGAAAAACACAAACTTTAATAGAAAATATATATATATGTATTTCTTATTGTAAGTCACTAGATCCCAGTGACCCAAAATTTCGTCCACTGTTTGGCTCTCCAGCTTAAAAGCCTTCCCAGCAGCTGACTGGGCCTTTTTTTTAACGGAGACGTTGCTCTGGCATAGACTAGACAGCTCAGGGGTTCAAAGCAGCCGACCTCCAGCTGGAGCCTCAGAGCACCACCGCGCACCCCGGGCCCCGGGTTCCTGAACGCCCCTCGAGATGACCCAGGCCAGGGCTGCTGGGAGAGCTCCGTCCACGGCGGCCAGGCGCTTCCACCCGCTCCTCGGAGGCCCGAGTCTCTTCAGAGGCCGGCTGGGGTGTGGGGCCAGGCCAGCGGGTGTGTGCGGGCCCCTGCCAGCGAGATTAGCAGGAGGACCGCTGCCTGTTTCTTTCCGGGGAGAGACGCTTGGCCAATGACTCACTCCCGGGGAGGGGAGGGGAGAGGTGCTCGGGTTACAAGGCATGAAAGGGTTTGCAGTTTGGGGAACAAGATCACCTGAGAGAGCCCAGTCCTGCAACCTTACGCACTTTGAAGCACAATTTGGGGCTTCTGTGCTTTTACCTGGAGAGAGAAGTCCATGGAATCCCATCAAATAGGCAAACACTCAGCAATCCCTAAAAGGTGAAGATTCGTTGCTCTAGAGCGGAGTCTCTGAACTTCAGCACTGCCGACTTTGATGTTAACCGCATCCCCAAAATGCAGCCAAAAATGTCCCCAGACATCACCAATGTCCCCGGCGGGCCGATATTGAGAGCCTCCTTTAAAGGCTGGATGGGAGTGTTGACTGAAATATAATCACACAACGTGAGAGCTGTGGATTAAGCTGTGTTTGGGGGCAAGATGAGGACTGTAGCCCCGGAGACAGCCTCCCAGAGAGCTCTGAGGAGCTGTTCCTGAGAGGCAGGGGGAGCACTCAGCATTACATGTGATTTCAGCGAAGGGGGCATGTGCAGCCGAGCACACACGCAGGCAGAAGGCTGCTGCTGGTCACAAGGAGCAGATGTCACCATTAATGTAAGTTTTAGTGCTTTTCTAGATATGAGGAGATGCAAGAATTGGGGTCATAAAATCTCCTGAAAATGCCTAACTATCTGAAGGCCTATTCGGCCCGTTGTCCCAGAGCACAGGGCGACTCATTCCTGACCCCCAGCCTGCGCTCCTCCCCAGGAGCGCTGGGGGTCAGCGGCCGCAGCGGCTTGTGATTTAATCCAAGCAGAGGCAGATGGCAAGTGCCGATTTTCAGTTAGCAGGAGCAAAAGGAAAGAGGGGGCGAGAGAAATGAAGGGAAGATAAACAAGGCCTCCGGGCGCAGGAGAGCCCCTTTGAGCTGCCTGCGCTCACCGGCGGCCCAGAGGTACACGACCTGCCTGTGTTCCCCTGGGGGCCGGCGAATGTGTGAGGCTGGACCGCTCCTGGGCAGAGCGGGCCCCTGTGTGCAGGGCGAGCCTTTCTCCCGAGTCAGGAGGTTTCCTGTCGTGAAGACATCCCATGATGGCTAGTGGAAGACCAGCCTGGCCGAGGGCACAGGGGGGGCAGCTCTTGGGGACACGTAACAGTGAGTGTCCTGGGGCCGCCGGCATAAATGACCACAGACTGGGGGGCTGCCAACAACACAAATTGATTCTCTCCCAGTTCTGGGGGCCTGAAGTCCAAAATCAAGCTGTCAGCAGGGCCGTGCTGCCTCCCAAGGCTCTAGGGGAGGGTCCCGCACACTTCTTCCAGCCCTGGGGGCCCCAGGCCCTCCTGGGCAGCGGCCACATCCCTCCCGCCTCTGCCTCATCCTTACTCGGCCTGCTCCTCCGTGTGCCTCCACGTGCCTCCCCTCTTCTTGTAAGGACGCCAGTCATTCTGTTTAAGACCCGCCCTAACCCGGCATAACCTTATCTTGATTTCTTCTGCAAAGACTGTTCCCAAGTAAGGTCCCATTCACAGACACCGGAGTAAGGATGTGGACATCTCTTTGGGGAGCACTGTTCACCCCACTACAAGCTGAGACTCCACACACGGGGGTTATCTCAGGAGCAGGGTGGCTCAGGGACCCTAGGGGTACAGCTAGGGGGGCCATGGCTTCTGGTTGGAGGGCAGAGCAGGGCAGGTGGTGTGGCCCAGGGGAGCCCAAGCCTTGGCCTGGCCGCCTCAGGGCAGGGCCTGGGATGCGCACAGGAGCCCCGGTTCCCGTCCAGATGCAGTCTGGGGCCCCGCAGGTCTGGGCGGCCCCGCCCTTGCCTTTCTAACCTGCTCCCAGAGCACAGGAACCTGCTGGCGCTGGACCATGCTTTGAGGTGCGAGGCGTGTGCTGACCTGTTCCCCCACGAGCCATCAGAAACATCCCCTGGGAAGGACCCCTAGTGTCCCCGCAAAAGCCCCTGATCCACTGTTCAGTGCCCCAGAGGTCACCCCAGACAGAGACCCTCCACACTGGGTACCCTGGGCTGAGAGCCCTTGGAGAGGGGCTTGGAGAGGGTCTGGAAGAAAGGTGCTCACATAGGACGGATAGAGGTTGAAACTGGCCGACAGGCTCTGACCACGGGTCCCTCATTGCACCCCAGCCTCCCTGGGCACTGTGGGCTCAGGGGAACTCAGGTTGAAAATTGCTTCCCCAGACTCCAGCCAGAGAGGGGCCCTGGGTGTCACGATGGGGTCTGGCGCCTTGATCCGGAGGATGGCCCCTGGAGTCGGCTTCACATGTGAGGGTCCAAGAGGGTCCCACGTCAGAGACCCCCCGGGACAGCATGCATAGTAGGAAATGAGGAGGAGAAAGGTCACTGAGGCAGGAGGCCCAGGCCTTCCTTCTCAGGGAGAGCCTCTCCCTCCCCTCCCCGCCACCTCCAGCAGCCCTGGGGTCAGCATCCAGGGTTCCCATTAAACTGACAAGAGCAGTTTGTGGCCAAAATGTTCCCTTGCAACTAAAACCCATCAGCATTTTTCAGGTCTGGCCTCCAAGCCTGGACGTTATTTATGTCCAATGGTCACGCCAAGAAGGCCACACACTGAAGTCCGGGCTGTGCGCTGGGGGTGTCCGAGGCCTGCACTGCCCTGAAGTTGAACCTGACCCGGCTTTGGCAGCGTTATTAAGGCCGCAGACACAGGAACCCCGTAAAGTCAGTGTGCTCTCATGGCACAGCCGGGGGCTCCTCTCGGCGCCCCGGGCTGGCGGGCCGCTGCTTCTCCGCGGTCCTCAGGGCCGGTGTCGGTCTCGGCCGCATCTGTTTCCCATCTTTGTGGATGTTGTTTTGGAAAAGCCGGTGAGGAGCTGACCGCGGGAGGATGGGTGCTGCTTCTGCACTGGGACGTGCAGTCAGGCGGCGAGGATGCGGCCTCCGAGCTCCCGGTGAGGGTTGGTCCCTGCCCAGCCACTTCCTAGCTGAGCAGCCTCGGGCAAGTGGCTTCCCCTCTCTGGACGTCAGTTTCCCTGTCTGTAGAATGGAGATGAGGGCACTTCCTTCCTCCTGGAGTGGTGGGCAGGGAGGGGGACGTGGCCCTTGCAGTTTTCACCTGAGGCCAGGGACTTGTCAGTTTGGAAGCAAGCCCCCACCCAACCCCGTGCGGGTGCCCTAACCCACCGCCCTAACCCATCGGGGGCACAGGAATCAGATCCCTTTACAGAGGGAGGAACCAAGGGTCTGTAAGGAAGGAGGAAGGAGACCAAGACCCCCAAGCCTGAGGGGCAGGGCGAGCACTTGAAGCCGGGTCCTGGCTCCTAACCTTGTGTGCTTTGCCCTGAACCATATGGTCTGCAGCCCCCCATTCCCACCCCGAGGCTTAGCACCGCCACCATGGGCCTCTCCCACAATAGGATGTTAGGGGCCTCTAGTCTGGTCCTGAAGCTGTCATTTCTTCATTCATAATTCCACCATTACACATTCATTTCTTTGGCCCTGAAGATCTTATGTCTCTTGAGTCTTAAGGGCTGGAATTTTATACACCTCAGCAGACTTTCTTTGGGCCTGTGTTGGTTTTGTGGAAGCACACTTGTCATAAAGTGAATTCTGGACGTTTTTTATTAAGTCACATCTTTAAAGTCCCCCAAAGACAGCTCTGCCTGGGTCCCAGGCGGTTGGGCTGAAATCTGCGTCCCGCTGGCTGCAGTTCTGACATCCGCTTGTGTCTCTAGGCCGGCGGTGGGCCCGAGTCAGCTCTCTCTGCCTCATCAGGGATCCTGCCTGCCGGTGTTAACCCTTTGGGAGCTTGACCTAGGCGGTGGTGGGAGTAGTGACGCCAGGGAAATCGGCAAATACTCAGCTACAGATCTGGGTTGTTTTTTTCCCTCCTGGAGAGGACCCCGCTGCTCCACCCCTACGTGTCTCCCTTTCCCTGGAGACATCAGGTGTCTTCAAACGTGTCTGTTGAATTTCCAGTTCTCGTCATGATAGTCTTTTATTTCGGGAAGTTCAGTTTGGCTCTGGTCCAAGTTGGCTGTGTCCATTTTTAATAGTTTCCTGTCCTTTGCAGAACCTTTCTGTCTTGAGGTTGGTTTCTCTGGACGAGGTGAGCATAGCTGACGTGGTAGCTATCTGATCCTTTGAGAGTCCCAGGCTGAGGGAGTCCCTTCTGATGGTTCCCCTCCAGCTGTCTCCTGTCCTGGTGGGCCTGCACTCTTGCCCACTGGCCACCACCCTGACATAGCCCGTGGTGGGCACTCAAGTCGGGAAGGAAGGTGCCCTTGTCTTTGGCACTTGCATTCATCACACATCTTGAGGCCATTACAGATAGAACCACTCTGAACCGAGGTCACGGGCTGAGGTGCCTGGACCTTCTGGGGCCATGGCCTTTGGGACCAGAACTTCTTGGGGTGGTTCCCATCCCTCCTTCTCCCGCTCAGCTCGGTACCAGGACTGCCTTCCTTGCAACTCCCGGGGTTGGAGGAGGGAGCCCTTTGTCTGAGTGTCATCTCGAGGGGGCCTGGCTCATTGGGGCTCCTCTCTTAGACTCCCCATCTTGGGTGGGCCTGGGGCGGAAACCTCCGTCTCCCCTCCAGCCCACGTGACTGCATCAGTAGAAGCCCCGGGGACAGCATGGTCACTCCTCTGGCCTTCTCAGCTCTTCAGCAACTCTAAGGCCATGACATTTATTTTATTTATTTTTTTGTCCAGCATTTTTTGTTTTCTGTGGGAGGGTGAGTAATCTCCCCGCCGGTCATAGAAGCAGGACTGTGAATGAAAACTTACCATTTATTCCTTCAACAAGCCAGGCCCTGGGGTCCAGACCCCGTCCCGAGGACTGGAGGTGAAGCTGCCCCCACCAGTCCCGCCTCCTCGCCTCCCATGGAGACCACATTCTGGGTCCTGGCTCACAGGAGGCGAGTGTACCATGTCTAGGATGGTGGGGAAGGCCTGGTGGCCCCGGCGCATCACGTGATCGTGCCCGAGGGACCGGAAGCCACTCCTCCTGGGCAGTGCAGATGTGGTCAGCAGTAACCACGCCGTGGGAAATGCCAGTCAGCGGGCGACCTCTCCCTGCAGACCCACGCCCTGCGGCTGAGCGCATTCCCGTCCCTTCTGGGAGCCGACCGGGTGGAGGGTGGGTGTGAGCCTGTCAGGGTCAGCCCCGGGGAACGCTCCCGGCCTGCACCCTTGTCCACATGTGTCCGCACAAAGAATACCCGCCAGTGGTTGGGGAGAGGCGCATGGGAGCATCCCTGGCTGCGCACAGTAGGTGATCAGCAGGGACTGCCCTCTCTTTATGGCCCACTCAGCAAATATTGAGCACCTACTCCGTGCCAGGTGCTCTCTCCATCCCAGGGACACATTGGTCAGCCAAACAGATCCGGCCCCAGAACCAGCATTCCAGCTCACCTCCGTGCCGGTGCCAACACCGCCAAAAACGAGCCTGGTCGTAAGGGACTGACCTGGGAGGTGGCCCCAGATGTCATGTGCCTAGAAAACTCATTCGAGGAAGAGAACATGAACCCCCCCAGAGGGCAGCCCTGGGTGCTGGGAGGCTATCCAGGGACAGTGGTGTCCTCACTGGGGCTGAGGACGCAGAGGGCAGAGGGAGGGGGAGGTTGACCAGGCCCCTGTGGTGGTCAAGGGCCCAGCCCAGGTCTCCCACCTGGGCTCCAGGGCTTCCTGTGCCCAGCTGTGGCCAGGAACCGTCTTCCTATGCTTCATAGGAGCAGCATCCTGTGTGTGCAGCTCAGCCCTGGCCCATGGTCAGGCAGGAGTCACCAGGAGCGGGCTGTGCACCGTGAGGACACAGTCAGGGGAAACCCTCCTTGTGGCCCGTGACCCCAGGCCTAAGCACTCAGGATCCCTAATACCCTGATTTCAGTACAGCTGCTCTCCAGGGCGGGCGACAGCTCCGCGGATCACGGTGGGCTGGGGAGATACTCTGCCCAGGAGCCCTCTGGGTGCTGAGGGCATCCAGGGAGAGCCCATGCTCGGCCTTGCTGATGCCAGCCTTCCAGCAATCTCCGAGCCCACGCTTCAGACAGGGTGGGTGGCCGTGAGCGCGCACTGGAAGCCACGGTCCACCTGTGACTTAGCGCGAGCAGGCTCAGGTGGCCGTGGCGGGGAGGGGTTCCCAGCATCCTCGCGTGCCGCGAGTGCCCCGTGGGGATGTCGGTGCTTGTTTTGTTTGTGATTTTCTTCCTCAGAAAAGGAAAATGCCAAGAGCAGCTGTGGTGAGGGCTCCATTTTTGCGAGTGGGGCTGGGAGTGGAGGTTTAACCCCATTTAGTTCATGCTGAGGGAGCAACCTTGGCCCGACCCTGCTCCCCTGGTGGCCAGCATTCTGGGGGCCCCGATCCTGCCCCTCCCAGAGCCCTTGGCCTGGCCCTCCCTACGCCCACGCTGTGGCTCGCAGCCCCGACAGTTCTGTGGCCTCCAGATTTCCCACACAAGGGACCAGAGTCGGAGGCAACCCACTGCTCCGGGGCATCGGCTGGGGGAGGGGACCCGGCATCTCCTGGTTTCTTCCGACTGCCGCCAGGCCAGGCACCAAGGTTTAAAACATCACAAATGTGTCCTTGTCAAACCGGTCCCACGACCCCTTCCTCCAGTGCTGCCAGATGTTTTCCTGGGAGGGACCCCGCTGCTCACGTCAACAGCGGAATGTGTTTTCCCAGGGAGGCCGGCTCAGCCCTGGTCCCTGACCACCGTCGGGAGAATCTCCATTGACTCAGAAGAATGTATTTTGGGTCTTTGCGTGTGGGTGAGCCCTGTGCACCAGAATAAACCTAAACTGTAACAGGAAAGATGAGTTCGGCTGCACAGGGCTGCCCATGGTCCTTTCTTCCTGCTCAGGGGTCCCCACAGGCTGGCCCCATGCCCGCAAGTCACCAGGACTGGAGGCAGCACTGACTTCTGTTTGATCTCAGTGCCCCAAGGGCTTCCTGGGGCTGCAGAGGGCTTTAAGCTTCTTGGCCAAAGGAGTCCGCGCAGATGTGATCTCCGCTGCCTGGGGCGGGGAGAGGCGGGGTAGCCTCTCCTGCACTGGAATCTCCCGCCAGCCAGGGGGCCCGGCAGGGACGCTAGCAGCACCAGGGATTCCCCCAACTGTGACTTTGTATTGCAAAGATCTGCAGATGAGGAAGAGGGAGGCTCAGAGAGGTGGAGTCACTTGCCAGAGATAACAAAGGTGCGGGCCAGGACTCCAACCCAGGCCACCCAATTCATGGCTTCCCCCGGTGGCCACCCTACCTGCCCCTTGGGGGCAGTGGGAGGATCTGGACTCCCCTTGCCCAAGCCCCCAGGGCTGCCCGCTCTAGTCCACGCTGAGATGCACCCGATCCCAAGCCCATGCACTGCGTCCCCCAACCCTGGACCGTCAAGTCAGGCTCCAGGTTCCCCAGAGGTGTGCCCTACACCAGCACACCTCTGAGTCTTGCCCATCCGGTCCCTGTGCCTGAGCGCCCTGGTCCTGGCTGTCTCCTTGAAGCAGCCTCTCTTGGACCCCTGCTTTTTTGACGCCTCCAACCGCTTAAATAAGCCCCCTGCACCAAGCCCCGCGGTGCTCTCACGTGCCATTTCATGATGAGCATCGTGCGGCTCCTGGAACCTGCGCGTGACCTTATTCAGAAGAAGGTCTTTGCAGATGTAAGGTACTGATCTCTGGATGAGATCATCCTGGATTAATGTGGACCCTAAAATCCAATGACAGGTGTCCTTAGAAGAGAAGGGAGGGGGAGACTGGAAACCCAGAGCCACACAGGGGAGTAGGCGTGTGCAGATGGAGGCAGAGGTTGGGGTGGTGTGGCCACAAACCCGGGACACCTGGGGTCCCCAGGAGCTGAAACGGGTGTCAGCCACACCTCCCTTCCTTGGCCTGGTTCCCTTCTGCCAGGACCCCCAGAGTTGTGGAAAAGTGAGGTGGGGCCTCCACCTGGGGGCCCAGCGTGGGCTCCAAGCCCCTGGGTGCCCTCGAGAAGCCTGGTGGACCACAGACCCCACTGCCTTGGAGCCCCTCTGTCTCGGAGAACATCATGTTTCTTTGCTTTTTGTTACGACGGGACACCCCAGTTATCTCGGGGTGATGGGGGAGGCTGCTGGGGTTACACATGCCTTCAGTGGGGGAACGTGCTATTGGCGCCTTAATGCCATTCATAGATGAAGGGGGTCTCTGAAACTTGAACTGCAGGGGAGACAAAGAAATAGAAAAGTAGAGTTGTTGGGTCTTGTCGGATCTCACCCACGATTAGCAGTGTGGACTCAGGGCGGCACAGCCTGCGTGTGAACACCGGCTCCCACACCTGCCGGCTGCACGCTGCCTGCCGGGCCCTGACTTTCCACCCCAGCTTCAACGAGGAGTAATTGACACATATAATTGTGTATGTTTAAAGTCTGCACTGTGATGACTCGGTAAACATAGGCATCGTGGAATAATTACCCAGATCAAGATAATTAACACATCCATCACCACACACAGTTAACTGTGTGTGTGTGTGTCGAGAACGCTTAAGATCGCTCACCACCTTCCGAGTATACAATGTCGTATCATTAACTGCAGTCACATGCTGTTCGTCACATCCTCAAAACTAAATCCTTCAACTGAAAGTTGGTACCTCTGACCGATGTCTCCCCACTCCCAGCCCCCAGCCCCTAGCAACCACCATTCTACTCTGTTTCTATGTTTGTGTGTTTGCTTTGGTGGGGGACATAATTAAGTTTTTTTATTGATTTATTTTGTAACGGGGGTACAGGGGACTGAACCCAGGACCTTGTGCATGCTAAGTGCACGCTCTGCCACTGAGCTATACCCTCCCCCTCTCTGTTTCTATGAAATCAGCTTTTTCAGTTGTTGTTCTATATATGTGATACCATACGATACTTGCCCCTCTCTGTTTGACTCGTTTCATTTAGCATAACGTCCTCCAGGTTCATCCATGTTGTCACAAGTGGCAGGATTCCCTCCTTTTTGTGGCTGAGTAATATTCCACTGTGCATATCTACCACAGTCTTGATCTGGTCGTCTGTCGAGGGACCGTTAGGCTGTGTCTGTATCTTGGCTATTGTGAATAACATTGCAGTAAACCTGGGGGAGCAGACATCTCTCCAAGATCCTGATTTCATTTCCTTTGGCTAAATACCCAGACATGGGATGGCTGGATCATATATGGTAGCTCTAGTTTTAATTTTCTGAGGAACCCAGGCAGTGACTTCATCTCGCCGAGCCTCACTGTTCCCATCCGTGAAGGGGCCAGTGGTCCTGCCTTTCCCTCAAGCTAACTGGAGTCCATTCCCTCGAAGCTCTTGGCTTGTGCTGCCCCTGGGTGGGCAGCACTCAGTGACCCTCAGCTGCTCAATCCTGTCAATCAGACATGCCGGACCAGAGAGAAGTGACTCGTCCAATGTCATGGCAGTTCAGCGGGGGAGCTGGACCTGAACATGGGCCTGCCGTCGAGCCGGCTCACATTAGGAGAAGGCAGTGCAGAGCAGGGAACCCAGGGGATGGGCTGCGTGCAGGCAGAGGTGTGTCCTGACCCCACGGAGACGCCCAGAGGGGACCATCTTTACCATCACCTCCTCACCCCTGCCTGACGGGTCCCGAGTACACCCACTCGGCTGAAGGGCCTGCCTGGGCTCTCTATCATGAAAGGGCTTTTGTGGCCCAGGCTGCTTTAGGGACCCTCGACTAACCCCCTTGAGAACTTCCCAGGCCTTGTGGAGTCTGGGCCTCCCTCCAGGCCCGCCCCTCCCTGGCTCTGCATCAGTCCTACAAGACTGGGGGAGCCCACTCACCTCCGAGCTTCCCCGTGCCGTCCGGAAGGAGGGGATCCCAGTGGTGCCTCAGCACATCAGAGGAGCCAGGAGGTGATGGCCGGCTGCTGTCCCCAAAGGTGAGAGTGGTTTTCAGCCCCACGCACCTGCTCGCTGACAAAGGACTTCTCTCCTCTTTCCAGACGAAAATTCATGGGGTTGGATTTGTAAAGATCCACGCGCCTTGGAATGTGCTGTGCAGGGAGGCTGAGTTTTTGAAACTGAAGATGCCGACAAAGAAGGTTGGTGCTGGTGTCTACCCCAGATGGTCCCTGGGTCTGGGTTTTGCAGACACCCAGCGGGAAAACGTCAGGAGGGTCTGAATTGTTATGAAAGTCTGATCCCCGGCCCCCACCCCAGGAGGGCAGAGAGTGTTACCCGGCCCCACAGAGGGGCCCAAACAGAGGGGCCCAGGACCATCTCCTAAACACAGACACGGTGAAGCTTCCTGCTCTGGCTTTTCATACTCAGTATTTCCGTGCATTCATCAGACCCATTTTAATTACGCTTCCTAGCTTGCTGGGCTGCTGCTTCTTAATCTCTGAAAACTTCAGGCTGAGAAGCGGTCTGACAGTGTTTCTGCCTGAGCTTAGCGAGACGTTGGGGTCTCCTTTACCACGCGGAGAGGAGAGCCGGAGGGGTGAGGCTGTTCTGGGCAGGGAGTCAGCTCCCGGCTGCTCAGACCCACCCCAACCCTAGGCATTACCTCTTTTTAAACAGAAGTAAAGTTTGGGGAAGTTCTCTGGACTGTACAATAGTTGCCTTTCTGGCTGGGATCTCCTGAAACTCTGAGCTTTCTGGAAACCCAGGCACGGAGGGGGCGTTGTGGCCGCTCCCAGGACGTGCCGTGTCCATGGGGTGGGCTGGTTCTCTGACCGTGTCAGAGGAGATCCCCAGGGCTGCGGCTCAGCCGATGACGTGCATCCCCCGGCCCCGTCTTGTCTGCAGCTGTATCACATCAACGAGACGCGTGGCCTCCTGAAAAAGATCAACTCTGTGCTCCAGAAGATCACGGACCCCATCCAGCCCAGGGTAGCAGAGCACAGACCCCAGACCACCAAGAGGCTCTCCTACCCCTTCTCCCGGGAGAAGCAGCACCTGTAAGTGTGGGCCCTCAGCTGCCTGCCCCTTCCCAGGGGGCCCTCTCTGTGGTCATTCCACCCCCTAGTTGTCCATGACTGGAGGAATGCAGGTGTGGGATGGAGTCTTCTGAAGCCAAAGGGAGTTCTCCATCCCCCGCAGAAGTGGGGATTTCAGCCCCTGGAGCAAATTCACATGAGAGCTTGTGATTCGTTGGCACAGAAGTCCTGGAAATAATTTCCAAGGTCACTATCAACTCAGGAATTAAGGGGACAAAGAGTCTTGTCCTTCTGCTGAGTGACACAGGGAACCTAGTATGGGCCTTGGATTAAAGCCCCAAACCGGTGGTCTGGGCATCCTCCCCCGGCCCAGCCCTGTCCCTCTCATGATGCGTTCCAGGCAGAGGATCTAGTTAACTGCACCTCCTGAAGGCTGCCAGTTCTGGGAGCCGAGAACCAAAAAGCAGCCCCAGCTGGAGTCCTGAGGCCCCGGGGACTCACAGCCAACGGGGTTGCCTGGCACTGCTGCACCTGTTCTGGAACCTTCCCTCCTCCCCTGATCCCGCGGGGTAGCGGGGCATAGCCACCTGGGTCAGCGGCGGCCACAAGGCCTCTGTGGAGCCTCACTGGGCAGAGCTGGAGCACCAGTGTTGCAGAAAAAACGTGTTACACCTAAGTGTTGTAGCTCAGTGTTACAGCTCGGTGTCACCGCTCAGTTGTGACAGCAACCTGGATCTGGGATAGAGACCAAGCAGCACTCCGAGTTGGAGAACTCAGGTTTATTACACCAGTGGGCCCAGAAGAATCAACACTCCCAAGTTCCACACCCTGTCTATAGGTTTACACAGTCTTTTATAGGCTGCCAGTTTACACTTTGCAAAATCGTATGCAAATGAGGTATAATGAAAGTTGACTAATTAGGAACAAGCTTTGTAGAACTGGACCAATCAGAAGGGAGAGAGATAACCAATCAGGAGTGAGCTCCATGCAAATAAAGTACTACAAATGGACCAATCAGAAATTAGGGTAATGAACCAATCAGGAGTGAAGGAAATAACCAATCAGGAGTGAGCTCAGGGAACCAATAGAATTTTAGGGGTAAGTAAGCCATTTCAGAGGCAAAAAGTGAGATAGAGCTTCTGGGCCAGGGAACTGGATGGTGCTGGTAGGAGAGTAGTGGCCCTGCCTGGGGGTCCTGCTGGTCTTTTTATGGGGCTGGGTGGAAAAAGAAAGCTTGGGCTCTGGGAGCCCTGTGGGACTTGGATGACGAGCTCTGAGGGGTGGGAGGGCTCCTGGACACCCTCGATCTCATGGGACATGAAAAACTGTGCCTCGGCTCAGACTGGGGCTTCTGCCCTGGCCAGTGTGTTAGTCACAGGGCAGGGGCCACTTTCTTTACTAGCTGTGTTTCCTGATCCGACTGGGATACGAAATAAGAGAGGAGGAAGTGGCCCCAGCCCAGCCCCTCCCACCAGCTCCAGGACAGGGGCTCCTCCGGCATTGGAGGGCAGTGCCCCCCTTCCCCCACCCCCAGAGCTCTGGCCTCCCTTGGCTCTGCCTTGGCTGACTCCCTCAGCATCCCCAAGAACCCTGTCTTGGCCTGGCTCACCTCCAGGCTCTGGGCCACCCCCACCCCTTGTCGCCCTCCCCAGCTCTACCCTGATGGTCTTGGGGAGTGGGTAATGTATTCCAGAGACATCCCTCTGCCCCCAGGAAGCCTTAGGAAATCTCTGTGTCACCCAAGACGTCAGGATGGAAACCATTTGGAAATTATAAGGAGACTGTCTTAAATATTGGAAGCGTCTGATGGTAGAGTCTCCCTGGCGGTGCTAAAGCAGAGACTAAAATCTGCCAGCTAGGGGTGTCATCAGAAGGAACGGGATCCTTGGGGAGGGAGGTCTGACCACACTTGCTGCTGGGGTCACTGCCCACCAGTGTGGGTCTCCTAGCCACCCCAAGTGGTGAGGGGGACGAAAAAGACTGTTCCACATGCTGCCAGAGTCAGGTCACACTTGGGGTGCGGACCGGGCTTTGCCAGTTTCGCAGTCACTGCTGGTGCGTGAGGTGCGGTTTCCCAGGGCCTTGGAAACAGGGAGAGCAGACTCCGGTGAGCTGTGTCTTTTTTTTTCTTCCCAATATTTCAACAGATTTGACCTGTCTGACAAGGATTCCTTTTTCGACAGCAAAACCCGGAGCACAATCGTAAGTATTGCTCGCTCGTGGGAATCGATTGCTCAGCAGCAAATGTGGCCCCGGGGAAACGGATGATAATTTCATTTCAGCCAAACTCCTCTGGGTGAAAGGGGCTCTAATTGTCTGTGACCGAAATAATTAGAATAATAACACCAGCAGGCTGTGAGAGCCCTGGGGACAGCCCGGGTGGAGCAGGGATGAGGCAGAGGGATTCCAGACCCGTCAGGTTATTTCCACGCGTTCTGACATCTTTGAAGTTCCCAGCACATCTGTCCAGCCTCCTTGCTGCTGGCCCTCAGTGAAATTTGTCCGTTCCTATCTGTCTGGAGGTTTCCAAGCAGGCAGGCCTGGCAGGAGCGAGGAGCAGTGGAGGCAAATGCATGAGGGTTGGGGTAGATTTCTGGGGCTTTGCCAGATGAGCAAACCGAGGTTTGAAATCTGACCAGGCCACCCTGCCCTCTCCTGGTGTTGGTTTAATGTTTATCCATCAGCTGCCAACTTGTCCGCCAGCCAAAAAGCTGGGCCGTGCATAGCTCAGGACCCAACGTCTGTTTAAACAAGAATTAACCTCGAAGCCAAGTGGCTGCTCCTCTCTCCCCCAGAAAGCCCAGCCTGGCGAGGAGAGGGTCCAGACGGGGAGGAGGCGGCCCCTTGACCTTGAGCAGATAACTGCCCCTCGCGGCCATGTCTCAAGACGGGCAGGCGGCCAGGCAGGGGACAGTGGTGCCGGCCAATTGGTGTGGGGGGCTCAGGCCTTTGCCAGGACAGGTGGTAGATCCAGGTCCTGACCCCTCCCAGCCTAGTGACTCCCAAATGGGACGAGGTGGCTTCCTGCTCAAAGGGAAGCCGTGCACCACCCCCCCGAGGGTAACCCGGACGCAGTGCCAGGAGCACAGTCGCTGCTGTGGTTTTTAATTATTGACCGTGTTGCCAATTCAATTAGCAGTTAAATCTCATTATCATAAACAGTAAGAAACTCGTGTATGCAGAAAACATCAGTGGCCAGTGAAGCTCAGGGCTGGCACGTGTGCAGAGGAGGGAGCTTCTCCCTCGTGGACACCAGCTGCTTGGGAGAGCCAGACGCAGTTTAACCTGAGTAGTCTTACCTTTTCTGTGTCATTTTGGGATGGGAGACAATCAGCATGGCCGGCTGAGGAAACTGAGGCACGTGCCTTGTTTCAGTGAGTAAGTGTGCCCCAGTTTTACGCTCTCTGGGACCTCCAAGGCTCTCTCTGAAGCACAGGGCAGGGTGCAAAGTCATAAACGCCCTATTGCTGTCAGGGAGGTGGCCCGAGGTCGGGGCGGCAGATGCGGACGGAGGCTCTGGGCTCCGCTTTATAATTGAGCTTAGTCCGTGATCCCCAAGTCACAGAAAGCGATTCTGCAGGACCAGTGAAGTGTCAGCTAAACAGTGCATGACTCCATTTACCTCTGGGGTGGGGGAGCAGTCTCTCCTAGGGACTTGAAGGTCAGTTTGTAAACCACCAATGCTCCAGAGAAACTCTTTGGTGACTCGAAACTTTGTCCTTGGTTAGTCTTGGGGACCCAGCGCTGTTCTGGACAAAGAGATGACGATAGCCCCTCCTACCTCTTCCCTGGGCTCCTGGCATCGGGGCGGCCTAGTGTGCAAGCAGATAAGAGCCAGGATCAGCAGGAAACAACAGAAAAGGGCCTAAGGTGCTGATCATAGGACTAGCCCATCAGCCTGTATGCACTAGGGAGCCATAGATGGTTGCAGGGCAAGGTCCTAGAAAAATCACTGCCAGTGGCTGGCTGTGAGAGGGCACGTGCTGGGTGGATGTGGTCATAGTGGTGGCTGTAAATGAGGGCTGTGGCCACAGGTAGCAGGGAGGAGGTGGTTATGGGAGAAGCATCAAGGTCAGGACAGGGCCACCGATTAGATTCAGGGGATGCTGGGGCAGGACCCAACTGACTGGGTGATTCATTCATTCATCATCGGTCAGTAACCGAGCTCCTGGTGTATGCCCAGGACTGGCGGGAGGGGAAAGGCAACAGGCACTTCTATACTGTGGCAGGTGTGGAGGGCACCCGGGACGGGAGAGCAGAATCAGAGGGCAGAGTGACGGGGGCAGTGGCTGCTCGGTGACGGTTTGTTAAAGGGGCCCCGCAGCCATTTAGCTCTAGAGAGATAAGCACTTTGGGCAGAAGGAACAGCCGGGGCAAAGGCCCTGTGGCCTCAGGAGAGGGTCGCTGAGTGAGAGGGGCAGTCTGGAGGCCGGGTGGCTGGGGCAGGGCTGGGCAGGCGGAGATGAAGGGAGAAGGTTGGATGGGGCACCGCAGGGTGGGAACTTGGAACCTTCCGGGGTCGGGGGGTGACTGGAGCTCTCCAACCCGCATGCCAATTCTTTTCATCCCATTTTGCAGGTGGGGAAACTGAGGCAGGGGTGGCAAGGTAGTTTCAAGACAACACAGCTACAAGGAATGAGACTCAGGCAGGCAGACCCCCAAGGCAGGGCTCCAAGGGAACAAAGTGAAATATTTTGTTAGTAAAGTGGGCACAGGTTTCTGGAACATTCAGAACCACACCTGGGATTGGCCCTATTGGCTGGGTCCTCATACCTTCGAATTCCAACTCACATCTCAGCCCAAAGGGATGACAACCTTCCACTGGGGTGCCCGGGACACCCGTCCCCTGAGCATCTGCACAGTGTGGGGGATGCTTCATGGAGGGAAGTAAAAATGGGCCCTTGGGGCGACCTCCTTGCCCAACTCTGTCTTCGGGAGCTGGTGGGAGGCTGGCACTGTTGGCCGCCACCACCTCCCTTCCCGGTGACCCGTGTCCATGTTGGCCAGCCCACCAGCTGCCTGGAGTGACGGCCGCCCCTCATGTCTCCACAACAGGTCTATGAAATCCTGAAGAGGACAACATGTACCAAAGCCAAGTACAGCATGGGTAAGGCACGCGTCATCTCCGTGGGAGGTGGGCAGCCAGGCTGGGTTTTTTTTTTTAGAGGGTTTTGATTTAAGCCTGTGTAACAGTTTCAGGCAGGAGAGCCGTTCCAGGACCGTGGGGCTGTTTTATGGCACTTTTAAGCACCAGAGCATCCTCCTCTCTGGCTCGAGGCATCTTTGATGGCCTGAGGAGCCTCTCACAGCAGAGGCAGTAAATTCTGGCTGCTGGAAACTAGAGGGGAGACCGAGATGTCTTCAGTCTCTCTTGACCCTCATAGTCCAGGGGAGGAAGTTAGGATTCCAGCCAGGGGCGAAGGCCTGACGCAGCAACCAGACTCGCCAGCCAGACTTGCAAGCAGCCTAGAAGGCGCCCTGCTCGGGCTGCAGTCTGGCTGAAAGGGGCACCCCACCGTGTGTGCCCTTTGACACATACCCGATGACACTTGCCCTGATCCAGAACCTGCCGCAAAACCATCCCCACTGGGCTCCTTAGGTACCGGTTTACAGAACACCTCAACCACAAGTGCAAAACCTTCCCAATTAAATCAGGAACAGAAACCCCCCACCACCAACACTGGTCCCTTGCCCACAGTCACAGGCTGAGTTTGCTAAAGCAGAGCATTTCAGAGCAAAGGAATGCCTGTCCTCAGCCTTTGCCCGCCTCTTCCTGAGCTGTTTTTGGCTCTGCTGAGAGCCAGCAACAGTCCTTCATGCTGTAGAAGCATCTTAAGTTTCGAGGCTGTGGTTCCAGGGGCCCAAGGAGGGTCTGGTAAGAGCCAGAGTCTTTGCATCAGGAGAGGCTCCCTGCCTCCTGGCTTCCTGTGGAGGGAAGAGGCTGCAGGAAGGGAGCAAAGAGCAGGAGGAGGAGTAAGATGCTAGCAGCTGAAGCCTGGGGCAGGCCCGGGATGCGGGGGCGGGGGGGGGGGGGGATGGACCGTCCAGGGTCAGGCGGCCTGCACGTTTCCGGCCCAGCGCGGCCAATGGTCAGTCGCAGGGACACCCTTCTGGGCCTGGAATCTCTGAGCCCGTGTCCTAAGTCAGTGAGGGGGTGCAGCATTCAGGAGTCAAGAGGTGGCCAGGAAAACTGTCCCCAGAGCCCAGCCTCTGAAATCAAGAGCCTCTAGGGTGACTCAGGCCACCAGAGGTGGGAGAAGCTGGTTCTAGTCCCAGCGCTCATCTCAGACCTCAGTCGTCCTTTAGGGTCCCCGTAGGGTCCTTTCTGGTGGAGGCTTGTGTGGTGGCTGTGAAAGTTAGTGCTGATCCCCACTCCAGGTTATCCTGGGATTGGGTGTCTCTGGGTCCTCTGGCCCGTTCCCTGGCAGGGCTGGTTCCCAGGGCTGGTGACAGACAGGTAGATGGAAGGGCCCTCTCCGCACCTCATTTCATATTGGCGCCTTGTCTGAAAGCCCTCGTGACCTCCAAATTTGTGGATGGGTTCTATCACCCACCAGCCTCTGTCCCAGGTAGGTCCCTACCCTCAGGGAGTTTATATCGTGGAAGAGGTAAACAGATCATAGATAACCAGGTAAACCAGAATGTAATCTTGCCGGTTGAGGGGGAATGGGGGGTGACAAGAGGATTTGGAACCAGTGAACAGAGGTCTTTCTGATGAGATGACATTTGAAGGGTGAGCCTTCCAGACGGAGAGTGCAGCTTGTGCAAAGGCCCTGTGACAGCACAGCCTTGTGAGCGTTCTGGGGACAATGAGGAGCCAAGGAACCTGAATCAGGCCCCTCATTCATTTTTTTAATCACAGCTGAACTTTTCACTCATGTGGCTTTGGCCACATGCTCCCACCTTGCTCTGGCTCAGTTTGGATTTCTAAGCGTCCCTCAGGTGCCCTGACCATCCCAGATCAGTAGCTGAGGAAATGGTTTATTTTTAAGTGGATTTCAGGAAGTGACTTTCACACCTGTGTCACAGCAGAGTAGTAAAGAGTGGCGGCCAGGCCACTGAAAAATGTGACCCGCTTACCACCTAGAAAGCTTGTTCAGCCAGACAGAGGGTCCTGTGACCAGCAAAGGGGTTCATGGAAACTCCTGGGCCCCCATGGATGTGTGCAGGGCAAGATCAGATCTCCAGGAACCCCCGGCCCCATGCTTGGCTGGGCTCCGCCTTCCCCCTCACGGCACTGTCTCCTGGAGCTGGGCGCCCGAGTCCGCACCTCTGGACTCTCAAGACGTGCAGAAATGGTTATTTTTCTAACGCTCCCAGTGCGGGGCCTCGGGCGGCAAACGAGGGCCAGGCCATCATTCCAGCGCCCACCAGAAGCCCACCAGGACGGCGTGAGTGAGCGCGTTTCCCCCCCAAATGCAGCTTTGATTCTTCCAGGCCCTTTTTCATGTAACTAATAGCTGGATGTATAAACAGGGCAAGGAGAGGGAAGAAAGAAGGACTCTGCCCTTTTAAACAAAAGGCGAAAATGTGGTAAATACGGTAAGTGCCTCTGCCCTGCCACGCAGGGCCCGCAGGCCTCCTCTTTGGCTTTTCCAATCAACCTAAAATCTAATTCCAAATTGTATATGTGTTTCTGACACCATCAATTTCCCCATCCATATTTTTTTCTCATGATTCAGCTTTTCCTAACCACTGACAATCCACCTTCCTGATCTCGCAGGCGGGGGTCGCTGGTGAATTGCAGGTTTGGGGGTGCCTTCTTCCTCCCAGACGTGATTTCCTCTTGGGGTTTCCTCTGTGTCTTCCTAATTCTGCCCATACAGCATGTTTTCACCATCGCCTAGTCAAACCCCGGGAGGAAACCCCAGAAAGGTGGCTGGGCTCTGTGCAGCCAGGCGTGGCTCGCTTTGAAAACAAATTCTCGGTGATCCAGACGGTCCTGGGGCCGCTCTGGTCGAACCTGAGCCGTGGGAGGCATGCCTGGGCCGTAACCCCTTGTCTCTACCTTTATTTTCAAGGCATCACGAGCCTGCTGGCCAACGGCGTTTACTCGGCAGCCTACCCCTTGCACGATGTAAGTAACCTTGACAGGCACGGATCATCTCTGCGTCATTTGATTCCCCAAATCCCCAGGGCCTCGTCCCCAAGGGAGCCCTCTTTCTCCTGCAGTCTGGGCTTTCTGCTTTGGCTCTCCCGTAAATGTCAGCCACGCACAGCCCTTCCCGCTTTCCCCAGGTGGGGACCAGAGTCACACACACAGCCGTCTTTGCTCGCAGAGCCATTCCACCAAGGCGGGGGCATCTGTGGCAGAAACTCTGCCCCATCCGTATCTGGACCTCACAGCCAGCCGGTCCACAAGATGCTTCCCCTGGCTCCATCTCCCCCACCCTGTCCTGCTCGGGCTCTGGCGGAATGACCAGCGCTCTCTGTGCATCTGCTTCTGCAGAGCAAGTGGCCAGCTTCCTGAGCTGAATCTCCAAATCCCACTGGCATCCCCCTGACAAATATAGCCTGTGACCACGGCTGCGTTGTCTTGGCTCAGGATGGAGCGAGAGAGGATTCTCTTCTTGTCTCTATGGAAACAGGGACGAGAGTTCAGCAGGGCACTGGGGATGGGCCACGGGGCCTGAGCAGTGTGGGAACCCCGGATGGAGGATCTCTGGAACTTTCCAAATGTGTGTTACTGCAAAGACTAGGAGCGAGAGAGGGCAGGCCTGGGGGTCACGGGACCCAGATTCTAGTCCTGGCCACTCACTCCTCTGTGGCCTTGAGTGGAGGAGACAGCCCCTGCCCTCTCTGAACTTCAGTATCCCCATCTGCAAGTCAGGAATAATACTCACGCTGCCAGTTGCCAGGGCTGCAGTGGGTTTTGGAGGGGTTACAAAAACAGAAGGGCTTTTGGGGAGACACTAGATTGGACAAACGGAGGGGACCAGCACAGCACATGGTCATCTCCCCAGGCTGTTGAGTGGGAGGGAAGACGTTCAGCTGACCTGCTGTCGAACCCTCATCGCTCACTGTAGGGATCAGGGCCTCCCCCTCACCGCAGGATCTGGGGTCAACTGATCCCACTTTCTTGCCTCCATGCCTCCGTTCATGCTGTTCCTTCTGCCTGCCATGCTCTTCCTGCCTCCTCTGCATGGAACCTTTCTTCTCCCCTTCCCCCAGCACAGTAGAGTTCTTTCTCTCTGGGCTCCATGCTCCCTGTCCCACAAAGGCAGCACTGTTTGGATGCCCTTCCTTGGGCCTGTATCTCATGAAAACCCCCACACTCAGCACCTAGTATAAATGCGGTGTCGATTTGGGTAGGACTGAGTCAAGTTGCCTTGGCGATTGACCCAAGTTGCCGTGGCTTGAGGAATGTTTCAAGGGCAGGGCTCAGGCCCTGAAGGTCCCAGCCAGCGCTCCTGGCTCCTGCCCGGAAGGGGCCTCGCTCATCCACCCTGCTCAGGTCTGCTCAGTTGTTCAGCCCCACTGGCGCCGGGAACACAGCCCTGCTTGGCCTTGGAGCCAGTAACCCCTGCCAAGATGTCAGAGACAGAAGGCGGAATGTTTCGGGGCCTCCCTGCCTGTTTGAGTCAGCCTTTTAAGTCTTAAAAGGGAAAGAGGAGAAATCAACATTTCTGAGCACCTACTGCATGCAAAGAACCATGTTTCATAGGAGCTTTGTCTCATTTAATCCGATGCAAACATGGAGGCTCAGAGAGGTTCAGTGACTTGCCCAAGGTCACACAGCCCCTGTGGAGGAGCTGGGGCCAGAAGCCAGCCCTGGTTGACAGTAGGCTGCTTGATCCTCTGTTGCACCGTCATCTTTGTCCCTTACACAGCAGTAGGGAAGCCTGCCCTGTGGGGTCTGTTCCCACTTTGCAGATGGGGAGACTGAGGCTGCAGTTGCTTAAGCAGCTTACCCAGGAGCACACAGCCGAGGAATGGAGCCCAAGTCCTCTGGCTCTGCTTCGAGGGTTCTTTCAGCTGGATTACGGACTTCAGTCATGTTGAGGAAATAGTAGATTTTACATCCATGGATTTTCCACACAACTGACGGACATGACACCCCGTTAAGTACCAAAGCTGAAGTTCAAATATTTGGGGAGATAAATCCTGAATTGAGACACGTGCACCCCATGCTCTTAAACAGAGGACGCCAGCCACAGCGAGGCTGCACCTCAGCCCCTGGTGGGGGGTGGGCTCTCCCCCGTGTGTGTGTAGTTCCCTCCATCCGCCTGGGACCACTGAGCATCTGACGGCCTTCAGCGCGTGGCCCATAGCTTCCCACCCGCGCCGGTGCCTTGGTTACTGCGTTCACTCACTCACTCATTCATTCATTCAGCGAGAGTGTACGTCAGGCCAGGCGCTGGTGCCCTTGCCAGCCAGACACAACCTGTCGGGACTGCATGTAGAGGAAGAGGTTTTTGCTCCTGGAGCTGGCGTTCAGCTCAGGAGAAGGACTTGGCGTTTTAGCCGCTGCTGGACGGCTTTTTGGCTTCCTTCCTGGTTGGCACCTACCCCCGTCGAGGTCACTGGCTAACTGACCTCCGGGGAAATGAGGTGCTGCTGGAATCGTGTGGCTGTCTCAGCCAGGAGTGAAAACACCGGGAAGCCAAAAAGGTCGGGTTGGGCAGGGAGGGCCCCTGAAGACGGGGGAACTGGGTAAACGGCTCCCAGGGCATCTTCCCTCACAGACCACAGCATCAGTTGCTCTCCTGGTGGTCAAGTTCTCCCGCCTGGAGGGGGCTGGTGGTGCCACGGAGGTCAGAGAAGGAGCTGGTGAGTGGAGCAGGCACCAGGCAGACCTCCTGGATCCCTCAGAGCCTTTATCTGCCCAGCAGCCCCAGGACCGGTTGGCCAGGCCAGGCCGGCCAGGCGGGGGCCTCCCAGACCCTCTGTCTCACGGCTCCTCCTCGGTCGGTGGTGTCACCCACTGGAATCCTGGCTCACTTTCAGCTTTTGGACCCTCCTTCTTGTCCATTGGATTTGGAGACCGGGATCCACGTCCCAGGTCTGACAGGATTTCCCTGTCTATCCCAGGAAAGTTAGTTTGCTCCTCCGAGCCTCAGTGTTCCCATCTGTAAAGCTAGAGTACTGCTCACTGACCTTCACGTACAGTGACTGTCTGACTCATCACCCCTCCTGCGACGTTGGAGAGTGGGGGGCACTGCCTGGACGGGGCCCTGGGACGAGATGCCGGACCGTCCCGGCGGGGGGGCGGGTGTTTGTCCTATTGATGCGGTTCCTCCACCCCCACGGCCCCCGTTCCTCTGTGATGTCAATTCCAAGGAGCTAGCCGTGTTCCCTTCCTGGGTGCTGTCTCTGCGACGTGGGGAAGGCGCCTCGGTCTTTCCTGGGGATGGGGGGCTGGCGGGGCAGCCTGAGGTCTCACAGGGCGCTTTTTATCCCAGGCGGCCCCAGGGCCTGGGCGACTGTCCGCTCTGGGTGAAGTCCTGTCCTGGGGTGAGCTTAACTGCATCAGTCAGGGCTGCTGGAGTTTGTGTCTGGAAAGGCTTCGGATCTGAACTGTTCAAAAAATGTAAGACTCTCTCCTCCCTCTCTGGACAGGGTGACTATGACGGGGACAGCGTGGAGTTCAACGACAGGAGGGTGAGTGCTGCAGAGCCAGGAAGCCGCTCCTGGGGTCTGGGGGCCTCGGGGCCAGCGTGAGCGGGGCTGGGCTTACGGTCACGGTGCTGCGGCCCCACGTCCGAGGGAGACGGTGGTGAACTCGCTTCGTTGCACTGTCCTCTCAGACTCTCCAAAGCATCCTTTCAGGAGGTCAGATCACGTGGGGGGAGGGGACATGCCCCCACCGCCTGCCCTTTCCCTCTGTCCTTCCGCAGCCCTACGTGGCTAGGTTGAAACCTGTGTCTCACCGGATCTGTCAGGACCTCCAGGGCTCTTTACTGACACTTGGCCTAACCCTGCCCAGCCTCCGGGGAAACAAGTTTGGGAGAAGCTGGGCCAGCCGCCCGGGGCGCCACAGCCCCCAGCAGCACAGGGCCAAGCCAGTGTTTCTCAAGCCTACTTGACCTGGAACCCTCTTCAGTGAAAAGGGTTGTAGAGCTGAAGTTCCGTGGAACACACTTTGGGAAACATTGAGTGATCCCTTATTCTTTAGGGGCTGTCCCTAATTCCTCCCGCCCAGGCTCTCCGGCGCTCCCACACCCACCCCACAGCTCCCCCCCCCCACACACACAGCCGTTTCTCCTCCTTCCCTCACGTGCCCACACCCGGATGCCAGCCTCCTTCCCACCCCTGCCCCAGCCCCTCCCGGTTCCTCAGGCACAGACCTCCGTCCCCTTGGGGAGCTGCCCCCCTCCAGCCCTGCATTCGTTTCAGCCCCCCTTGTCCTGCCTCTTGCTGCCGAGGTGGGGCGGTGGGGGGTGATTCCCCGAAAACCTCACGGTGGTGGCCTTGTCCCAGATCGCAGGGGCCGGGAAGCTGTGTGTGGAATGTTCTCCATCCCCACCCCCCTCCAGCCCCCCGTATGTGTTTTTAAACCTTCAGTACTTGATACAACTCGCCCGCCCGGGAATCCAGCTGAAGATGCTATCTGATTTAGCACAAAAATACATATTTGGTTATTTTTGGTGGAACAGCTGGCATCCGTCTGAGACCCCGTGATGTGCAGAACTCCCCCGTCCCGTCGGCAAGCCTGCCCTGCCCCGGCCCTGGCCCCAGAGTCCGGCCCGCTTTGTCTCTCTGCGCCCCTCTGCCACTACCCAGAGCCCTTCCTCCACCTAAAAATGCTCCCTCCATGGGCTTCGGTGACCCCTTTCTGGCCCTTCGGCCTCCAGGCCACAGGCAGAGCAGGGTCACAAATAGGAATGTTCAAGCAGAGGCAGGCGAGGGCAGAGGCTGTGCCCTGACTATCGGCCTGGTCTTTGGGCCACAGACCCTCAGGGGCCTTGGGGCCAAGTGCTCCTTCCCCCAGGGAGTAAGGGGATTACCCCAGGTGTGAAATGACTGGCTAAAGCCCCAGGGCCCTGCCTCATTCTTCATTCATTCAGCAGTCACTTACTGGAAACCTATTATCTTCCCTGTTTGAGAAGTGGGGACTGACACAGACCAGACAAACCTGGTCCTCCCAGTGCCTCCATCTTAGGGGAGTTGGCAGGGGACAGGTACATGCTCAGTGATTAAGGACGGGCCTGCCCAGCCCCATGGGCCCCGGTGGGAAGTCTGGGCAGGGGAGATGCCGGCGGATAGAGCCAGGATCCCTCTGAGGTCCCGGTGCTGGAAGGTTCCAGGGTCACTGTGACCAGAGCCACCAGCCCCCAGCTGGCCTGCCCCAGGGCCCCCGGCTCCCCTCATCTGCTCGCAGGCTGAGAGGCCCCCCGGCGACCTGCCAACCACTGCAAGGAAATCTTAAGTTTCATCTCCTGCCCCCAACAGCTACAGGGTGATGGACGTTTTCCTCATGGCAGGAAGAAAAGCCCCTTGAGGTGTAGGGTAGCTCATGCAGAAAGCTGGGTGTTCCCCGTCAGTCACATCTGTTGGTGGATGGTGGCCGAACTGCGACAGCCAGTCCCACTGCCCGGGAACAGGGTGAGCAGTGTGACAAGGCCGAGCTTTCGAGAGGGTCTTCCTGTGGCTCTTCTGCCCTGGTGCCTCCCCTCCCCCCCGCAGGCTTCGTGGCCTCTCCCCATCCAGGGTCTCTCTCCTCGCCCGTCTCCCCCTCCCCGCCCTCCCCCTCTGTCTCCCTATGGTGTAAATCGGCAACTGGATTTCAGCCGAGGGTGGGGAGCTGCCTGGGTCGGTGGGGGCTGCTTCGCTCGTGCTGGGTGCCGGGTGAGCTCAGCAGGGTTTGCCGGCTCAGGCCTCTCCCTTTACAGGGGGAAACCGTAGGCTTTTCCTCATTTTCCGCATCCTCAGACAGATAGCACACAACGACCCTCAGTGCTCCACCTTCACAGAGGGCTCTAACGGGCGTGAGCCCACCTGGCCCCACTCAGTGACCTGGGAGGAAGGACAGCCTCCTTCAGGGTAAAGGAGGCCATGGGGCTCAGAGGGGATAGCGTCTGCCCGGATGCCTGGCGGGGCTCAGGGCAGGAGGGTCTGCCCAGGACACCCACCCAGGACTCAGCTGGGAAGGCCTGCCCAGCACACCCCATCCAGACTCAGCAGAGCCAACATCCCAGCACAGCAACACAGCTCCAATTCCTGGCCCCTCTCTCCTCCGAGATGGGGGGAAGCCCCACGCATCCCAGTTCCTTACCCAGAAGCTGCGAGGCCTCACCCACCAGCAGGCAGGCTTGCTGTTAGCCTTTCCGAACTTGTTGGAACCCTGCTGGACACACCCTGTCCCTGCCGCTTACAGAAAGACTGGACGTCTAAAGGAAGCTACTCTTACAAAACTCAGAGCAGACCAAACCTAGGATTCTGACAGCAAGGTTCGCTGATCATTTATTAAGAATGCATCTGGCTTTTCTGTGTTGTTTTCCTCCCCGTCTTTTGGAGGCACGTGTGCTGGCTTGTGTTCTCCCGGGTGCTGTTTCTCAGCCCTGCAGAAGGAGAAGAAATGGAGGCGTTTGCAGGAGGGTCCTTTCTCCGGACCCCTGACTCCCTCATCTGTGAAAGCTGGACCCCTCCCAGTGAGCCTCTTACACTTTTTAAATTTTCAGAGACTTAATGGGAGATGTCTTTGTGCACAGAGATCCATCCCGTCAGCTCTTGATCTTCCAAGACGGGGGGAGAAGGTGTCAGCTCAGGCTGCTGTAATGAAATACCAGACTGAGGGGCTTAAACAGGAGACATTTGTCTCTCACGGTTCTGGAGGCTGGAAGTCCCCGGTCAGGGCACAGGCAGGGTAGGGTTCTGGTGAGGGCTCTCTCCCTGGCTTGCAGACGGCCGCCTTCTCACTGTGCTCTCACATGGCCTTTCCCCCATGTGTGCACGTTAAAAAAGAAAGCCCTGGTATCTCTTCCTCTTCTTATAGAGACGCGGGTCCTATCAGATCAAAACCCCAGTCTCATTGTTGCGGAAAAGTGTGTTACAGCTTGGCATTACAGCTCAGTTGTGACAGCAACCTGGATCTGGGCGAGAAACCAAGCAGCACTCGGAGAGTTGGAGAACTCAAGTTTATTATGCCAGTGGGCCCAGAAGAGTTAACACTTCAAGTTCTGGACCCTATTTGCAGGTTTACACAGGCCTTTATAGGCTACCAGTTTACTCTTTGCAACATCATATGCAAATAAGGTATAACAAAAGTTGACCAACTAGGAACAAGCTTTGTAGAAATAGACCAATCAGGAGTGAGGAAAATAACCAATCAGGAGTGAGCTCCATGCAAATGAAGTACTACAAATGGACCAATCAGAAGTTGGGAAGTGGACCAGTCAAGAGTGAGAGTAATAACCAATCAGGAGTGAAGGAAAACAGCCAATCAGAAGTGAGCTCAGAGAACCAATAGAATTTTAGGGGTAAGTAAGCCATTTCAGAGGCAAAAAGTGAGATAGAGCCTCTGGGCCAGGGAACAGGATGGTGCTGGTAGGAGAGTAGTGGCCATTTCAGACCAACTCCAGACCCAATTGTGAAGAGTGAGGGCTCCATAGTGATGCCCAAGGCTTCTTTCTCAGCCCCACCATCACCTAAGAACATAGGCCTGTTCTTGCCTGAGGACCCCGCCCCCGCCTGTGGGTTCTTCGAGGCCCTACCCAGAGCTGAAAGCTTTGACCCGTTTTTCCGTGTCTGTCCCCCCAACTAGAAGGGGAGCGCCAGGATTCGGCTCTGCTCACCTCAGTGCCCAGTGCCCAGCACGGTCCTTGGCACAGGGTTGACTCTCTACACGTGTTTGTCGAATGAATGCATGACGGAGCTGTGAGCTGAGTACCTCAGTTCAGCGGCGTCCCGGCAGCTCCGTGTTCCGGGGAGAGAGCTGGGAGGTCACATTTTCCCCAGCCCCTCACCACTTTCTCTCTCCCAGCTCCTGTACGAAGAGTGGGCCAGTTACGGGGTCTTCTACAAGTACCAGCCCATCGATCTGGTCAGGTAAGAGGGGGCGCCAGGAGCAGACCTAATCGGTTAAATGTCCCTATGCATCGACCGCACTGAGCGCGCAGTCCCAGGAGCCTGTTTGAGCTTGAAGAGCTCGTGCCGAGGAGCCAAGGCCTTCCGGCAGGGGCAGGACCCAAAGCCCGGCCGAGCCTTCGGTGGGGCAGTTGACTCAGATTCACGCAGGATGGGCTGTTGTCTGTCGTGTTCACCATCTCCCACTAAAATCACGTTCCAGCTTGACCCAGCCGGGCGACTGGCGGGGTTCCTTTCTTTGCTATATTGAGAGAAAAAAATAACTGCCTTGGAATTTGTAAGAACTGGCCATCGAGGACCTGCGTCCCGGGGCAGGAAGGGGCAGACAGATAAACAATGTGTGTGCTGTGGGGACATGCAGACCAGAGCTCAGCCCATCAAGGAGCTCGAGATGCTTAATATACGGGAGTTATTGGTTCTCCTGGTGCCTCCGGGCTGAACAGGCTGGGAAATGGAGCCCACAGCCTCTGGGCAGCACCCTGCCAGCAGCCTGGGTCCCCAGCGGAAGAGCTCCCACCTTCGGAGCACAGGGGAGAAAGGGGGTGGACGCAGGGAAGGCCTGGTGGCCTGGCTCAGAGTCCCCCTGGGGCTCCTGTGTGAGCTGCCCCTCACTGGGGCGGGGACGGGTTGTGGATTGAAAGTAAGTGTGTCTGTTTGGCTTTGCCCTGCGGTGTAGGAAGTATTTTGGGGAGAAGATCGGCCTGTACTTCGCCTGGCTGGGCGTGTACACCCAGATGCTCATCCCCGCCTCCGTGGTGGGGATCATCGTTTTCCTCTACGGATGGGCCACCGTCGATGAGAACATCCCCAGGTAGGTGGGCCGCCCCCTCCCCCTGAACACACAAGCAGAGCTCCCCGGGACCTGGGCCCCTCACCCCAGCCCCCCGGGCACCGGCTCAGCCCCCTGGGAAGTCACATGCCTGGCCAGGCGCCTTCGGGACACGGGGCGCCGTCCAGAGGGTGTAATAGCCGTCTGACAGCGTGGGCAGCCTTTCCAGGCACAGACGCCCTGGGGGACGTTTTATTGTCGAGAGGAAGACATAAAATAAATATCCAGCTCCTTTTCATTCTTTGAAGCTTTTTTTTTTACCCATTTAGTTCTCGGTTATGATGTGACAACAAAATTCACTGCTTCCTGGGGAGGTCAGGAAATGAGACAGATGACCGTTCCGAGGCCTTGGGGCACGTGCTCAGCCGGCCAGGCTCCGTCTCCCTGCAGCGTCCCCACCCCCGCGGCTTTGGGAAACCTTGCAGCACCAGCATCTTAACAAAGGCTGGCCCGGTGCAGCAGACCCGTCTCTGAACGCAAGGGTGACGTTTCCTGCTGCTGCTCCCCGCGCAGTAAAGCAGGCATGGGGCGCGCTTGGAAGAGGCCGCCGCCCCGGAGCAGCCCAGCCTGTGCGGTGTTGCTCTCTCCAAGTGGCAGCCAGAACGTGGCCCAAGCAGTGGGCGCTTGGGGACACCATCTCCCGTCTTCTCTAGTTTCCCAGACTTGCTAATACTCACCCCAAAGTAACTGTGCCATGGGTTCAGGACCTCAGGCCCAGCCTGTGTCAGGGACACTGTGCCGATGGGCAGACCGCTGGTTAGAAAGGTGGACGCCGCTGGCCCTGTCTCCCAGGAGCTGGCAGTCAGTCGGGGACAGTCCTGAGACATCAGTGTCATTACCTCTTACAGCTCAGCCCTGTATCTCTAAACCAGAGCTGTGGCTTGGAAAATTCACCCAGTTCTGCTTGGTAAAAAGCCAGTGAAGGAGTCTTTTATCTGGTGGAGAAACGGACTCCTTAGAGAACTCAGCTGCGTAGAGGCCACATCCGGTAACTTTTTATGCAAGTGAGGTTTTCATACATGAATAACACCTAAAGTATTCCGCCCACCCTGCACCAGAACGTTAAAGGAGTCTGGCTAATGTCCCCTCCAGGGTTATTTCGGGCACAGGCAGGAGAAAACTTGTCCCTTTGTTTGCTAATGACATAAGTTACCAAAGCAGCCCAGAGTGATGGAGACTTGACTCCAAAGAAGTGGGGAGCCCCCCACCACCACCACCACCCGGGCCCACGAGGCAGCCTGGAGGCTTCTCCATCAGTCTTCTCCCTGTCCTGGAGAGGAGATGGAGCTGGCGCCCCCAGGCTGGACCCGGCCAGCTCTGCCGCCTCCCATCACACCTCCAGGGATGCAGACAGATTCACTGGGGATTCTGGAGGCCTGTCTGACCTCGGCATCTGCCCGCTTGGTGCCTTGGACAAAGCAGGAGGTGTGTGTTCCCTTTGGAACCTGAGCCGTCCAAGCTTGTAGGATAGCAGGCCCCCTGCGCCTCTGGTGCCGCCCCTCCATTCTCTCCAAAGAGCAGGCCCGCCCGTCGCTTGTCTTTATTTTGGCTGAAGGTGGTGAAGGGAGAGACTGAGGGTTTAAAACCAGCAGAAACAGGCTTTTTGTCTGGCTGGGGTGTTTATGCTGGCAGGGAGGAGGGCTGGGGCAGCTGTGGGGCTCACAGGCAGGCAGAGATGCAGGCCCTGGCCCTCCCTGGCCCCGCCCACCCTCAGGACTCCGGGCCCCCCACCCTCGGGCTGGGGGTCTCTGTGGCCCCAGATGGCACATTGACAATGGTGCAGTGGGGGGAGCCTTCCATCCACTGCTTCCCTGAGAGGGGCCGGGGTCAGGCACGGTGGGATGTCCTGCCCTCTGCCTTTCAGGAGAGGCCCTCAGGAGCGAGGGACAAGAGCTGGACTCCTGTGCCTTTTAAAAACCCCCTGTAGCTGCCTGGCATTCATTTATTCCCACAACAACGTGCACAGCAGGGCGGTTTAGGCGTCCCAGCACCGTCCCAAGGGCTCTCTCTATTAACAGCGCTCACTGTTAGCACCAGCCTTGACGGAGTCCTCCTGACGACCCAGGAACACAGGTTCTCTCGATTCGCAGCCTCGCCATCCTCCAGACGGGGACACTGAGGCCCCAGGAGTTTGAGCAACCTGCCCAGAGCCACACAGGTCACAAGGGGGAGAGCTGGGATTCACACTCAGAGCTGGCCGGCTGCCGAGTCCAGGGTGTGCCTGCGCCAGCCGCACTCACACGCAGACACACACACCACACACGTACACACACCACACATACAAACACAACCACACACGTACACACACACCACACACGTACACATACCACACATGCACACACACACAACACACGTATACACACATATACACACACCACACACAGACACACACATACACACACGTACCCCACAGACAGACACACAGATACCACACAGACACACACACCACACGCACACCCACAGCAGAGTGGGGACTGAGCCCTGATCTCTGTCTCAGGAAAGCCTACACCCCGAACGGCTCTCAGCTGCTGCCTGGAGGCCACGGGAGGCAGGAGCGGCCCTGAGCAGTTGCGGGGCACACCGCGCGGGACACATGGCGCGGGGCATACAGCGCGCGGGCTCAGGAGGGCCGTGCGTTCTCGTGCTTTCCCCCCGTTCCTCTTTCAGGTCCCAGGGTCCCTGTCCTGTAAGGACCTGGTCAGAATTCTCTATTAACACAAGCCTAGGTGGCATCTGGTTACCAGACAGAGGCTGGGTGGGGACCTCGGCTCCTCCTAAAGGTGGCTCCAGTACGGCTGTGGCTCCCGCTGCCCGGGCCCCCCCCCCCCAGCCACCGAGGTGAACACTCAGGCGGCCTCTCCGGCCACACAGCAAGTCTAGGCAGGTCCATGCCCAGGGCCGCCCGCAGAAGGTGTAGGTCGCTTGCAGAATAAAAATGCAGGGACCCGCTCAGAAATCATTAAGTTTAAGCAGGTGACAGCAAAGTGGGAGATTGGTCTGGGGGCCCTGCGTGGTGGCACTGGTCACACGTCGTGGAGGCTGGCCTTGGATGGGAGGAAGGACGTGGACCTGGCTGCAGCTGGCTGGGCGCCGGCCCACGCCCACCGTGGCGAGGACCCCCAGCCCTTCCTCCCGCCCCAGCGGCCCACCTGGCCCAGGGACTCTGGTCTGCTCCCTCTCTTCCAGCATGGAGATGTGCGACCAGAGACACAACATCACCATGTGTCCTCTGTGCGACAAGACCTGCAGCTACTGGAAGATGAGCTCGGCTTGTGCCACGGCCCGCGCCAGCCACCTCTTCGACAACCCCGCCACCGTCTTCTTCTCTGTCTTCATGGCCCTCTGGGGTAAGCGGAGCACCGCCACCCTGTGTCTTGGGGGCAGAGGCGATGCTGGGTGGGTCCCCAGGTTCCCTTCATCTCCTTGAGATGATCCACAGGGCTATTTGCCAGGGATGCACAGAGGAGGAACAGTGGGTGGAAACAACCCCCCATTCGGTCTGCAGGTCACCTGGGTCTGTGCTGGGTCACAGGTGCTCACGAGTTACCTAACCTGGCCAGGAGCCCATATGAAAAGGCTGAGAGGATACTTTGCTCCCAGAAACGGGACCTCTTTCCTGGGTCCAGGATTTGTTGGCCCAGGAAGGGCAGCCGCTTTAGAACGGGTTGTGGGGAGCGGATCACGGCCTCCGCCTTCTTCCCTGACGATGCTGGGAAAGCTGACCTGGGCCAGGCCCTGAGGCCCATCTCTCATTGTCCCTCCGGCACCCCTGCAGGGTCCCTGCGCCCATTTCACAGATAAGGAAGCCAAGGCCCAGAGGGAGTTAGTGTGAGTCACCTGGGATCACTGAGCTCCTGAGTGGCCAAGGCAAGGAGTGAACATATGATTCCATAGCCTGTGCCTTTAATCTCTGGACTCCACTGCCACCCAGAGTCTAAGGCAAATGACTCCTTCTCCAGGATTCTTCCCAAATGCAGGTCCCACTTGGTACCCAACTCAGGCTTGGGAGGGGCATGGGAGGCTTGTAAATGATGGCTGGATGCATTTCTGTAGATGTTTCTGGATTAGCAAACAGGCCTGTTTCCTCTTCTGTGACCCCGTGGTACAGTCTCTGCTGGCAGGGGATTCAGGATTTAGGCACCCGTGTGCTGAGAAGACCCTGGGCACCAGACCCCCATTCTTTGTCTTTAGGGGCTCCCCTCTACTAGGAGATAGAGCTGCGCACAGGGAAGGCACAGGAGCCCAGGAGGGGGGAAGTCAGAAAGGGCTTCCTGGAAGAGGTGTGAGCCCCTGGAGCTGAGTTCGGAGCTGTGGGGGCCAGGGTGCTGGGCATTTGTGGCAGAGGGACCAAGTGTAGTAACGGAGAGGGCTGCTGCTGGCTCAGGAGTGAACAGCATGTGCAAAGGCCCTGTGGTGAGGGTGCAGGCCTGTGGAAGGAAACTGCGGGTGCAGGTGCAGGTGGGAAGGGGAGGAAGGAGGACCCCAGAGGCCAGCAAGGGCCATGAAGGACTCTGTTCTCACTGGGAGTACTCGGAAGCCGGTGCAGTCGGCCTGCTGCATCACATAGGTTTTCTTGTCTCATTTTGCGTTGGAGACGGCGACTGTAAGAGGCAGGCGGGGAGGTGATGGAGGGAGGCTGGCCCAGCTCCGACTGCGGACAGTGGCAGGGCTTTCGCTTGGAGCCCACATGAGCTCCGTGACAGACGCTCAGCCCTCCCACTTCCCCGTCGGGCAGGTGATGGTGAGAGGTCAGTTTCTCCCGAGGGCGGCACAGCACGGGAAGGAGGCCTATGGAGATAGATGAAAATGTGGAAACAGCTTGGACTCTGGGAGACTGGAGCTCAGATCTCACCTTTCACCTCACGCTTGGGGGCCTCTGTGAATTACATCACTTCATCTCCTTCTGTAAAGGACACGAGCTTCAGTTAGCGAGCCCTGCTGCATGCCAGGCACTGTCCTAAGCGTCTTATGCGTGGTGACTCATCAATCCCCCCTATAACTGTAGCAGGGAAATAGCTTCACTAACCCGTTTGGCAGATGGACAAATGGAGGCCACTTTCCCAAGGTTGTACTAGCTAATAAGAGGCAGAGGTGAGACTTGAACCCCAGCCTCCTGGTTCCGCAGCCCCAAATACTTGATCACTGGGCTCTCCTCCCTCTGCCGGCTCCTGACCACGTCCAGCTGATGTGCGTGCTTAACTCGTGCTTGGCTTGTTCCTGACAGGATGACCTCAGAATCATTCTCTCACCTGAAACAGCTTCCCTGTCTGCCTCCAGACACATACGCGCCCTTCCCCTCCAGAGCCTGCACAGAGTTCTGCACAGGCTTTCTCACTGATCCCCACGACAGCCCTGGAGAGAAACCCTGCTGTTCTCTGATGAGGACGCTGAAGCACAGAGAGGTTAAGTAACTTGCCCAAGATCACACAGCTGGCAGATTCATCATAAACATGATAGGTTCGTGCCCTGGCTTGCCAGCCTCCAAGGTCCAAGCCCTGATCTCACCTCTCCATCCAAGCATCCCCCAGCCCCTTCTGTGCCCCTCTGGGGAAGCAGAGATGTTACCATGAGTGGGCAGTAGGGGCAAACGGACAATAATGCTGCTCAGCCCGCCCACAAAGCAGGGAACATTAGATTCTGTGCATCCTCTCAACAGAGCCAGCTCACTCATGCCACTTCTTTACTGAGCACCTACTGTGTGCAGAACACATACCCCCAAAGGGGTTGGCCAGCCCTTACCAGCAGCCCCGGCCTTGGAAGAAAAACAGATGTTTCCATCCCTCCCACACCCAGGACGCAGGGAAACGGGCAGAGCCGTGCTCCTGCTGTGTGCCCCCTGCCTCCTCCAGCTCCACCTCCCCGGGAGGGACGACAAAGGTTCCTGTTTGTCAAGTGCAGTTCCATCTACACACTCCATTTGGGGGGAAAAAATAACAAAAAAGCCAAACCACTCCTGTGAAGCACTTACTTTAGGAAAAAGGAAGCTATTCTAAATCAAGACAGAAGCAACAGGAAGGGGCCTGCTGGGCCTGAGACGTGCCTGTTGTCACGCCACCCCTGCTGGTATGTCCCCCTGTCCCCTGGCCCTTTCACACCCGCTGTCAAGCGTAATTAGCAGAGATCTTGCCAACGCTGAGGTTTTTTTTAATCCCTTGTTCAATTACTTGTTCATTACCCTCCAGAGGATCATTTTCCCGCTGGTGTTTCTTCTCCACCTGTCCTTTCTGAGTCTGTCCTTCAGCTGTTAACGTTTCTGCTCACACAGTGACAGCGACCCCAAGCCTATTCCTGGCAGAATGGGGGCCGTGTCACTGCCCCGGGGGTCGCCTTTGGTCACTGCTTTCATCTTGCTTCCCCTCCACGGTGGGGTCCAGCTTGTCCCAAGGCTGACACGCCCGTCCTGGAGCCATGAGCTCTGGGTGAGCCCCCCGCTGCCTGGGATTTATGACATATCAAAGCCTCAAATAAGATGTCACGCAAAGCAACTTAGAGTCTCATTTAGCTGTTCAGGAGGATCAATTTTCTGAAATTATGGCATAATAATGGGGTTTTAACAGCTTGTCAGTTCCATGCCGAACAAAGAGGGTTATTTGATTTGAGCCTGGCTGCAAGACCGGAGAAAGAGAGCCCCAGCATTAACGGGGTGATGGGTGCGATCGAAGACCCTCCCCTGCCAGGGGCTGCGCCCGGGGCTCCAGCGGAGTTGGTGGTCACTGGCTGGGTCACCCCAGCTGGATGGGATGGAGCGAGAGGCTGATTCTCTGCTGGAATCAAGAGGCCAGCAGCCGGCTCAAGAGCGAATGCTTGTTCGGCGGGTAAATAAGGAGGGTCAGTGAGAAAAGGACAGGTTGGAGGCCTTTGTGCGGGGACCCCGTCTCCCCTGGGGCCCCACAGGCGCATTCACTCTCCTGTGTGGCTCTTGGCAGCCCACGGACACACATCTCCAACCTCCATTCCCAGAGGAAGGAGTGCACTGAGCAGGCGTTTGACTGTCAAGAGGCAGAGGTCAGTGAAGCTGGTCTCTGCTCTCGGGGGTCACGTTTTAAGGAGTGTGAGCCCTGTCTGTCCCCGGGGCCCATGGCACGGGACTGCCAGGCAGGGGAGTTCCAGGGAGGCAAGATCGCCTCCCGTAAGGAGCTTGGGCCTCACCGTGGAGACGGGGCAGAGGGGGCCGTCCTCGGGGCGGCCGCAGAAGCACCCCAGCGTCGGTCAGAGCCCTCCGTCGAGGCTGTGCCTTCGTGTCAGCAGCAGTGCTTCAGTGAAGGAGAGCTAAGAAAAGGGGGTTCAGCAGCCAGCTGAGGGGCATCCAGAATTACGAACCTGGAGGAAAGACAGTTTGGGCAGGTCAAGCCGGGCCCAAGGGAGGCGGGCTGAGATGCGGCCCGGGAGGAACAGAGGTGTGCGGTGGGGTGGAGGGTGGACGGCCAGCCACTCTGATGGAGTGAGAGATGGATGGAAGGACAGGGCCAACGGTGGACAGATCAGTGTGTCCAGATGCCTGTGTGCACCAGGGACGCCCACGGAGCTTGCTCTGAATGCAGATTGCAGGTCGGCACGGGGCCCCTGAGGTGGGGGTTCCGCTACGGCATATCGCGGGCCCGTCGGAGAACCCCCAGAGGAAAGCGGACAGGCTGCCCCCACCCCCACGTAAGCACAAGGGTGTTTGGCTCTAGCCCGTGTGCTCCGCGGCCCCCACGTACGGCAGAGGGTCTTAAACCCGGAAGCAGAGTCTGTACCCCTTGTTCGGTGACTCTTTTTTTTTTTAAGTTTGGGTGAAATTCACATCAGGTGAAGTCACTGTTTTAAGTGCACAGCTCAGTGGCATTTAGGACACTCGCCACGTTGTGCCAGCGTCACAGTTTCATTCCCCCTGGGGGAGACCCGGTGCCCAGGAAACAGTGCTGCCCTCACCCCCGGCCACAACCAACCTACTTCCTGTTCTGTGGATTTATCTGTAAATACTGTGGACGCTTTGTGTAAACGGAACCAACCGTATGCTTTGCTCTGTGATCAGCCTCTGCACGAGACCCAGTGGAGGCGCCTCGGGTGAGCTGGGTACCACGCGGGGGTCCCGCCTGAGGCTGCGCTGTGCCCTGGCTCACCGACGCCCCACAGTGGGCGCTGCTGCTGAACCCATTGTGCAGACGTGGAGACTGAGGCCGGCGGGGGGCAGTCCTGCACCCAAGCTTACACCTGGGTTTGATCCAGGGTCAATCCCGAGACCTTCGCTCACCTGCCACTTCTGGGCTACTGTCTACAGATGTGTCTTCCCAACGTTGCGTGGTGAAGAAAAACGTTGGAAGGAAGAAGCCTCACCGCCCGCGACGGTCCTGGCCTGGGCCCCCTCTTCACTCCCGGGCCGCTGTGCTGTGCTGCCCCCGGGCTCAGGAGTGCCGGGGGGGTGGGCTTGTCTCTTTGGCCCCCTTGTCTGGCTGCTGGGGTCAAGGCCATCGTGTCACGTCTTTAGTAGCCCTGGGTTCTGCACACGGCTTGTCCTTCTGGAGGTGGGAAGCCACACCCCTAACCCCGGCCAATCTTGGGCTCAGAAGTCCTGGATCCAGGTTTCTGTTATGTGTTAACCAGTCACCTGACTCCTTGGGGTGTCTGTTTACCCATCCGTGCAAAGGAGTGCGTCGTCCCTGCGCCGAGGGCCTGGGGGTGGGCTGGAAGGAGGCTCCCCGAGCACGCCCAGCGCTGACACCGGCTGGACGTCGCGGGAAGTCTGTGTGACGTGGTTAGCACGTCAGCCAGGAGAACCGTGCCTGGGAACCCCAGAGGGAAGGGATGGGACCCCGGCAGGACCCGCTGCTGTCCACACGGCTAGGGGGAGGAGGCCGGGCAGCAGGAGCTCAGGAGCTGCAGAGGAGGAGCCTTCGGCTCCCTGCCTGCCTTGGCCCTGCCCAGTAGAAGGTGGGTTTTCACGTTGCTCGGATGCCCGGTTCTGAGCTGAGACCTCAGGACGGCCCCTGGCTCAGGGTGAGCCTTCACATTGCCCCGCCGCCCGCCTTGCCTGAACATCACAGCTCCATCCCTTTGCTCCAAAGCAGGCGGGGCAGACTCCACGCCATGGAGCCCAGGCGACAGGGCATGGTGGGGTCTGTGGCTGAGTGAAGAAGGTATGCCCAAACTTTGACAGAGCAATGGTCACTCCTCAGCACCAGCCTTCTGGTGCCAGTGCTTCTGAGTTTCAAAGGAAAAGCAGGAAACTCGTGATTTTATATAAAATGTCTGCATTTCTTAAACACAGCTGATCCAAATGAGCCTTGTCAACGTACCATCTCCACTCCACGGCCACCAGGTTGTGACCGCACGTCCAGTCTCGGTCCTGGTCAGCCTTCAGATACCTCTGGGAGAGAGCTCTTGAATCTATCTTAAGATATTTAACAGTAAAATTCTAGAGCAAGAATGCCTGGGTTTAAATACCAGCTGACTAGCTGTGTGACCTTGGGCAAATTACTTAACCTGTCTGTGCCTCTGCTTCCTTATCCATAAAATGGTAATACAAGTTTTGCTGTAATCATCAAGTTTATTATTATGATTTTATTATTATTCTCTTAAAATCAAATATCTGTGCAGAGGATCCATCAGGTGGTTAAGTGTATACTCTGGGGTAGATAGAATTAGATTCAAGTCCCACTCCTGCCGTTAACCTGCAGTTGACCTTGGGCATGGCATTGAGTCCTCTGAGCCTCTGTCCTCGTTTGTCAATGTACGAGTGGCAGTCGCTCTCACTGCATGGTGTGGTTTCGAGGGCTCATGTAACTGGTGTCGGATAACCACCAGCACAGAGCCCGCTGCAGGCGCGTCCTCCCACTGCAGACTGGTGAGTGGGGGGAGGGGGAGGCCCAGGAGGCGGGGGTGGGGGGCACGCAGGGAGGCCAAGACTGGGGAGGGAAACAGGCCGGCTCTCCCACTGAGCCTGAGGTCTCAAAGGCGGCCTCGCCACTGGCAGGCAGAGGAGGACAGAGAGGGACAGCTGTCGAAACACAGTGAAGGAGCGAAGGGCCTTCCTGAGTGGATGGAGGGGTGGGAATGGGCCCGAGGTCCTCCACTGCAGTGACCAAAGGACACGTTGCAAGAAGCAGAAGGAAACACCCTCACATGTTCCTTCTCAGGAGGTGCTGAGACTGTGGACGGGCCTGCGCCACCGGCCACACGCTGCCTCACGGCAGGTGCCCGGCCCCTCCAGAGTCCCTGCTCAGTCTGTATCTGCTGGGAGTGTACTTGTGTCACAGGGAACTACATTTCCCAGGCTCCCCTGCTCTGCTGTCTGGTTTCTGGGAAGATTCAGCCAATGGGAAGCCCTGATGGGGGTCAGAAGGCGGGAGAAAGGGAGAAGCCAGGGTGTTTCTCCTTCTCTTCCCTCTGCTTCCTGGGGCGTCTCTGGAGGAGGCTTTGTCTTCTCCAAGGCTCTAACTCCCACCAGACGCCCACCCTCCATGATCCTGGCTTCTTCTGGGAAGCTCCAGTTTCCAGTAACCTCCTCCCCTTGTCCCGCTGCCCCTAAATGACCCACTGCATTGGCAGCAACTTCCTACTGTTGCTAATCGCTGGGTGGTCTCACCGTCCCCTGCTGGCCTTCTCAGCTCTTCCCCTGCCTGTGCGGCCAAGCCCAGGTTTAAATTACCCCAGTCAGAAAGACCGAGGAGGTTCCTGTGTCCCGGCTGGGCCTGGCTGGTGCAGCAGCTGGTGTTTGACGTGTACGCATTCTGCACAGATACACGCAGACTCCGAGGCCTGTTCTCAGCTCGCCTTAACAGGGAGGGGGCATACAGACTAAAGCTCTCTGAACCAGATGAGTCAGATTCAGGCCCACTTCCTTCCAGGGCCAGCGCCTACGTTCTTTCCTGGTAAAGGACGACACTGGGGAATTTGCACTGAAGTTCCACGTCTTGTTGTATTTCCATCTTGACGCCACCACTTCTCAGACAAGCCATGTAATTCCTCTTAGCTTCAGTTTCCTCATCTGTAAAATGAGGGAAAGAATGACGCCTTCCTCCTGTGATTACTGTGAGGTTTGAGGGCCAGGCATTGCTCAAAGAGCTATCACATTAAGTATTAATCTCATTTAAACCACACAGTAATCATAGGAGGGTCCCAGGAGGAGTTGGTTTCTTTCCTGACACCAAGTGGAATGATCGGAGGGCTTCCTGGAGGAGGTGGTATTTGAATTATGTTTAGTCTGTTGGGAACACAAAGCAGGATGTAGTGGCTAAGAGTGCAGCACAGCAGTCAGACCATATGCAAGGGTTTGAAGCTTGAGTGAGTGGCCTTGGCCCACCTCTTATGCTTTCTGACCTCAGGACCCCCACCTGTGACTCAGGTCCCCAAGATCGTGGAGGAGGATGGGGAAGAGCACGAGCTCTGGGACCAGCCTGCCCAGCCCCTCACCGTCTGGCTCAGTAAGCTTGGCCAGGACTCAGCTTCCCTGGGGCTCAGTTTTTTCATCTGTAAAGTGAGAAACTGAGAAAGTGATCATCCGCACCTCGTGGGGTCAGAAGGAGGGCTGAACGGATTAATTCGTGGGATGTTCTTGGTCCAGCACTTGGCTGTCCTCACTCACCAAACGGTGCAGAAGAGGAGAATGCTTTCACGTCATCCGATGCCGTGGGATTTCTCAGCCCCTGACTGTCTGGTTCTCCTCCTGCCCTCAGCCGCCACCTTCATGGAGCACTGGAAGCGGAAACAGATGCGACTCAATTACCGCTGGGACCTCACAGGCTTCGAGGAGGAGGAGGTGAGTGGGTTTGGCACTGCGCTCCCCCGTGTCCTCCCCAGCCCACACCCCATTCCTTCCTGGGGACTCCCATGAAAGCCCTAGGTCGCAGAGCCCAGGCGAGGCTGCGCCCGCCGGCTTCTCAGCTCACATCCCTCGTGTTGGAATCCCCCACAGTTGCCAGGGTGACCGTTTGCTGTCTGTCCTAGTGTTTTGATCTCCCTGCTCACATGGACACACTGCCCACCAGCGCAGTCAGGGACACAGGCCAGAGCTCACCACGCTGATCTCATCATGTCTGGGGCGGCCCGGTGGGTCTGGGGAGGGAATTGGCGCCACCCATGAGGCTGAGTCCCCCCCAAAATGTCAGTGAGCCTTTGTCCCGGGTGCCAAACCCTAGATCCCCAGAGCCAGCCCTCAGCCTGGCTGAGAAGTGGGGGCAGATCCTTCACGAATAAAGGGAAGCCACGTGCTGGGCATTCGAGATCGAACGACCACTGCAGTGGCGGGTGAGCCCCCTCCCCGGGGCTGCTCAGAACCTTGCCGTTGTCCCATCTCAAATTGCCAGCTCCTGCCAGACTCCCGTGGGATGAGTGGGAACGAGAAGGAAAACCGGTCCCACAGACAGCAGAGCTGTGAGGCGTGGCCGCACTGACCACAGCTTCGTGTTACGGAGCCTCTTGCTCAGGGTTTTAAAGAGAAACCGCCGGTGCGTCTTCATTGGAGCGTGCAATTCTCTTCCGACATTTTTTTTAAGCATCCTATTGTGTTCCCCCGACACCCACACACCTGCTCCCTCCGGGACTGAGCTGGTGGGCCCCTCAGCAGCCAAAGGCGTAGTGCGGTCAGAGAAGCCACTCTGCGGGCTCTGTGCGGACAGTTTTGTCCACACACAAGGGCGCTCGTTTGCTGGGAGAGGCACAGCAGTGTGGCGAGATGGCCTCTGGGACCAGGCCATCCCGAGTCGGCCCCGCCTCTGTGTGACCTGGGCAGGTCGCTTAACCTTTCTGTACCTCAGTGTCCTCGCTGTCCCCCGTGATGTGAACTGGGTCAGCCGTCTACTGGAGCAGATTCTAAAGATTCAAATAGAACAAAAAGCAGTGTCGTCTTATTATTTTAGAAGTAGATTTAGAAAGACCTTTCCATGATGTCCCTGTGGTTGGGGCAGGGCCAGTCCCCTTTGTTCAACCCCTTGGGGACCTGCCCCGTGATCTCTTCACCCTGACGGCTTGGGCGCTAGATCGTGGGTGGTGGTCGGAGCCACTGTGCGTGCGGTCCCCAGGGGCCTGAGTGTGTTCCTTAGGGTGAGCCTCCCTGCCCGCCCCCCACGGCTGGCCAGGGGCCCCTCTGGGGTTAACCACCTGAGACGGGGGCGCAGCCTCTCCACGACGTGTGAACCCCAGGGAGCACTTTTGGGGCAGGAGGAAACCTGTGTCTAGTCATCTGGCCCATGTGCTCCTTCCCTGAGCCTGAAACGGTTCAGCCCCGCTCTCCTTTGGGGATTTTCTAGAACATTCGAGCTTCAGCAGCAGCAATACGCACGGTCACCCTAAAAGAGAACGGCCTTTCGCGAGGCCTCCTCCTCCACCTGTGCCCACTTACCTTCATCCTGGTTCGGAAGGATATTGCTTTTAGAGGATGTAGCCTGTTTCTTAAAAAACAACATAAGTAATGAAATCTTTCTGTTTTTGTTTGACGTCTCTGGTCCCTGAAGGAGGCTGTCAAGGTTTGGAATTTTTTGTCGCTCCTCTCTCTTCCTGCAGCCTGTCTCCCCGGGAGAGGGCCTTTCTCGCACACCTGGTCCGGCTGTCTCTGCCGAGCAGTTCCGCGCATCTCCTTCACTGCGGGCAGGGGTCTCTGCTTCTCCCCACCTCCGGGTCTCTCTTAACCCGCTCTTCCGTTCCAGCGCCCTTCGCTGACCTGCTCTGGGCTCCCTGGAGGCCTGGCGCCTCTGGTCTGCCCCCGCTTGCTGACACTTCCTGCTGTCTCTTCCCACCCCCACGGCTCCTGATAGAACATTCTCGGGGGCCAGTTCATGGCTGGGTGTTCACAGTGAGAAAGCAGGCTGCAGGGTGGGCTGGGTCCTGGCACAGACTGACCTACCTCCGGGACACAGAGCCAGATTCTATGGCCTTCCCAAGGGGCTAAGGTTCCCAATAAGGAGGAGAATCTTGGACGGACCACATATGATGAGTTCTGAATTGGAAATGGTCCGAACAGCCAGCTAGGAACTGGCCCCAGAGGGTGCCTGAGGGAACGAATGGGCTGAATTTGCCCTGTGTGCTTGGGTGGAGGACCTCAGACACAATGAACAAGGCTCCCTACTGACCTGGTTTCCTTCACAGGACCATCCCAGAGCCGAATATGAAGCCAGAGTTTTGGAGAAGTCACTGAAGAAAGAATCCAAAAACAAAGAGGTATGGTGGCCCCTGACAGCTGGCTTCCCAGCAGTAAAACATTGCATGTTCATCCACAGACAGACCAGGGATCAGCAAGCACTGTATATCCATCCATCAACAGTAGAGGTGAGGGGCCAGCCCCCAGGGAGGGCCAGGTAGTAAATATTTTAGACCCTGCAGGCCTCTGTCACAGATACTGAACTCTGCCACCGAAGGATGAAAGCCGCCGTAGACAACAGGGTAACAAGTGGGTAGGACCATGTTCCAATAAAACTTTATTCACAAAAACAAGCAGGGTCCAAATCTGTCAAACCCTGCTAGAGATCTGACTTCTCCATCCATCCTGAGGGTGACCTCAGACTTCAGCCAACATTTCAACATCAGGAACTGAGTAGCTTTGCAGCTTCCTTGCTCCCAGTGGTCACTGCGTCCAGCACTCGTGTTCTGTGTTGAATGACGGATAGAAAGGTTCGCCCGAACAGCGGCCCCGAGCCCATGGCCAGTTCCCTGTTTCACTCACAGATGATGAGAATGAGAGGGAAGTGTTTTGTGATGTTCTTGAGGCCATCACCTTTGAATAATAAGTGCCTTTCTTTCTCTCCAAACCTCTCATTGAAATCAGCGGTTTCCTGGTCGCAGCCTGAATTCTCGCAGACCTCTGGAGGTGCTTGGTTATTTTTTTAACGAAGGTTTTTTTTAAACATGGGACAAGCACGAGTCCCCGGGCCCTTGCCAGCCTCTCACTGAGGCTGGAAAGTCAGTTCTTGAAGGGGTGGGAACAGAGGCACGAGGCTCTACCAGCTCCCGGTTCGGTGTCACGCCTGCACCCTTGGCCTCTGAAACTGACCACAGCAAACCTCTGGGCTTATCTTTTCTCGTCATTGGGTCACGTGGACGGAGTTTGCTGGTGCTAAGTGGCCAGGGGTCCCAGTCGCCAAAATCCCATCTAGGGGGGCAAAGTGGATGCAGCCAAAGCTCCTCTCGGGCCCCAGTTCCCATAACACAGCCAAAACCCAGCTCAGTCCTCCTGCGGCCAGAAAGGGGGTGCATTTCCCTCTTAGAGTCAGAATAGGACTAGGGGTGCAGAGAACATAACCATCAGAGCGCGAGTCCTCACCAGCAATGAGCAGACAGTCTTTCTGTCAGAACATCTGCTTGTCCAGTGCATGCTGCCCTCGGAGCAGCCGCCCGGCGGCCTGGAACCAACGGCTCCATCCGCCCCCCAGGCTGTGTCTCCTCTCCTGACACCGCAGCTCTGAAGCCCCCAGGCCCCCGCTGTGGGCCGCCGCACCCTGTGTGCAGTGCGGCATCCTCACCCCAAGACAGTCCACCCTGTCGCTTTATGGCGGTCCCTCTTAGCACGAGTGTGGATGGGATTTTATTCCTTCCTAAGAAGGAAGGGGCTTTAGTGGCCCACATTGCATCCGCTCAAGTCAGGGGCTCAACCAGGCCCCAGAGCTGGGCCTGGGCAGCCACGCTGGGAGCCCTTCCCAGGTTCCCAGTCACCCTGTTTCTTGGCTTTGTCCTGAGCTCTTTAATCACAAGAGCGACAAAGGTAAGGGTTCGTTTTTTGCCAGCCTCTGATGGTGACCCCAGGCCCCATATGCCTCCGGGGGGAGCCACACCCTTCATCCGTTTCACTGGCTCCCAACAGCTACTTAGTGCTTTTAATTTTTCCCCCAGCTATGGCACCAAATTCGTTTAAGAGAAAAATTTAAAAGGTCCACCCCTCGATTGGTGTGTTAGGATGCTGGATGTGGCTTCCTTCATGTTGGTGTCAGATGCTCAGAGTAATCGTGTCTTTGCGTAAAATGCACCTGGTGAGAGGGGCCCCACGGGGCACTGAGCTCCCGGGCTGGAGTCTCTGTGGCCCTTACCTTTGCTGCAGTCTTTCTTTAGAAGGTGGCTCATCTCACTGGTTTAAGATGCCCAGAGCCTGAGTCAGCCTCAGCCGGGGGCGCGCTGGTTGCCAAGGGGGCAGTGGGGGCTGGGCCTGCGGTCTCACCCCACGGTGCTTTCTTGTCCACCCGCCCCAGAAGCGCCGGCATGTTCCGGAGGAGCCAACAAACAAATGGAGGCAGAGGGTTAAGACAGCCATGGCGGGGGTGAAATTGGTACTGTTCCTCTTCGGGGCAACGCGAGTCTTGCGTGTTTGCCGACGACAAAAGTCCGTTGTGTTTTCTTCCACAAACTCTGACTGCTGTAGTTTTTTTTTTAACATTCACATCCGTGTTTCTTTGCCTGCCTCCAGCACCAGTGAGCTGTGACGTGTGTTGAGATGTCACTGCATGGCCACGGTGGGTTCGTGGGGGGAGCTTGGCTTTGGACTGTGCAAAAAGCGCATGTCACAGCTGCCTGCGCGCAGTCCCCCGTCTCATTAACATGCATGCCACCCGCCCTGGAATGTGTGGCCTCGGGTGTCACGTCTGCCAGCATTCTTTGACCATCTACATGCATTTTCCCATTAAAAACCCACCCTATTCTTGAAACATCCCAGGTTAGTGACAAGCATCTACATCAGGTTTCTCCAGACCACGCCGTCCCTGTGCCAGAGGCTCAGGCCACGTGTCTCCGCCGTCCGCCGTTGCTACGCAGCCGACAGCGTTTTAACTTGTAGTGCTGGTGGCTTGTTTCAACCTGCTCTGCAAAGGAAAATAACTATTATGGTCTGGGTGGCAAAGGAAAACATCTTAGAGCTTCTCGCCTTGGAAGTGAGACTTCCAGCTGAGAAACAGAGTCCAGAGACAGACTTCTCCTGGACTGAGTGGGTCTGAGAGTCTGATTTAGAAACGCCTCTGGCATGACCACGTCCTGTACACAGAGGACGCACATTTTTAAACAACTGTTTTTTCCTATCATTTTGTAACATCATTTCATAGGTGATAAAGCCCCAGGTGCCAGATGTTTGATTCACTCATCACTTGCAGTGTTTTATTTTTTCCCGTGTTTGAGTGTCTGTTGTTCATGCCCACACACATGTGCGCACACACAACTGGTGCACATACACACACTGGTGCACACTCGTCTCTCCATCCTGATGGTCCCCACCACTGACCCAGCACTGTTTCGTCTTGTAGACGGACAAGGTGAAGCTGACCTGGAGAGACCGGTTCCCAGCCTACTTCACCAACTTGGTCTCCATCATCTTCATGGTGAGTTCTGGAAGGCTAAGGAAGGAGGCGGTCGGGGCCCCTAGGGGACGTGCCGTGCTCACCGGGACAGGGTCAGCCACTGTCCCCGTCCTGCGTGGGGCGGGGCGGCGGCATTGGGGATTCTACCAATCCTCCAAATGGGAAGGGGCCAGGGTTCCGCAGGCCCCCCAGGGCGACTCCACATGCCTCGGGGCTCGTGAGATGGTTTCACATGGTCCCTGACACACATCCTTCCTTCTGAGAGTAGCATGTGTAGTCATTCAAACCCAGAGTTCACAGACATTATTTAAGACAAAACTGAGGCGTTTTAAAGAAAACTATTAAATAAGTAACACGCAGGACAAAAATCAGGACAGTGCTGCTCAGGTAACCGAGGGTCTGAGACTGGGCTGCACAGACTGCTGATTTGAACAGATCGCCAGCACTCAGTTAGGGGATTTTAATCCCACCCAGATTGGGCCGCGCCCCGGAGGCCTCAGGTCCGTGTTAGCCATGGTTTCATCCCCCACAACAGATCAGGGCCACACGAGCTCACTGTAGAGATGGCCGCCCCCTCGTCCAGCCCCCGAGCTTTAAGTTCAAGCCTGGCCCGGGGGCCTCACAGCTGCCTGTCCCCTGCCTGCTGGTGAGGAAGCGGAGGCCGGAGGCCTTGCCCTCTCCCCAGGCGACCAGCCAGCAGGTGTGGGGGCCAGACGCCAGGCAGACAGTCTGCCCCGCGACCCCTACTGTTCCGTGTGAACTTGGCGGGGTGTCTTGGTTTTCCGTGCTGGGGGCGAAGGGGCATGAGGACCCCTAACCTGAGTAGCTGGAAGCAGAGTGAGGGCTCGGTTTCCCTCATACTCTCACACACGGTAAGATGTAAAGACGTACTCGGCTGACGTACAGAAGTCGTAATGGGGACTTCCAAGACCACAGTCACTCAGTGGAGCCAGGAGGGCTACTGTGCCGTCCAGGTGACTCTGGGTGGGGGCCCAGCTGTGTTTTGAGGACCCTGGAGCAGGCCCCCCAAAATGCTGTGAGGGATGTGCCCCCCAGGCTTGGTGCTGAGGGTAACCTGAGGATGACAGGCGTCAGGGTTCAGCCCCTCCTGAAAGAAGCAATGTCACCATGAAAGGACCAGCGAGGGAGTGGCAGGAGGTGGGGAGGCTCTGGGCCCTCCGCCGGAACCACAGCAAGGAGTTTGGACAAGAGCCCTCAGGTGTACACATCACTTCCTTGAATAGACTTCAGAGAGTTTTGAGTTTGAATCAAAGTTGAGGGCTGGTCAGGTAACTCCATGATGCCTTCAGGCACTGGCTTCTCTGACAATCTGTGTCTCTGTTCCTCTTGGTCACAACATGGCTTCTCCACCTCCAACATCACCTCCACTTTCCAGGAGGAGGAAGGGGAAGGGCCAAGGGGAAGGAGATGGATGCTAGTGGAGGCAGCCCGTCTTTGAAGGTGCTTTCCCAGAAGGCCTGCCCACAACCTCTGCCTGCATCTTGCTGGCCATTTCGTCTGCAAGGGGGCACAGAGTCCCGCCCAGCAGAGGCAGGACAGTGGGTAGGGACCTCGCTGGCCCTTGAGGCACCAGTGACCCCATCACGGATGAATCAGACACAGTTTCATCCTGCACTCAGGAGCAAACCTCCAATGGTCACCTACAAGGTGCCCACGTGCTCCTGCTCCTGGAGACACTGCTGTGAAAACAGCAGCCAAACCCTGGCGCTGAAGCCCTTTCCTTCCAGAGGGGACATCGCACCCAGGAGGGGCACTGCTGCGGGGCTTGTCCCGGAGGCGCACTGGCCTCCGCAGGGAAGGAAGGCCCTTGCTGAGTCACTCTGCGCGCCTGGCCCCGTCTGCACTTCCGCATGCCGGCAGGAGGGGGTCTCCGAGCCCAGGGTGGTGCCATCCCCGGGGAGCTGGGGGAGCATACATCCTGGCAGGAGCGAGGGGTTTTCCCAGGAAAGCCCTCATTCCGGGAGCTGGGAGGTGGCGGGGAGAGGTACCCACGCCTCACGACAGGGCTGCCCGTCGTCAGGGTGCCGTGTGGGGAACAGACGTTCCCCGGGAGGGTGTGATCACCATTCAGCCGCCCGCAGATGTGGGCAGAGCAGAGCTACTGGCTAAAAGCTTCCTAGCAGCTTCCCGTGACTGCGGCCTCCCTCGGGGGCAAACCAGCCGCAGCCCTTCCAAGCTGCAACCTGAGAGGGACCCAGCGCGCGGCCCGTGTCTTTCCTGGGCTGTCCCGGGAGCCTTGAGGGGCCGTTCTGGCAGGAGCGGGCGGCCCCGCACACCCACCCGGCACCCTGAGTGCCTCCTCGGGGCTGGGATTCCCAGGCATCCTCACCCCGAGGGCAAGGCAGGGAGGGCACAGAGTCTCCCCGGGTGAGTCAGGGCCTTTGAGGGGGGAGAAAAGGCGCCCAGGCAGGCAGGCAGCTCCACAAAGAGCAGCCTTGTCATCCTAACCGGTGCCTGCCCGTCTCAGGCAACCACCCGCCCAAGTTGTGTGGACTGTTCTGGTCCCAGTGGGTTTGGCAGGTTGAAGGGCTGGCTCTCAGGGATGAGCCAGAAGGGTGCGGGTGGCTCCTGGAGGGGTTGGGAGAGGGACCCCATCCGTCTGTCCCAGCCAGACCTGCAGCGCTGCCCAAGGAGCAGACCACCCCACGCCCCACTCACCTCCTGCAACAGCTCTGCATGGATAATGTCATTGCTTCCGCTCAGGGTCACCCAGTCTGGGGGCAAGCCCACCCTGTAGTCAGCTTGCTGGCTCACACATTAGGGAGCCACCTGTCCTGTTGGGGACAGTGGGCAAGAAGTCGCAGTGCCCCCACAGCAGGCAGAACTGTGCACTCCAGGCTGGACAGACCCACCTGTAAAATCCTAGCTGGTGTGCTGGGTGACCTGGCCTGGTTACCTAACCTCTCTGAACTTCTGTCTCCTCTTCAGTAAAATAGAAATTAGCCCCTCATTCGCCCGTGAAGTTAAGACCCGTAAAAAGCCCCTAGCATTTGGTGGGTGATGAGAAACGTCCATCTTTGTTCTGAAGTTGAAGTGCTGTGGGGGCGGGGAGAGCTGGAGCTACGGGGGCCCAGGGGGCTGTCCGACGCACATGCCGGGCCGAGCCACGAGCATCCCCTCTCCCCTCTGCAGATTGCGGTGACCTTCGCCATCGTCCTGGGTGTCATCATCTACAGAATCTCCACGGCTGCCGCCTTGGCCATGAACTCCTCCCCCTCCGTGCGGTCCAACATCCGGGTCACCGTCACAGCCACCGCGGTCATCATCAACCTGGTGGTCATCATCCTCCTGGACGAGGTCTACGGCTGCATAGCCAGGTGGCTCACCAAGATCGGTGAGTGCAGCCCCGAGTGGCGTCCCTCGTGCCTTGGGGCCTTGGGGCCTTGGGCTGGTCACTTTCCTTCTCTGAGCCCCATCGCCGAGCCAGCCGAGGGAAGCGGTCGGCCGGGACCACGGCGGTGGCTCAGCAGTGCGCATCTCACTCCTGCTAGAGGTTCCAAAGACGGAGAAGAGCTTCGAGGAGAGGCTGATCTTCAAGGCTTTCCTGCTGAAGTTCGTGAATTCCTACACCCCCATCTTTTACGTGGCTTTCTTCAAAGGCCGGTAGGGACTGCTTTAGTGACTGAGACTCCCCAACCTTTTCCTCTTCCTAGTCCAAGAGAAGGGTCCCCTCCCCATCTTCCTTCAGGTGGGAGGCACCTGGACCTGGGGCAGAGCTGTCAATGGGGCCCCCCCTGCCACTGAGTTTGGGTGACCAGAGCAGCAGGGCAGCGAGGACCCCAAACAGCAAGCTCCAGGTGTTCCCACAGTGGGGGGCGGGATGAAGGCTGCAGGAGAGGGTTAAGGGCAGCCGCTGGGTCCAGGCGAACCCCATGCCTGGACCCTCTCAGCTGTCCTGGGTTTATAGGCGCCTATGTCCACCCACCAAGACTCCCCACCATTGCTCCTGCCAGAGGCTGGCAGGTCTGGTACCAGAGCCCCTCTCGAAGTGTCCTCAGCATCGTGGCCACCCTCCCACACCATGGTCCCCGAGCTGGACCACAGCATCCAGGTCCCCCTGAGTGCGTCCATGATGACAAAGCAGGCTCTCAGTGGGCCCCTCACCCCGCACATCCCACAGGAGGCCCCCCACCCCGCGCGTCCCACAGGAAGCCGAGAGGCGGCCCCGGGGACACCCCCACTGCAACCTGCCCGCGGTCCCCAAGGGGGTTCCGTGACCCTGCCGTGGTGGGTGGTACCATCTGCACCCAGGATGCTTTGCCCTAGTCCCCTCCTGGGCTTCTTCCCCTCCGTCTGCCCCTCAGCCCATTGGTTTCCTGTTGAAGTTCCATTTTCTTACCCCTCGATGGGTTTGGGAATCACATGAACATTCAACCAACAGAAAACCACCATGGTTGTCTTGTAGTCATTGAAACGGGCGAGAGAAAGGCCTGTGAGTACACTGGAGGCTCTGGCTTGGGGGTACTCCCACCTTGGGGGTCTCCCTGAGCCCGCTCTCCCCTCTCTAACCGACCCCCAATCATTGCAGGTTCATCGGACGCCCGGGCGACTACGTGTACATTTTCCGGTCTTTCCGCATGGAAGAGGTAATGAGGTTGTGCAGTGTGTTCTGTCCACACAACAGACCTGCCTGTTCCCGCCCCTCTGAGAACCCTGCTCTGTCCTCCAGCGGCTGGGGCGGGGCTTCGGTCGTGTTTGGCTGGTCCCTATAGGATTACCTTAAAAGGAGAAAGTGTCTTCAAAGGCATGAAAGCCAAAAAAAATTATCCTTATTTTTTTTCTTTTTGTATAAGGATTTTGAATGTTTTTATCTTTGGTTAAGATGAATCATGAGAAAAAACAGAACTCCGCTACAATGCTTTCACTTTAGTATTGAAACACCCACCTCTCTCACACAAACACAACGCCGGGGAGCTCTGGTTTCTGCCTAACGGCTCTGGCCCCTGCAAGTCTGGTTAGTGCCCCAGCTGCCCTCTGCCACTGAGTCCTGGCCCCTAGACTTACTCCGTTGTCTCCATCAGACCAAGCCGGGCTTCAGGGCCAGTAGTTCAGGTGTCAGGGAGGCCTGTCAGCACTTCCAACTCCCAGAATAATTTAGCTTATGGGAAAAGAAAGGGGCGGGCCTTCCTGATAAAGATTCTGTGAAATAGGTCTTGGGGCAGGCATCAGGTACAGGGTGATCTGGCCGCCTTGGAATACAGTCTAGAGGTTCAACTATCTGAGTGCCGGCCCCGGAACATCCTAAGACACAGGGCTCATCCGCGGTAACAGATGTCTGCAAAAGTCCCAGGAAGCCATCTCCTGTCACGTGACACATCCTTTATATAGATGACACCCTGTTGAGCTCTATTAAAGAGAAGTTGGGGAAATGCCTTTGTGAAATAGAATAAAGCAAAGGACATCATTTTTTGTAATGAAATGATGGCTCTCCTAAGTGAATTCTTCGGTAACAGTATGTAAAACTTTGATCAGGACCCACAGAGGGGTCAGCTGCACCCCAGGAGTTCACCCCGTGTCCCTTGAGTTTCCTTCACTCAGACGAGTTAAGCTTCTGCCTGTCTGCCCGGCCTGAGGCAGTACCGGCCCTTAGGCTGTATGGAGCCTGGTTCCAGCCTGTGGGGCCCGGCATATTAGCTTCCCGGGGTGGCTGTAACGAAATACCGCAGACCAGCTGGTTTAAAACAATAGGAATTTATTCATGTACGGTTCTGGAGGTCAGAAGTCCAAAACCAAGGTGGCAGAAGGCCTCCAACATTCTAGGGCGCCTCTCCCAGCTCTGGTGGCCACTGGCAGTCCCTGGCGTCCCCGTGCTGAGAGATGTCTCTCTCCAGCCTCTGCCTGAGTCTTCCCGCGGCCTCCTCCCCCGTGAGCCTGTGCGTCTTCTCTTCTCACGAGGACACCAGTCACTGGGTTAGGGCCCACCCAGCCCCAGGACCTCACCTTGGTCACATCTGCAAAGACCGTATTTCCAAATAAGGTCCCCTTCTGGGGTTCCAGGGTTGGGACGTGGCCTGGTATTTGTGGGGGACAGCGCGAGGGCTGGCCTCCCTGCTCTGCTTGCTGGGATTGGGGCCATCTCTCCCGAGTCCACGGCGGGTGGGCGGCCAGGCCTGGCCGCTGAAGCCCTGCTCTCTGCTGCAGTGCGCGCCGGGTGGCTGCCTGATGGAGCTGTGCATCCAGCTGAGCATCATCATGCTGGGGAAGCAGCTCATCCAGAACAACCTGTTTGAGATCGGCATCCCGTGAGTAGCGCCCGGCCTCGGGTCCCAGAGGAGCGAGGGGGAGGCTGGGCCTCAGGGCACCTGGGCGGCCTGGGTGACAGGCGATGCGGGGCCTGTACCAGGATGGGGGCACCAGAAACAGGGAGGTGGTGAGGACAGCGGGGAAGATGGTGGTAGACAAGGAGAGGAGAGGGCCAGGATGACCCCCTGCCCCCAGCTGGCTGAGGATGTGGGGTACCAGTGGGTGCCCCCAAATCCATGTGCCTGCCCCCGTGGAGGGTAGATGGAGGGCCCGGGGGCTTGCTTCCTTACCTTGTGCCCTTTGTGAATCACGTCCCATTCCCTCCCCAAGGACGCCCCTCGAGTCCACTCGGACCCAGCCAGACCCCTGCACCTGCAGGGCCTCCCCAGGCTGATAGGTGGCAGTGACCTCCCTGCCCCTCGGTTCCCTCTGTTGCAAACTAAGTGATGATGCTTGACCCCTGCCCTGGGGGGCAGGACCAGGGAAATCATCACAAATGCACCAGTTCGGCCTTTAAACCCCGACGGCTCGAGAATTGCAAACCACAGCTCCCGAGCCCCCAGGCCCGCCTTCCCGGAGCCCTGACCCAGGGGACGCCGGGTTTCTCCAGGAAAATGAAGAAGTTCATCCGCTACCTGAGGCTGAAGCACCAGAGCCCCTCCGACCGGGACGAGTGCGTGAAGAGGAAGCAGCGGTACGAGGTGGATTACACACTGGAGCCCTTCGCTGGCCTCACCCCGGAGTACATGGAGATGAGTGAGTGGGGGGGGGGGCGCATCCTGACCTGCGAGCCCGGGTGGGACGGAACCAGGCCAGCTGGTGGCCTGGGGCTCCCTTCGGCCCCTGCCCAGAGAGGAACACACCCAGGATGGAGCCGAGTCACCTGCAGCCATGTCACTGGATGGGAGGATCCCCAGAGGTGGCCCGAGACTCCTGGGGTGGGGGAAGGGAGAGAGGGAAAAAGCCAGGTGTGGCCTGCACGGCAGCCACCTGGAGCCTCCCTGACCCCATCTTCTCCCTCTCCCTCCACACGGGCCACGCTGGCCTCCTGGCTTTTCACAGACACACAGAGCTCACGCCTGCCACAGGGCCTTTGCACTAGCTGTGGCCTGCCTGGAATGCTCTCCCCCAGTACCTGCATCACTCACTCCCTTTCTCCAGGGCTGTGCTCAGAATGTCCCCTAGCAGTGGGGTCTTCCCAAATGCAGTGTTTAAAGAGGGCAGCCCCCCCCTTTATATTTCTCATCACAGCTGACATCTTTAGTACACATCACTCCTTCATTCCTTCTCCGTCTGTCTCACCGGTAGAATTGAAGCTCTATGAAAGCGGACCTTTGGGGTTTTTTTCCTCTTTACTGCCATATTCGCTGCACCTAGAACAGGTCTGGGCATGCAGTGGGTGCTCAGTATGTGTTCACTGAGTGAATGGATGACTGACGGCAGTCAGAAAGTCTCATGCAGAGGGATCCCGGAGTGTAGTGCCCCCGACCATGGACAGCTTATCTGGAATGCTGGTTCCCGGGCCCATCCCTGATCTATGTGGGGTAAGACCCAGGTCTCTGCATTTCTAACAGGCACCTGGGCAAACGAGCCAGCCAAGGACTGCTCTGCGGGGTGAGGTGGGCAGGGGCAGGGTGACCTTGGGTGGCAGGAGCCGTTCTGTTTAACTGCATTGCAGGCGCTTCCCTGCACACCCTTGCTGGCAGAGTTGGTCCCAAGAAGTTGCTCCCGGCTTCCCCAACGGGGAAGGAAATGACTCCGGGACTGAAAACAAGAGACCGTGCTGTTCGGACAACGGCCTCTGTTTTCTCCTGGAATCAAATCTGGGCTGAACCAGAGGCGGGCGGGCAGCTCCCTGCCCTGTGGGCCCCGGGAGGCCGGCCGCTCCCCACTGGCTCACACTCAGCATGGGTCTGGGAGGAGGGTCTCCGCTGCCTGCCACCTGACCCTGTGGGAGGCTGGACACCAAGAAAAGCAGCCTATGATGGGCTAAGAGACCGCGGTGGTTTGTTTCTCCAGATTTCAATTTTTAATGGTAGCTGGAAAGACATGGTCCTCTGGGGTCTGGTGAAATGAAATTCTTGGGACAGGCTCCTCCTGCCCACCCAGGGAGTGGCCCACCCCGTGCCTGCCCCACATCCCAGCACATGGGGCACACTGTCCTCCTCCAGGCCGACTCCGGTGGGGCACCCGGAGTGCACAGATGGATAGATGGACGAAAGGGCCCAGCTGGGAATGACCTACCCCCGCCCCCACCCCACCTGCGTCTCCAGCTGCCCTCCCTGTCCGTGCGGGAGGTGGCAGTATCACTCAGAAGCCAGGATCCCACAGCCCTGGGACTCAGCAGCCCCCTGGCCCACACGCCAAGCTTATCCAATGGCCTCCATCACCTCCAGGCCAGTGTCTGCAGGAGCATCCCGCGCGGAGCCGCCGTTGGGTGCGCAGGAGGCCAGCGACGTGGCCCAGGGATGAGGGCTCACACGGAGCCCCCGCCCGCCACACTAACAATGGTCACACTCAGCCCGCCAGGCACGGGGTGACATTCTGCCGGCTTCCTTGTTTACCGCCTGGCAGCGAGCACCCTTGGACGGGGCCCGGCTGTGCAGTTCCCAGACCTGCTTCCCCCACTCGCTTCCGTTCAGCAACCTTTCCCTGACCTCCTGGGGAGCCAGCCCTGCGCTGGCTGCAGCGTCTGAGGTCCAAGTGTGGGGATGTGAGGCCGACAGACAAAATTGTCCAGGACAGTGGACTGTGGGCCCTGCCCAGCTCCCTGAGGCCCGATGGAAGGGGACACTGGGTGCTGCTGGAGAGGCATTTGTGCCCCCAGCCCCCCAGGCCCCAGGAAGCACTATGCTAGGGCCCCTTCCCAGCCCGGACACGGGGTGACTGAGGCTGGACCCTCGTGCTCACAGGCACCCTTCTCCTGCGTTACTGGTGATCTTATCAGACCAGACGAATGAGTGAGTACACGTCTGTTATTCAGGAGTCGACACTGAGGTCCAGAGCAAGACTTGGACTCCCCCCACAGTCCGCCCAGGGAGGCAGGGCACCAACTGGCGGGGTCCCGCTGGCCTGGAGCAGGGGCCACGCGTGCTGACCGCCCCCTCCTCTGTCTGCAGTCATCCAGTTCGGCTTTGTCACCCTGTTCGTGGCATCCTTTCCGCTGGCCCCACTGTTTGCACTGCTGAACAACATCATTGAGATCCGCCTGGATGCCAAAAAGTTCGTCACTGAGCTCCGGAGGCCGGTGGCCGTCAGAGCCAAGGACATCGGTGAGTGACCCCACACTGGGGTCTGAGAACGTACTGGTCTGGGGGATGGAGGCTGCACCTGGGGAGACAGAGGCTGAGCTGGCAAAGCAGGGTCATGGGCTCCTCACTGCACCTGCCCTGGGCGGGGGACTCAGAGACCCAGGCTGGGGTGATGCAGGGCCTCTGGCCTCCTCTGCACCCCGCCCCGACCTCCTAACTCCTCAGATATGCTGGCCGTGGTGAATGTCTGGGAAAGAGCTGGTGTCTCGGATATGTGACTTTGTCCCCCTCCAGGAAGTCAACGAGACGCATTTCCTCTCAGATGGTCCTCAACACCGCCTCCCCACCCCGGACATTCGCATGGCCCCAGAGCACAGAGCCACACCCACGGGGAAGCTAATATTAGCTACTTATTAGCAAGTGCCTCCCTACAGAGTGTGTCATTTAGTCATTTAATGCTCACAGAAAAGAAAGGGAAGGAGGGAGCCCTTCCGCTGATGAAGGAAGAGCATCGTATACTTGCCCATCGGCTCAGAGCTAAGAGCAACCCAGGCCTTTTACCCCGAGTCACTAAGGGGCTCCTCATCCGTGTGGAGGAGGGGCGGGGGGGGTACGTGTCACGTCGGCACAAGGAATAGCTGTCTTAAGAGTCAAAGGCGTCAGAGATGGAGTGGGCTTCCTTGTGGAGTGGTGAGCTCCCTGTCAGCTGAGGCATGTAAGCAGATGTGGGTTCCCATCTGTCCAGGAATGGGGAGATCGAGTGGGCATAGCTCAGAGCCCCGCCAGCAAGGACGGTGCCCTTCTCATCTTAAAGAGAATCAACTCAAACCAGGACCTAATTTTCAGGGTGAAAACAAAGAAGTCTTTATTGGAATTCTATCTTGAAATGAGAGGGAAAACTGCAAAAATACATTCATTTTATCTCCTACTTGACACGGTTTTAGTCAGAAGCGCACCTGCGCTGGTTCTCTGCTGGTTCTTGGAATAACCGACGGCTGGATTGCGTGTTGGGAATGCTGTCATTTCACCGAAATAAGGTTTGCAGATGAGGTTTGCACACCAGCCTATGCGACGTCTCTGGGTCGGGCTTTCGTAGCCCAGACATAATTTGGCAAAAATGCAGGGGCTTCATCGCCCCTTCCAAGAGCTTCTCCAGTCCTTGGCTTTGGGTCGCCCTCCCTGAAAGTGGCCCTCAGGCCATCGCACCGCCGTCGATGTTAGTGGCCCGGCCCCGACCGGAGACTCCTCGGCCCCTGCTCACCTGCGGCGCGGCCCCCACCCACCGCCCGTGCCAGACCTGCTGATTCCCCCCAGCCGCCCCCCAGAAGCCTGGAATCCTGCTTTGCCTGGTGCCGTCTCTCAGGCTGAACGGGACACTGTGGTTTTCACAGCTCAGACGTGGTCAGAGACTGGCGATTTCTCCCGGTTCACGTTTGTGCTGTGGCGTCCGCAGGGAGACCTGCGAGGCCCGGGCTCTGAGGAAGTCTGAGAACCCTTGGTGTTCCAGGGGGAGGGACTCTGAGCCCGGTTCCAATACAGAGGGACTCTGTCTCCCTCCTTTTTGGGCGACCCAGACAATCATTTAAAGTCAGCCAACAGACCCTCCCCTACCAGGCTTAATGATTTTAACGGCCCCTGAACTCCCTGGCCCTCTGAAGTCCCTTCTGGCTCCCAGGGTCCCCGATTCTGCCTCGTCTGTGGCCCTGGAGCACGCCCTTGCCCCTCACACCACACCCCCAAATAGCCAGGAGGGCCGCGGCCACAGGGCAGGGGGTCGGGGGACACCCGTCCAAGGCAGTGGGCTTGCTGCAGTGCTGGCCCGAGCCCGGCTCACCCTGCCTTGAAGGCCCAGAGGATAATGTGCTGGTCTCTGTGGACTAAGAGGCCATGTGCTCGAGTCTTAGAGCAGGCTTCTCACCGAAAGGCAGAGTTTCTCATGCTTTTTTTCATTTCACACTTGAAAACCTAAGAGCTGTTTTTCGCCCGTGGGCCTCCAAACACTGGCCGTCCGCTGACTGCGGCCACCAGCCTGTATTTGCAAATCCCCCTGGAGATCCAGGGGAGGTGGCACCGGGGCTGTCGGAAGCACGCCACACCCTGCTCCGTGTCTGGCACTGAACTTTCTCTGGGGCTTTCTACTGTCAGGTCCTCCCCAGGAACCTTGCGAGGCAGCTGACACAAACCCTTGGTCCCACTTTCCAGATGGGGAGATGGAGGCCAGGTGGTTGGCAGGGCGGAGCTGGAACCCGAGAACTCAAGCCCTCGGCCCCTCCTGGAGCCGCCACCCCTCCGGACACACCTTGGTGAGGTGCACGCCTCAGGCCTCGATGGGGTGGACGGGGCAGCCCGCCAGGCACTGCCTGGACAGCCCTCGGGAGTTCTGAGCCCGCGCCCAGTGGCCGTGAAGAGGAGAGCGTGGCCTCCCACCTCTTGCTCCTTACAAAGGCCCAATTCTCAGGCACCCAGAGGCCCTGGGCGAGTCCACAGCGGCCAGTGTTTGCTTTGGCATCTTGTGCTTGGCAGAGCCGGGGCTGTGCCCAGCAGCGGCACCCTAAAACCTGCAGACACCCTGGGGCGGAAGGGAGCATCAGGATGCCCCCGGCCCTCCCAGGCCCCGGTGGGCGGTGCCACTCCCACCACGAGCCAGGCCTGGACCGCGGCCCCGGGTCTCTGCCCTCGGCACCTCATTTCTCCCAGCTCTCACGGATCAGCAGCTCCCTTCCTGGTTCCTGCCTGCCTGGTTGGTGGAGCGTAATCTGCCCTTCTCTCCCGGGTCTGTTTACAGGCTCCTCCGCTGTAACCTTTCCTTGAAGAGGCCTTTGTATTCCTCCGGTGATCCGTGCGGGGCCCTGAAGGGACAGAGGGCCCCAGTGGCCCCCATGACCTGCACCCAAGGGGCCATGGGCGTCTGGAGGAGGCTCTGCCACAGAGCCCAGGTGTCTTGACTGCCCTGCTGGGTCCCAGAGAGGGAGGCATGGCGCGTCCCTGCAGGGACCCAGCCCCGGGCATGCATGGGGACCTGCACCAGCGTCCCAGCCCTGACCGCCGACCCCAGACCCACATGCCTGCTGCCCTCGGGCTCCATCTTCAGAACCTTCGGGCGGGAAGCTGTGCCTGCGTCCAGCTCCTGGGCACTGCGGGTGGGCAGGCAACATGGATTCCTCCCTGTCATGTTCTTGGAAACAGGGCTGTGCATCCCCTGGAGTGGCAGCAATGCCTTGGAGAAGAGGGCAGGTGGAAACGGGGCAGCTCCCCTGTGAGACTTTTGTAAAGGGAGCCCCAAGACCTTTCCCAAAGAGCGTCAGCCCCTGGGACCTATGGGTCATCAGAGAAGCGATTCTCATCCTGGAGTGTGCATCGAAACAACTCAGAGGGTCAGGAATCCGAGAGAGGCTGACCCCGTGGGCCAGGGGCTGGCATCCTGGTTTTGCATTTTTTAAACAGGACCCCATGATTCTGGTGTGGGGATCACACAGAGGACCATTGCAGGTCCTGTAAGGCTCAGTTCTGGGCTGCGGAAAGCGCTCACTGGCCCCCCTGGTCTCCCACCTCCCTGACATCCCAGTTTCCTGTTGTCATCTCTCTCGGCGCGTTGGGCCAGTCACCTGGGCCGGACACAGACCCATTTCCTCCTGCAGAGCTCAGGGGCCGTTTCCCGAGGGAGCCCCCTGCCCAGAGACCTCCACTTACCCGGCTCACCGGGACCGAGCACCCCCACTGGGAGTTCTCTACCTCAGACCCCGCGGGGCCGGGCGGGGCTGCACGCGTGAGCGGACTGTGCGCACACACGAGGGGTGCTTGTTCCCAGTTCCCGTCAAACACCCAGCCCTCCCGGGGTTTTTGTCTCCCCTCTTGAGCATGGGTCTGGGTTCAGATAAATGTTTCTCTAAGCGACACAAGCAAGTTGCTTAGGTGTAGAGCAGAACTTCAGGGCAGTGTGGCCTGAAGGGGGCGCCACTGCTGGCCACAGCCGGCTGTTGTCATGGAGACTGCCAGCCTGCTGCTGACCAGAAGAGGCCCTTTCAGAAGCAGCAAGTCTAGATTTTTAAAAATACAGCATCCCTGGGAGGGTGTAGCTCAGTGGTAGAGCCCATGCTTAGCATGCACGAGCTCGTAGTTTTAATCCCCAGTCCCTCCCTTAAAAAAACAACATCATCCCGAGCTGTAAACATCAATCAACATTTTTTAAGCAGCAGGCAAGCTCAGTGAAATCTATGTGCCTGAATGTGGCCCAAGGGCCTCCATTTTGCAACCTCCGCTCAGCATGAAGAGTCTGGATGGAAGTGCTTTGCACACTCATGCAGTCACTCAACAAACACCCAGCAGCGCCCCCGCCCCACGTGCTAGTCTCTGTGCTGGGTCCAGGAGAGATGCAAGGATGGGCAGTTCACAGCCTCTCCAGGAGCTCGGAGTCTGCAGAAGGGCTCCCAGCCGCCGAGACGCCCAGCTGTGGGAGCAGGTGGAGCCTGTGCCGCGTTGATTGCCTGGGGATGTGTTCCTTGATGAGCCACACGTCCCGCTGACTTGCACCCGTGTGCTTTCTTCAGGGGAGATGGGCAGGGTGGGTGCATCTGGCGCCCTGAGGCATGCAGGCCCCGTGACCGCCCTGCCTCAGTTCCAGCCCAGAAGTGAGTTGGGAACCGCTGCTCTCGTGGGAGGCCCCAGCGGAGCCACAGCGAACTTCCCGCCTTGGGTTGGGTTTCAGCCCGCATGGGCGCGAGGGCTGCTGACGGCAGGGAGGCGAGCCCCACCTCTGCACGGCCCGGCAGACCTGGTCTGCAGTGGGCATCCTAAATGCTTGTTCTCACAGAATGGTCCCCGGCCAGGGCTGGGGAACCCTGCCTCACAGTTGACCTTGGGTGCTGGGTCAGTGGTCCAGCTTCTGGGCCACACGGGCCTGGACTCCTGCTGTCTTGGCAGGCTGCCTACATGTACCCCCAAACAGGTGCTCCCTGCAAGGGCAGGACCCCCAGTGCGCAGCCCTCCACGCCCTGGGTAGGGAGCCCCACCGTGCTACAGTCTTCCTAATGACCAGCTTTTGTCCCCTCCTACCCCTCTGAGAAGCACAGTTGTCACCATCACAGATCTGGCTTTAAGCCGAGAGAGAGAGTGCCTGGGACAGGGTTTCCAGCCCCCAATCTGTGGTGATTTGCCTGGCCTGATAGGACACCGCCAGGGTGTGGGCAGGAGGTGGGCATGGGTGCTGGACCCCTTTCCAGGGTTCACAGGACTGAGCCCAGATGGCAGAGCCCACAGCTAAAGTACTTCCTTCCTGGGCCCTGCTGGGATGGGGGCCGGTGGAGCATCCTTGCTGGCGTTTCCCCAGGTCCCGTGTGTCAGCCTTCTGTTCACCTGTGATTAGGCTCAGTGCTGCACTTGGGGTGATGGAAACAAGGGGGCATCTGGATAGAAAATGGCCTGCACCTCACTGCTGTCTGGTCGTTATGCCCAGGACGCAGTCCTGGCCAGGAGCCCTGGCCTTGCTTCTGGACCCTGGCCCTGCATCTGGCCGGTCCCTAAATAGAATTTTCCTAGCACGAGAGCTACGTGAAAATCCTAGGACACCAAACCTCGTGGGTTCCATCTCCAGGCAGTGCCCGTGGGCCCTTTGGGGCAGGAACTTCACCCAAGTTGAACCTTCCTCTCTCTAGAAAAGAGCCCTGCTAAGCCGATCAGTGGTTCACACGGGTTTGCAGCAGGTTGCTCAGAACCAGTAGAGACCAGGTATTTTTAAGCATCTCTTTTGAAAACCACAGTTTGCTTACTAACAGCTGATGCCGGTATAAGCCGTGGGCTCTGTGGTCAGCCAGGCTCCGCCGGGGTCCTCCCTGGACGATTTCTCTTTACTGCGTGTCTGATCCCCACCCCACCCCAGAAAAGGGCCAAACCAGCCCCTGGAAAGGCCGAGTCGCTGCCTGCCAGCCAGCATGACTGAGAGTCAGGGCAAGAGGCTCTTTAAACCTGTGCTTCTCCCCCGCCCCCCAGGGATCTGGTACAACATCCTCAGAGGCGTCGGGAAGCTTGCGGTCATTATCAACGTAAGTGATGTCCCTGAGCTGCCCTGGGGCCGGGCGCCCCTTCCAGGGGCTGGTCTCAGCCTCCAGTGCAGTCCCGGACTGGTGGGAGTGTCTGTTCAGAAGTGTCCCTTGGTCGTATGGAGGGGGCGGGGCGAGCTCTCTGGGAATAACAAAATTTCCTCCACCTTTCTCTGCAGAGTCCTCCCCCGAGCCCACCTTGGCCCCTAAGTCCGCTGTCTCCCCAGACAGAGAGAAGGAGAGGGGCGGACAGAGATAGGGAGGGCGGGAGAGAGACACCCAGACACAGAGACAAGGAGCGGCACTCAGACAAACAGACAGAGACTCCTTTTTGGGTGTTCCTTTTTTTAAAGAAAAGTTAGTTTTCCCCCTTTATCAGAATTCCCCAAGCCTTCTCACTCAGGGGCGCCCTATTCCCAGCCCCCAGGCCCTCTTCTTGGGGTGCCGGAGAGGCTGACAGGAGTTCCCCCAACCGTTCGTTTGTTCACATAATGTGCCAAGGCCACGTGGTCACGTTTGCCAACTCGGGTCACACGGCCAGGCCCCAGGGCCAGTGCCACCCTGGCTCAGGTGGGGCACCTCCCCCGCCCAGCAGGGGGTCCGCACTCACCCAGCGCTCCCCGCCCAGGCGTTCGTGATCTCCTTCACGTCCGACTTCATCCCCCGCCTGGTGTACCTGTACATGTACAGCGAGAACGGGACCATGCACGGCTTCGTCAACCACACACTCTCCTCCTTCAACGTCAGCGACTTCCAGAACGGCACAGCCCCCAGCGACCCCCTGGACCTGGGCTACGAGGTGCAGATCTGCAGGTACCGCTCTGGGCAGCCCTCTTTGAAGAGCCACATTCGGTGGCCTTCTGGGAAAACTCCTGTTCAAGCCAGGATTCCTAAGGGCAAGTCACAGAACAGCTCAATGTTGCTTCAAAAAGAAAAAAAAAAAAAAAAAGATCCCTGGGGTGGGGGTAGGGGATGATTTATTAGTTCCTTTAACTAAGAAGTTTGGAATAGCTTCAGGCATGGCTGGATCCAGGGGCTGCCGTTTGCCCTCTGGCCCCATTCTGACACTGCCTCCCAACTTTGCATTCCTCCATGTCGGCATCATTTTCTGGCAGGTGGAAAGGAGCCCCCAGCAGTCTTCTCTACTCAGCAGTCTCAGTGGGAAGAATTTCTCTTTCCCACTAGTCAGTAGAAGTCCCAGGATTGAGTCTCACTGACCTGTCTTGAGTCACAGGCCCATCCCCAAACCACTGTTGCCAAAGTAGGGAAGGCTCTTATCGGCGAGGCCTGGGTCATGTGCGGGGGGTGGGGCCTTGGCCATAGAACTGGGGGCATCCCAAGGAAAACTGGGGTGCTGGGACTCAAAGAAGGAGTGATGGATGGTGGGCAGGCAAAAGCAACGGATATCGATAGCCAAACCTGAGGGGCCCCGTCAGCTGGCCAGACACTGCAGAGAGCACCCAGGAAAGATGGAGGTGGGGACGGGTGGGGGTGGGTGAGGGGCAGAGCCAGGCCTGGCCATACTCTGTACATTTTCCTTGTGCCAGCCTGGGTTAGGGGCTGGGGACCTGGGAGTGGGCCACATGACTCCTGCTCTCCAGAGGCCTCGTGCAGGGGCAACGGAAACACACAGATTCGTGTAAAGGGGAGGAAGTAGCTGGAAGCCCAGGTGAAGGGTGGCGGCAGTGGGGGGCACTCCAGGGGGAGGAGCACAGTGGGCAAAAGCAGAGAGGTGAGAATCGGGGTGTTTGTGGGAGGGAAACTTCAGCCTGTCCTGGAATGTAAAGGGGTGAGACTGGAGGGATGGGCAGGGGCGCAGCATCCGGGGTCAGGATGTGGAGGGCTGTCGTGTGATTGGCCACTGGCTTCGAGTTGAGGCTGAGAACAGGGAGTAAGAGCCGAGACAGTGTGACCTCAGCTGCCAGTCTGAACGGCCTCCACCCCCACTGAGACTCAGAGCGTGAAGGACCGCAGGGGCTGAGAGGCACATCACAGAGCCCACGCGATGGAGCTCGGCCCGTCCTGCGCAGGGCAGGTGTTTGCTCCGCGCCTGTTTACTCTTACTTTGCACATGGTTCTACTAAGCTTATCTATTGGTCTTCACACCCTTGACGTAGTAGCAGGGGGTGGAGGAGACTGTCAGGGGTCAGGGTCCTGCCAGCAGCAAGTAGTGGCCTGCAGCTGCAGCAGAAAAAACAGGCCCAAGAAATGGAAACACAGCACCACCCGGGGTCATCGGAGGCCTTGATTAAAGAGAAGTTACGAGATGTGCTTTGTGTTCTGGGTCAGAGCAGGGACCGCATCCACCCTGGGGCCCAGTCCAGCGGTGGAAAGGAATGAGCTGCAGCCAGGCCCGCCAGCTAGAGAGGGCAGGTGACACGCAAACACACAGCACAACACGCGGCCCGCTTTTCAGGGTCCCGTCCACCGCATGTTTCCGTGCACACGGATGTGGACACGTACATCACAGGAGCAGCCGGGGTGATCTGCTCCGATGGCCTGCGTGGTTCCCTTGGGGAGGATCAGCCTGGGGAGTGGGGGCTGAAGGGCTCTGGATCCTCCCTCCCTGTCCCCTGCAGGCACGGGCCCCCGAGAGCCCCGAACAGCCCTGAACTGCTGGCCTAAGAGCCACGTTTGTCAGCCAGCTTGCACTGCCCCGGCTTTGAACGTCCCACGCCAAGAACACGCTCAGGCCACCTGCTTAACTCAAAGTGAATTTCAGAGGAAGAATGATTTAGGGCAAAGAAGACGGGGGCAGGCAGTCATTTTATTAGAAATTCCCTCAGAAACGGTGTTGGGGTTTACAGGGCAGACGCTGGTTTTCAAGCCCCAGGAAGCAGCTCCCCGTCCGGGCATCAGTCAGGAGTCCGGCCAGGAGAAAGGGCCCCGTCCGTGTCCCCCGCAGAAGCTCTGCCCTGGAATGGGGCCTGGGGCACAGTCCCTGCTCAGTGAATGTCACTTGTTACTTTGCCTCCGTGGAGGTGAAGGCATGAGCCAGCCCGCTCTGCTCCCTGGGATTCTGGCTTTGGCCAGGCCCACCCCTCGGTTGGCCACAATCAAGTCTGTAGGTGCGGTGCACTCCATGCCACCACCAGCCGCACCTACACCAAGCCGCCTCCCAGGGGAGTTGGCTGCGGGAGGAGTAGTGCCCAGCCCAGCCTGGGGCAGCAGGTGTGGGAGAGGAGCTGGGAGCAGCACTGGCGTCACTGCTGGCTGTTACTAATTTCTGCACTAAAACAGGCATCTCTCACTGAATGCTCACAGCCAAGCCCAGAGAGAGCATTATTATCCTCCCCTGGGGAGCTGGCAGGCAGAGTACAAGCACTAAGCAAGGAAAACAATAAGATTGCCTCTGATCGAGGTCAGTGCAGACGGTGAGGGGTGGCATCTGGACACGTCTTGAAGTGGGCTTTGAGGGGTGCATAGGAGTTTTCCAGGTAACCCGAACACATGGCCCAGCATCCTGCTACAGCTGGCCTTGAGCACAGGAAGAAGTGGGAGGAACAAGTGTGTGTGGCTTCTGACCCTGGGAGAACAGGGGATGCCTGTTCCCGTCAGAGATCAGGTTGTGCAACTTCTGCGTGGCTCAGCACCTGGCACCAGAGTGTGTGCTCCCAGCCCGATCCTATCTCTGGGGTTGGCAGCTCGGCACTGAACAGGCCCGCAGAGACTCTTGTCTAGCTCCCGCAGACACAAAGCTCTGTGGGTGAGGGGCTGTCTGTGTCCCCCGCAGAAGCTCTGGCCTGGAGTGAGGCCTGGTGCACGGTCCCTGCTCAGTGAATGTCACTAAGTGAGGAAATGCCAGACCAAGGCCCAGAGAGGCCAAGCAATGGCACAGGGAAGCACAGCAGGCGGGAGCCAACGGTGGGTCGACAGCAGGCCTAGGCGTATGGAGCCAGCTGCCTCCTCTCCTGGTTTCCTGCACTGGGCCTCCACTTTTCAGTGACCAACAGGGCACTCCTGCAGCCCAGCACCTGGAAACCAGCCTAGTGTGGCTTTCTTGGACAGATTTGGGAAAGTTTTCCAACATTTCCTCCAAATTTAGCTTTGTTAAAACCAGGCGCCTCCAAATTCGGGGCATTCAGGGGGCCAGGTGGGGACAGGGCCCTGGCTTCTCACCCTCACCCCACCTCCACACCGAACAGCTCTGAGAAAAAGGCAGACCTACCGTACGAGAGGCGCACCCACTCCCTGAGGGCAGGGGGCAAGCTTATCTCAGCAGGAAGTCAGTGGGCAGCACTGCAAGTGATAAGGTGAGGGGCAGGCTGGTACTTAACTTACCCCGTGGAGATAAGGAGGTAGCAGCTGGGCAGCCGCGGGGACAGGGAGGGAGGTGCCCCCGGGGGCCGGGCCCATGGGGCAGGGCAGGCCTGGGCACAGTTGCCTGGTGCCCTGACCGCACCAGCTGTGTGTTTAACCTTGCACGTGGGCTTCTTTGAGGAAATGTTTCATTTTTTCCCAATAGCACCCCCTACAGAGCCGGGAGAGATGGGAGAAATGGTTTTCAAACAGGGTTCCACGGACCCCAGCCTGGAGTTTTGTGGACAATGAGGGTTGGGTTGAGGTTCCAGGCTTGGGGACCCCACCCCTCTTCAACCAGGGAGGCCCTGCTTGCTTTGTGTGACCTACTAGGGTTTCAGCTGGGACTTCTTTTTGGAAAAAGGACCCCGCTGCCTTCTACAGCTGGGAACCTCTGCGCCGGGCGGTCCCAGAGCCCCTCCCGCGCACCCGCAGCTGGGCTTAGGGGACGCCCGGTGGAGTCTGCGTTCCCCGCGAAGCTCCCTCGCCTGCCCGGCCCACGTGGGCGCCTTCCCCCAGGGAAGGCAGCTCTCCCGCAGGCATCCCGGGAGCCCCCCGGCCCAGCCAGACCCCAGTTCCTCTTGAAGACCCTCCCTGACCCCTGGCGGCCTTCGGCAGGTACAAAGATTACCGGGAGCCGCCGTGGTCGGAGCACAAGTACGACATCTCCAAGGACTTCTGGGCCGTGCTGGCCGCCCGGCTGGCCTTCGTCATTGTCTTCCAGGTGCGAGGTCCCTGTTGTTTCCGGGTTTAGGGATCGGGGCACTGAGGAGGTGCTCTGGGCCCAGAGCAGGGGCAGGAGGGCAGGAGCTGGCTGACGTCAGGGTCCAGAGGCTCGAGGACCTGCTCTGGACACCCTAGGGGCAGTGGAGGGGTGGGCTGGCGCCCAGGCCCTATGCAGAGACAGGTCCCAGAACCTCGTGAGTGAAAGGAGGGCAGGGGAGGGGCCGGACCAGTGCTGGCAGAAGGGTTTGGGCTCCTTGGCGTGGGGGGGCAGGTTTAGTTAAATATAAGTGGTGTTTATTGAAGGAGACACGGAGGGGGCCCTACCTTAGCCTCCCCTGTGTGTGGCAGAAGACAACCCCCAGTGGACAGGAGGGCAGTGGGGTCCCCGCTGACTCCAGCCCCCGCCAACAGCCAGGGAACTCGGCCCCCCCGGCCCCATCTCTGCGGAGGGGGGCGGGCGACCTCTGAGGCCGGAGCGATTCCCCGTGGACAGGACCCCAGACCGGGGAGCCGGCTGGTGCACACGGCGCTGAGGTCTCAGCCGGGCGGGAGCACCCTCAGCCGCCCGGGCCCTGCTGAGCCGGCCCTCCTGTGCCGCCCCTTAGCACCTGGAACCCTAAGAACTGGGTTCCAGCCGCAGCTGGCCCCATCGACACAGTGTGGCCTCAGGCAGGGCTTCCATCCCCCGAGGCGCCCCTGTCTCCCCTGCCAGCTTTCCACAACGCTCTGCAGGCTAACTGGCATCTGGGCCCCGTGCCCCAGAAACAAAGCCTGAGAGGGGGATTCTGGTGCCGGCGGGTTATTGAGGGGAGGCCCCGGGAGAGGGGCGGGAGCTCGGCAGGGAGGGGCTCTGGGCCGGAGCGAGCATCCCAGCACGCCTGTGGGCCCACCGGAGGCAGAGAGCGCCGGTCATTGGCTGCGGGCTGTCCAGGCCGGGAACAGGGAGACGGAGGGGCAGTTCCTTGGGCAGCTGTGCGCTTTGTGGCCACTGCTGGCTACCACAGGGGGCTGGGAGTGCCAACCAAGAAAGGCGGGGCCGGCCGGGGGATCAGCATCCTCCGTGACAAGGCAACTACCTCAGCCACACGTGCCAACAAGTGCTCACCAGACAGAAGCTGGAAAAACAGAAATTTCTGTTTTTCCGTATAAGCGGATTTATTTGCATCTTACACGCCAGAAATGGATCCAGGGAGGAGCCAGGCGTTCAGGGTGGTCCTGGGAGGCGTGCCAACGGCAGGAGCACCTGCAGAATTGGCAGTTTACGGGCTATTTGTATTTTAACCATTTTCCTTGAAGGCTTAATACGCATTACATTTGGTGATGTGTGGCCAATCAGATCATTGTTAAGCCTCCCAGTCAAGGGATTCAGAATCGCTTGGAGACTTTTCCTAGTTACTGAGCTCAGATTCCTTCGAGAAGGTCGGCCACCACCTGAAGGACCCCAGGGCTGGTTTCCTGTTTCATTTATACCTTCGGGGAAACTGAGGCCCGGGGGCTCCAGGGCATGGCTGAGGTCACAGGGCGCGGCGCTGCCAGGGGGCTGCAGGGGAGGTGGGAGCGTCTCCCGAGCCCTCTCCTTCCCACCCCGACTCGCTGGCTCTCCTTCCAGAACCTGGTCATGTTCATGAGCGACTTTGTGGACTGGGTCATCCCGGACATCCCGAAAGACATCAGCCAGCAGATCCACAAGGAGAAGGTCCTGATGGTGGAGCTGTTCATGAGGGAGGAGCAGGGGAAGCGGCAGCTGCTGGATACGTGGATGGACACAAGCCGCACGCCAGCCGGGCCGTGCGGCAATCACAGCCCCCCCGCCCGCCCGGACGGCCCTGACGGCCCGGGGGGCACCCCGTAGCAGCCGGCAGCCCTGGCCACACACACCCTCTCCCGGGGCAGGCGGCATCTTGCACCCACCTGGCCCGGTGGCTCCTGTGTTTGTTGCAAACCTGGAAGACCACCTTCTGATAGGACAACATTTTTCCATCTTTTCCTGTTTTTTTTTTCCCTTGTTTTTGCACAAAACCATTATGCAGGGAATTCTGTTATCTTTAGTATTCAAGGTTAATCAAAATGATCGCTGGGGACGGGGTGACACACAGTGCAGGCACTTTGCAGAAGCAATGCTCGAAGCCTGGGGTCTCCTTGGTGGTGGGAGGTGAGCAGTGACCCGACCCCCCCCCCCCCCCAGAAATCATCTTCTTTAATCCTTCTGATGCCTTAAGAGAGATGCAAGGTGGCACTCCAAGGCATTGGGCCAAAGCTGGTGGGATATTTGAGGGAGAACGGGGAAATGGATAAGGAATAAACGAGGTGGACACCAGTTCCAAAAGGCGTCACCTGCCCCTAGGTTGGAAAAGTGAGACTTTTTATCACCTTTTCCTTCCATGGGTGCAGAAACCGAGACACTGCTCAGAAAGAAGGGCTCCCTGGCTCCGTCCACTCAGAGGGCCTGGGAGCTTCAAACTTACTCTTGGAGACCTAGCGGGATGCTGGTGTCCTGAGTGAACAGTGACAGGCACCTCCGGGGACCCCATCGTCCGCCACACGCCTCCCCCAGCAGGAGGCGACAGGAAGCCGCGCGGTGAGCGATTCCGGCCTCTGAGGCTTTTCTCCCGGCGGCTTCAGGGTTTCAAGACATCTTAAGGCTTTGGGGAGACCTTTTGCAGCTTCAGAATATTTATTGGGTTTTTGTAATCAATTCTACGGTGGATTTGAGGGGGTTTTTTTTCTGTAGCTCAAAGGTGGAAGGCGTTTATTTTATTAGCTAACCAAATACCATTGAGAGGAATTTAAAATACGGTTACTACCAAAGATTTTTATTAATAAAGGCCTCTATTTTGATAATACCTCTTATATTTTTACTTACAGGAATGTTACTGTTGGACAATTATCATTTTAAAAGCTTGTAAAAAACACATCTCATAGGTGATAAGAATGATCTTATTTGCAGCCATTCTCCTAACCGACTGTCTGAAGTTTCTCAAGCACCCAGAGAACCGTGAAAGGAACGTCTCACCGAAGGGAGGGAAGGAAACACAAGTGTTTGTCGTGAACGTGTGGTTGGTGAGACACTGACCTTTCTGTAAGCTGCCAACTAGGAGGGACGTCCGCAGGTGTCGTAGACTTTCGTTTTGGGCTAAAATCATGCAATCTGATGCTTCTCTTTTTTCTTGTACAGTAAGGAGTTGGAAATGGGGGATTTTGTATATCAACACTGTACTCAAAATTAGGTGATGACCAGAAGATCCTTTTATGGAAACCGTTTTTTTAAAAAGAGAATGTACTCAAATCCACAGAGGACCGTGGCTGAACATTCATCTAAATAAATTTGTATACACAACACTTTCCTCTCAAACCCTGTCCGCGTGACTTTTGCCCGGGGAAGCTCGCGGGGCTGTCCCTAGAGCCCCGTGGCCAGAGCTGCAAATTCGGGAGGGACTCAGAGGTACCTGTGTCCTCAGTGCCAGACCCCTGACTTGTTCTAAAAGTTCCTGCAACTCCGTGTCTCTGCAAGTGTGTGCACGTGCGTACACGTGTGTGTGCGCGTGGCTGCGTGTGCACACGTGTGTGCAAGTGGTTGTGTCTCAGTGTGTGCATGCTAGTACACGTATGTGTGCGTGTGTGTTGGATGGCAGTCGTGGTCACACCTTCCCAGAGGCCTCTTCCACGATCCCCGAATCCCAGCCCCTGGTCCTGCCAACCCAGCAGAGTAGTATTTGGGATTTCAAGTTCCCCCCACACCTTTCGGGCACCATGCTAGGGTTGCTGGCGTTTTCATGTGAGCCAGTGGGGGCGCTCTTTCTTGAATCCATCACCTATAATCACCACCATTTCATGAAGGAAAGAATATTTTTCACACCCAAACGTGCAGCCTGATGCTGGGGACATTTCTTAGGAGTCACTCTAAGGAGGCCTCGACCTGCCCACCTGCAGGACCAGAGAGACCCTCGGATGCCCCCTAGTGCTGGTCTCCAAGGAAATGACAAACCCAAGTTCCCAAGCCCTGGCTACCCTGTTTCAGGAACATTCTTCTTAAGCTTTGGAACCACTGCCTTAGCCCTGATGAGGGTAGCTGCCAGGATCTGCATCACCGGGACTCCTCCCCTCTCGTGGCCAGGGGCCAGTGAGAGCTCACCTGGGATCTTTAGTCTCACCAGACAGATGAGGAAAACAGTCTGAGTTGGGGGGAGGTGTGGCTTGCCCCAGATCACCGGTCAACTGGGCACCCCAAGTGTACAAGACATCCACTCATGCAAATTCAAGAAGAAGCAGTGAGCAGAGCAAACACAGCCCCTTCCCTCGGGGGATGACTTCTTGCCCTGGAAAAAAGCAGGCGGGTTCAGGCGACAGGATGCCTGTGCAAAGGCCCTGAGGCAGAGATGTGCTGGGTGAGTTGTAGGACCAGCAAGAAGTTCATCACGTCTGAAGAGGGGGAGGTGCAAGGGAGCAGGGGAGAGGGAGCAGAAACCAACTGGAGCTTGGTGTAAGTCCACGGCAGGGGCTGTAGGTCTTAACCAGGACAGGGATGGATCTGAGTCACATTCTGAGGTCATGGCAGCTGTTGGGTGGAAACTGCAGTGGAGCAGGGCCAAAAAGGAGAGTTGCAGAAATTCAGGTGAGCCATGATGGGGCCTGGACGAGGGGGTTAGAGGTGGGGGGAGAAGAGCCTGCAGGTAACATCACAAACACATGGTATCTGGCTACAAAAGGACCCCCCAAGATGAGCTGGTCAGCCAGGGCCATTATTTCACAGATGGACATAGGCAGGCCCAGAGAGGGCGGGGGCTCCTCTGTGGTCACACAGCGAGCTGGCTACACAGCCGTCCCTCAGACCCAGACCCCTGGTACCCAGCGCCAAACATTTCCTGCTCCTGGTCCCTGGATTGGTGCGGTGTGAGCCAGGCAGGGCTGGGCCCCTGGCACAGACAGTGAAGGACGGGGGCCCACAGGGGGCCTGAGTCGGGGCAAGGACACCTGGCCGGCGCCTGCTACTGGGACTCCACCTGAGGGTGGGGGCTGCCATGCCAGCAGCCGGCCTAGGACACCTCTGTCTCATAGGCTCAGTGGTTATTAAATTTTTTAGTTAACTTAATATATAAAACCAGGCAAATACACAAAAAAAATCCAGATTTGCACGTTCTCTTGAAAAATCACACTATCTTATGAGACAGCCACATTTTTTACCACGTCGCAGCCGCGCAATGACCGGAGCCCGGGGGCGGCTGCTCTTCTTTGGATGCTGCTGATCCTTCTGGTCCATCACAGTCCCTCATCCCACCCTCCCAAACATGCCCAGCTAAGGGGGCCGCTGAGAGTGTGGCTCCTGGAGTCACTGGCCTTTCTAGACAAGCCTCAGGCCCAGTCCCTGTCTTGGGATCCAGGACCAGTTACAGGCTTCCCTGGATCAGGGTTTGGCCAAGGTATGTGCCTGAGACCGGGCTACAGGGCTGCCTCCACCCCGAGGCTGGACTCGGAGCCCCTGCCCCAGGGCACCCACATCCCCCGCTCCCACACACTTTTTCACCTGAAGGTTCCCGGGAGCCATTCACGTGCCCCCGAAAGTCACCCCACCACAGGTGGTGAGTGCCCCGCACCTCAGCAGCACTCATTCACCCGTCCGTGTCTTGTAAAAGCCACAGCGAAGCGAGGGGCGCTAGCGCTTGCCAGGGAAGAGGGCAGGAAGGGGCTGCGGCCAAGTGCCAGGCAGGGGGCCTCTGGGGCGCTGAGCGAGCGAGTGAGTGAGCGAAGGGTGGGGGGGATAGAGCGATGGATGGATGGATGGATAGATGGAGAGATGGTTGGATGGAGAGATGGATGGTTGGATGGATGACAAAAAGACTGGCAACTGGGCCTTTCTGCCTTTGAGCTGAGTGGACCTCCTAGTCAAGTGGGGGGATGTTGGTGGAGGAGGTAAGGGGCCCATAGCAGGTAAGTTCTGGTGCCACCTGGACCACAGATACGCCCACAGCAAGCAGCCCACCCACTGCTCACTCATAGCCTTTGGCATAAAAGCGTGTGGCACAGTTGTGTCTGACGCCTGACTTGGCCCAGCACAGGCATTTTAGCTTGATTTGCTCAGACGGGCTGGTGGGCACTGCCCCAGCCAGGAGCCTGCCGGAACCCACCCCTGGGGAAAAGGCAACCTTGTAGATGCTGAGGTCTGATTTCCAAAGCTCTGCCAGGTAATTTATTTAGCGTGTCCATTCTCACTCCCCTCTCTCCTCGACACCCCACCCCATATTTTTAATTAAAGTACAACATACAGAAAACTGCACATACCTTAAGTACACAATCAAACGCCACAAAACATGCACGCTTCTGGAGTCAGGACTCAGAAGCAGAGTGGGCACCCTGGCAGCCTCCCCTGATGCTCCCTTCTGACCGCCCTCCTCACCCGGCTGTCACCCACCTTCCTGACTTCCCGCAGCAGGGGGTGAGAGCGCCTGGTCTAGCTTGTGGGTGGCTGCTGCCCTCTGCTGGCGGCCTGTGGGCGCTGCATCGGGGAAGGAGGAGACCCAGAGGGCGGGGTCTGTGTTGGGTTTCCGTTTGCAGCCCTAGTAAGTGACCACAAACATAGTGGCTTAAAACACCAACATGTTCTCTTACAGTTCCGCAGGCCAGACGGCTGACACAGTCTCACTGGGCTAAGATGAAGGTGCGGGCAGGGCTGGACCCCTTCCGCCATCTCCAAGCCAGCCATGGCGGCAGGTCCTCCCCCCATGGCTGTCGCTCCAGTTCTCCGCTCAGGAGGACCGTGATTGGATTGGGTCGCCCGGGAAAACCCGGGGTGACCGCCCCATCTCAAAGTCCCGCACCTTCTTCACACCTGCAAGGTCGGTCCTACCTGTGAATTAACTGGTTCACTGGTCTGGCAATTGGGACTGGACACCCTGGGGGCCACTGCTCTGTCCCCACACACCCCTGCCCCCAGGAAGAAGTCTTCTTCTTTAGAAAAAGCTAACTACCCTCAAGCCAAGCCCAGAGTCCCCGGACAGCTGAAGAAAGACTTCAACACGAGTGAGGGAGACCAGGACAACCAGAAAAAGGAAAAGGAAAAGAAAGAGCCCAGGGGACACTGAGCACGTGGAGAAAAAGACCGACGTGCATCCGTGAAACCAGCCAAAGACGCTGCTTCTTCCTTTTTCAGAGACAATGCCAAGTGAGAGGAAAATACGTAACCTGGATTTCATCAAAATTTTAAAATGTTTTTTGCATCAAAGGATACAGTCAACAGAGTGAAACAGCAGTTCACAAAATGGGAGAAAATATTTGTAAATCGCATTTCTGATAAGGGATTTAGATCTGAAATACCAAAGACCCTCTCAACTCAATGACGAAAAGACAAGACACTCAATTAAAAATGAGCAGGTCTCGGCCATAAAAAAGAAGGAAATCATGCCATTTGCAGCCACACGGATGGACCTAGAGCTGATCACACTAAATGAAGTAAGTCAGAGAAAGATAAATACCATATAATATCACTTACATGGAATCTAAAAAGGTGACACAAATGAAGTTATTTACAAAATGGAAACAGACTCACAGACATAGAAAACAAAAGGGATGGTAGGGGAAGGGATAAATTAGGAGTTTAGGACTAGCAGATATAAACTACTATATATAAAACAGATAAACAAGTTTATACCGTACAGTACAGGGAACTGTATTCAATATCTTGTAATACCCTATAATGAAAAAGAATATGAAAGAGAATATACATAAATATAACTGAATCACTATGCTGTACATCAGAAACTGGCAGAACATTGTAAGTCAACAATACTTCAATAAAAATAAATAAATACAATTTAAAGTAAAAGTGAGCTGAGGACTCGAATAGACATTTCTCCGGAGAAGATATACAAATGGCCAATAAGCACATGAAAGACGTTCAGCATCACTGGTCATCAAGGAAACGCAAATCAAACCCATGAGACACCACTGCACATCCATTAGGATGCCTGTTATCCCAAAACACAGAATAATAAGAGTTGGTGAGGATGTGGAGAAACTGGAAACCTTGTGCATTGCTGGTAGGAATATAAAATGGTGTAGCTGCTATGGAAAACACTTTGGAGGTTTCTGAAAAAAATTAAACATAGAATGACCATATGATCCAGCAGTTGCACACCTGGGTATATGAACAAAAGAATTTAAAGCAGGACTCGAACAGAGGCTTGTACACTCGTTCACCTACGGCTTCACGGGGCAATCCCTGTGAACAGGAAGACCCTCGCCTGGTTTACAGGAGGCTCCTCACAACAAGCAGGTACCACTCAAAAGGAGGTGCTCACAGCACTGCGGCCCCTCTCTGGGGCATCCTCAAAGGACAGTGGTGAAGAGAAATCCTCCCAGTGGGCAGAACTGCTGGGTCTCCAGGACCTACTTGACATCTGTAGACATGCCACCCAATGGCAGCAGAGCACACTGTGTTTTCCAAGCACTCAGGGAACATTTACCAAGATGGACCACATACTAGGCCATAAAACGAACTCAACAAGTTTGAAAGAATGGAAACCATCCAGCGTGCATTCTGCAACCGTAACCGAATCAAACCAGAAATCAACAACAGGAAGGCAGCAAGGAAGCCTCCGGCACATGTAAATTGCACAGCGCCCTCCCAGAGCATCCAGGGCCAGAGGCAAGGTCCCGAAGGAAATAAAAATAACCAGAAATGAGTGAAAATGAAAAGACAACATATCAAAACGTGTGGGACACAGCTAAAGCAATGTTGAGAGGAAAATCCACAAAACCTAAATGCTTACCTTAGAAATACATAACCTACGTTCCTGCCTCAAGAAACTAGAACCAAGAGAAAAAAAAAAAAAGAGCCAAACAAACCCCAAGCCCACATACGGCTACAACAAGCAGTCGGAGTCTGCACTCTGGAGCAGGCTCTCACCAGAACCCCATCGTGCTGGCAACCTCATCACGGACATCCAGCCTCCAGACTGTGAAAAATAAATTTCTGTTGTTTATAACCACCCAGTCTACGGTATTTTGCTACAGAAACCCAAATGGACTGACATCTAAGGGAATACCACACATCACTATGCTCATAAATTCTACGGCTTAGAAAAACGGACCAATTCCTCAAAACCACATGAAGTACCAAATGCAATCAAGATGAAATAGACAATTTGAGCAGCCCTATAACCATCAAAGAAATGGAGTTTGCAATTTAAAACTTCCCCCAAAAGAAAGCTCCAGGCCCAGATACTCTCACTGGAGAAGTCTGCCAAATATTCAAAGAATGAACACCAAATTTTCACAACCTCTTTCAGAAAATACACAAGAATGGACGATTTCTCAACTCATTTCATGAGGCTAGTATTACCCTGAACCAGAAACAGACCAAAAAAAAAAAAAAACCAAACAAACCAATGCCAAAAAACAAAAACTATAAACCAAATTATCTTATGAATTTAAATGCGAAAATTCACAACAAAATATTAGCAAAAAAATTCAAATATATATACATAAAGAATTATACACCACAACCAAGTGAGATTTATTGCAAGTATGCAAGTCTGGTTCAACATGCAAAAATGAATCCATGTAACCTACCCTATCAACAACCTAAAGGAATATCACGTGATTCTATCAATTGATTAAGAAAAGGCTTTTGACAAAATTCAGCACCCATTTATAATTTAAACAAGGGGGGAAAAACCCTCAGTTTTTTTTTAGGAATATAGAAGCATTACCTAAGTTTGATAAAGTGCATCTACTGAAAAAAGCCTGCAGCTGGCATCACAACGGTGAAGGACCAAGTGCGTTCCCCTAAGATTAGGGACAAGACAAGGACGTCTGTTCCCACTACAGTTATTCAACACAGCGCTGACAGTTCTAGCAACTGCAATAAAGCGATAAAAAGAAATTTAAAGTATACAGGTTGGAAAGTAAAACAAACTAACTCTGTTTGCAGGTGGCATGATGTTGTGATTGTCTACATAGAAAATCCCAGAGAATCAGAACAAACACCACAACAAAAGTACTCCTGAACTAACAAACGAGTTCAGCAAGATTGCAGGATAAAAAAATCGACACACAAAAACTAATCACATTTCTATAATGAACATGCAGAAAGCAAAATTTCAAATAGCATGGCATTTTTAATTACTCCAAAGGAAATTACTTTGAGTGCTTATGTATGCAGTCAAAACATGTACAGGATTTGTTTGCTAAAAATTGTAAAATGCTGACGAAAGAAATCAAAGAAGACCTAAGTAAATGGAGAGGCATACCATGTTCATAGATTGGAAGAGTCAACATAGTAAAGATGTCACATCTACCAACTGGCCTATGGGTTTAATGCAATTCCTATCAAAATCCCAGCAAGGTTTTTTTTTTTACTTAGACAAGTATATTTTTAAATTGATAAGGAAAGACACAGAGTCTAGAATAGCTAAAACAGTCGACAAAGTAAAATAAAGTTGGAGAAGTTACTCTATGCAAAATTAAGATTTACTAAATAGCATTAAGAGAGGGTGGCATTGGTGGAGGGATAGGAACAGAGGTCAACGGAACAGAATCGAGGACCCAGAAATAGATCAAATATACTCAAAGGATTTTTGACAGAGTACAGGTGCAATCCAATGGGAGAAGACAGTTTTTTCAACAACTGGTGCTGGCACAAGTGAACACCGACAGGAAAAAATAATAATTATGTCAACCTAAATCTTACACCTTATACAAAAAATAATCCCAAATGAATCACAGATTAAATGTCATACTGTAAAACTTACAGAAAAGAAAACAACAAACGAGGAAATCTTTGGGATCCAGGTTCGGCAAAGAGATCTCAAACTTGATGCCAAAGGCACCATCCATAGAAGGAATATTTGATCAACTGGACTTCATCAAAAGTTAAAATTTTTGCTCTGAGAAAGATCACATAAAGAGGATAAAAAGATAAGATATAGACTGAAAGGTAACAGGTCAGACGTAGCGATCACTGTGCTAACAGAGATTCAAATTAACCAAGACTTATACAAGATTCATTCAGTCAGAAAGATTTTGTGGGCTCCTATGAAGTGTCAGACAGTGTTCTGGGCGCTTGAACTCTGGCAAGGGAGACAGGCAAGAAACAGAGTAGGAAGCAGAGTGTGTTGTAAGTCGGGAGACACTACGTGCAAGGCAGAAACCCTGCAGCGGGGTTAGGGATGGGGATGTGGTTTACCCTCCTTGGATCACCTCCCACCTCAGCCTCCCTCCCAGACTCCGCCACGTCTCCCTGACAGCTGGACGCCCTCTGGGCTCAGACCTTGGTACTTTTTCCGTTCTTCTCTCCCTCCGAAAGTGCCCTTGTTCTGTACTCTAAGTACTGTATTAGTCAAGGTTCTCAAGAGAAACAGAACCCGTAGGATAGAGAGAGAGAGATGAAAAGATTTGTTGAGATTGGCTCACGTTACGGAGACCAAGGTCTGCCATCTGCACGCTTGGAGCCAGGACAGCTGGTGATGTGGCTCAGTCTGAGTCTGAAGGCCTGAAAATTGAAAGACTGATGGAACTCAAGGAGAGAGAGTGGATTCTGCAAACTGGGCGGTGGGGGGGGCGATCTGCTTTTCTCAGTCAATTCAAAGGCCAATCTCTTCCAGAAACACACTCACAGACACACCTGGAAATAATGTTACCAGCTCTCCAGGCCTCCCTTAGCCCAGGCAAGTTGGCATGTAAAATTAACCATCACAAACACCATCTATCTGCAAGATACTCCCAAATTCACATCTCCTGCCCGGATCTCTGTCCCAGACCCGGGTCCTGTGCACCCCACTGTCCAGTCAACATCTCCAATAGGTCCTCCCCCAAACCCACCCTACCCACGCTTACCCCAGGTCGGTCAGTGGACGCTCCATCTTTCAAGCATCCTCAGCGTCTCTCACTGACATACACCCCAAATCAAAAAAAGACTTCCCTTCTCAGCCCCTCCACTGCACCTGCCCCAAGTACACTCACCTCTTTCATCTGGATTCTACCCAGCGGCAGAGTGATTCTTTTTTTTTTTTTTATTCAGAGAGATTCTTTAAAATGTAACTCAGACCTCACTATGAGCGGCATTATTCATAATGGCCAAAAGGCAGAAACAACTGAAAACTCTGCCCACTGATGACTGGCTATGCAGATGTGGTCTGTCCACACAAAGGAACAAGACTGACTCAGAAAAGGGAAACCAGCTCTGTCGCAGGCTACAGCGCAGGTGAACCTTAGGTGTGACGCTCCGGGGGAGAAACCCGGCACAGAAGGCCTGTGCTCTATGGTTCCGTGTATAAGAAATTGTTCAGAATAGTCAAATCCAAAGAGACAGAAAGTAAATTAGTGGTTGCCAGGGGCTTGGGAAGGAGGACGGGAAAGGAAATGACTGCTAAGGAGGACCAGGTTTCTGCTTGGGGTGATGAAAATGTCCTAAAATTAGCTAACGATGAGGTTTGCACAACCTTATGAATATATTAAAAACCACTTAATAGTACACTTTAAAAGGGTGAGTTTTATGAAACGTGAATTATATCGCAATTATATACATATTTTTTCAACTCAGACGGCTTCACTCCTCCGCCCACACCCTGCAGGGACTCCCTCTCAAGGGCATTAAAGCCGGTCCTTACCTGGCTCCTTCTAACCCAACCCTCCCCTCGCCGACCACCCCTGCCTCCCCAGCTCTGCTCCTGCAACCTGGGCCCTCCTCTGCGCTCCTGCGCCTGCGGCGGCCCCGCCCCGCCCTCTTCGCCCCACACCTGCACACCTGGCCCCGCACCCCCGCTCATGCACCTGCCCCGCGGGGCCTGCTCCGACCGTGCCCTCTCGGCGTGCGGAGCCCCCACCTCCATGCTCCCCACCCTCTATCCTCCTGGCCCTGGCCCTTGTTCACTTCTGGCTTAGCGCACTTTTTTATCTGTACTGTGTAACCCTGTGTACTGATGCTGTAAGCTCGGGGCAAGGTGGGGGGCTTCCACACTTTGTTCCCGAATTTGTCTCCAGAAGCTACTGCGTGGCACACAGTAGGTCCTCAATAAATGCTAATAAGCAGTCAAAAGAATACTGGCGATTATTTTTAAACACAAGGATTTATTAAACTTTAAAACCTAAATAAACCTCTGGTTAGTCGTTTCCGCACACAGATGCCCACGGGGGACGAAAGGACATGCGTTTTCACAAATGTTAATAAATAAATGCATTTATTATCGGCGTCCGCAGTGCAAAATTCCACAGGAAACCCAGGCGGACGCTCCCAGCCGGCGCCCGAGGTCTGCAGACCCTCAAGGCCGCGCGTCTCTAACGGGAGGGAGAAGGTTTGCAGAGCGCAGGCGCGGAGACCGTCCCAGCCCCGCGCCGCCAGCCTATCTGGGGCGCCCCCTAGTGGCGGCCGCGCGCCTCCCAGGCGGAAATGGCTGCGTTGAGTTCGGGGCGCATGCGCGGGTCCCGAGGTTCTCGCGAGACCTCCGGGGCAGACTTCCGGTGGCCAGCCCGGGGCGCGGAAAGAGGGAGGGGTTCTCGAGGCCGTGGGGCGCGGGGTGTGTGTGGAGGCGGCGGGCCGGGGCCGCGAGGCGCGGGCCGGCGAGCGGGCGGCGGGCTGGGCGGGGGACGCGCGCAGAGGCCGGGCCCTGCCGCGCCCGCCGCCATGGACCCGTTCCTGCTGCTGCTGCACTCGGTGTCGACCGGCCTGTCAAGCAGCGAGCTGACCGAGCTCAAGTTCCTGTGCCAGAGCCGCGTGGGCAAGAGGAAGCTGGAGCGCGTGCAGAGCGGCCTGGACCTCTTCTCCGTGCTGCTCGAGCAGAACGAGCTGAGCTCGGAGCACACCGTGCTGCTGCGCGAGCTGCTCGTCTCCCTGCGGCGCCAGGACCTGCTGCGGCGCCTGGACGACTTCGAGGCAGGCGCGGCGGGCGGGGCGGCGCCGGAGGAGCGAGGTGGGGCCGAGGGCCCGGAGGAGTGGGGGCCGAGAGGGGCCGGGGGCGGACGGGCAGGCTGGGGCGGGGGCCTGGGGGCCGGGCCGGTGGGGTGGAGGGACCGGGGAAACAGAGAGGCGGGGCCTGCTGGCCCAGCCTAGTTTCGATCTGCCCGGCGCCTGACCTTTTCCGGGTTCGGTTTGCGTCGGTTTTCTCTAAATAGCCCTGGGAGACCCGAAACTCAGAAAAGCTAACTCAGCCTAAGCTGCAGAGCATGGACACCTACCCCCTCAGCCTCAGTATCTTCTCCACTGCCCCACTCCCTCCAGGTGAATTGGAAACTACTCGAAAGAAAGGGGCGTTGCTAACCTCCTGGGTGGGGAGGAGTCGGCCCGGAAAGAAGCTAGGCCCGCCTGGGCCGCCTCTGCGGTATGTCCGGCTGACGCTCTCCACAGCCGGCGGAGAATAATGCGGACACCGTAACTCTACACAGGCCTTACAGCGTGCCAGTGATCCCCATAAGCGCTTAACATATTTACCTTTCACAATAGGCCTGTTAGGTACTGTTACCTATCATGCCCGTTTTACAGGTGGAGGGACTGTGCCTGAGAGGTTAAGGGACTTGCCGAAGACTCACAGCCGATAACTAAGGAGCTGTAGGATTGGAGGAGGCAGCCTGGCCGCAGGGTGGGCGGCAGTAGCCACTGCACTATCTCTCGGGCCAAGTCAATGCTGTAGAGGCTTCCCACCTGCTCTCAGGCACGCCCTTTTTCTACCCTCACCGGAGTGTAGCTGGGTTTCTCAGCCACAACCCTGTGTTCTCAGAGCCCAGGGGAGGGGATTGGGGGACGCTTTGGGGACATCCCTCACAGACTTAGAACTATGGCCTGGAATCAGCCATTTAGTCACTGAACCAAAAAAAGGATATAAACGTGACACCCCAGGTACCGTTCCGTAAGGCCTGGTGCTTGTCGATGGCAAACTGGACAGCACAGCTCTGCCCGAGAACAGTCAAGTTCAGATTTCTATATATAAATGCACACACATACATTCAGGTGACTATACACACACAGCTGGACAAACAAAACGACAGAAAAAATGTTCTGGAGCATATTCAGTGACAGAGGAAAGATACTGAAATAATACACTTGAAAGGTAGTCCACAAAACAAAGACCCTAACATTTTAGGTTTATACCTGTATGTCTGTGTGTGTGTTTTTATTTGTGTAGCTACTGTATGTTGGAGGAAAGTCCACCAGAAGAGCAACCGCAGGTTTTGGTGGGTTGATGAGAGACAATTTTACATTGCTCTTTTCCAGGAAGCAGTGTTTTGTTTTGTTTTGTTGGGTTTTTTAGATGTTCTTCCTTTAGTAGAGGTACTGGGGATTGAACCCAGGACCCCAGAAGGCAGTTTTTGCGTAATGGTTAAGAACGGACTCTGGCATTACACCGTCAAGGTTTCACGTCCTGGCTCTGCTGTTATCCAGCTGCAGGACCTCAGGCAGTGACTTCCGTTCCCTGTGCCTGTTTTCTTATCTGGATGAATGGTCCTAGTAACACGAGTACCCACCTCACAAGGCTCTTGGGGCTGGAGGAGTTGGCACTCAGGCCGACAGCGTCTTGGGGGTTCGGAGCTGGAGGTGCAGCTTGGCAGGAGCCTCCCAAGAAGCATTTTGTCCTCCTCCCTGCTCCCCCCAATTCCAGAAACAGCCTTGTAGAGTCTGTAGCGCCCGGCCTGCTGCTCTCAGCAGATGAGGACACAGTAGCCAGGGCCTGGAGACCAGGGGTCAGCAGGGCAGATTCTGAAGGAAGAGCTGGGGGGGTGGGTGTTGGTTTCCCAGGGTTGCCATACATACTCTTGGGCTTTCTGGGACCTTCCCTTGGCCCCTCTGCTGCTGGGTGACTTCAGCCCCTGCAGGGGGACCTCTGGGTCATCTCTGAGAAGCCCATTTGGGAGCAGGGGTTGGGGGTTACCTGCCTCCTAAGGACCTCCCCAGACCTCTGGTGAATCACTGTGTCCTTTCCCTCCCCAGACCTGCGCGCAGCATTTGACATCATCTGTGACAATGTGGGGAAGGACTGGAGGAGACTGGCTCGTCAACTCAAAGTGTCCGACGCCAAGATCGATGCCATCGAGGAGAAGTATCCCCGAAACCTGGCCGAACAGGTGAGGGAGTCGCTGAGGGTCTGGAGGAACAGCAGGAAGGAGGACGCAGCTGTGTCCCACCTGGTGGGGGCGCTCAGGGCCTGCCGGCTGAACCTGGTGGCAGACCTCGTGGAGGAAGATCAGCAGGCCCGGGCCCGCCAGAGCCAGAGCGAGCGCGGCGGTGACCCTGCATCCCTGGAGTCACGGAACTTGAACGCGCCCACCTCCAGAGCTTCCTCGTGACCCAGCTGCTCTTCCTCGTGGACCAAGAGTACCTGCACAGTCTGAACTCCAGTTCCTCCCTGGAGGTCGACCGAGCCCTGTCCAGGCCAGCACCGGCAAGACCTGGCAGGGAGCAGGGGTGAGGGCCAGCACTCACAGAGCCAGCCCAGCCTTCGAGTCATCGCTGGCGCACCCAAGCGCTCGTCTGTGCCCGGCGGTGCTTTGGGCACTGTGGTCACCCTGGGAGGGAGCTGCTCCTGTCCCTGTTAAACGAGTTTCGACAGGGGGACATGTGGAACCATGTCCAGCACACAGAAGGAATCTTAAGACTTAGCGGCTGTGACCTTTGTTATTCTGTCCTCTCTGGAGCCCACGCTGGTCACTGCTGAGTCATTCAGCCGCCCCCACCATTGGCCCAAAGGCTTCGAGGCTGAGGCTGTCCCGATAGACCCGTATGCCAGGGCAGGTGGCATGGGGGTGAGGTGCTCCCTGACCGAGGACTGGAAGACCTCCCACAGCCCAGGTCTCGACCCTCTAGTGAGCCGAGCCTCCTTTGAGGGGCATAGGGACAGCACGGTGGTGCGGACGGGCTGAGGTGACCCTGTGAGATGCTCAGAAGCCTCGGGGACAGACAGCGCTTGACTGGTGCCAGTTCTTTGAAGTATGATCCCTGTGATTCCACAGTTTATTACTATTTTGTATCAAAATCATTGTCTTATCATATTCTGTGATAATCAGAATTGGCAAGAGAGCTGGATCCTATGATTTTGAGAAGTAATCTTCCTGTTTCTAAAGTAATCTTATTAAAGCAAACACCTTTACAGCAGAGACCTCCACATTACAAAGGAGTTACCATTCTCAGTGATGATTTCATTTTACATATTCCCCAAACTCCCGCGGTAGCCGATCTCATGCCCCGTAGCGGCTATCCCAAGCCCAGCCTGTGAGCAGGCGGCTGCACTTGACGTCCGCTCCAGGAACCACTAACGAGGGGAGTGTGTCCCTCAGCAGATCTTGGTCAGCCAGAGGGCCGCTTTTATTGGCTTCGGGCCTGCCCACCTCCGGAGGCGTCAGTCAAGTGGCCGTCCGGCACGCCTCCCAGCTGTGACCTTGGCAAAGCCAGGTGTGACGTCAGGCTGAGATTGGGTTGCTGAGATCCCAGCCATGCTCCCCGCCAAGCTGTGCACCCAGCCTTCAGTGGATGTTTACAACGTCAGGACCTGTGCTCGGAGCTAGTATAAACAAGATAGAGTGGCCCTGCTCCGTGGACCCGGAAAATCAGTTCACAAGTTTGGGGTGCTGCCAAGGAGCTGAGCCGGGTTCTGTCCTGGAACAGCGTGACCTGGCCTGTGTTAGGTACTGGACTTTCCCCCTCCTGCCAGCAGCACCTGCCTCTCCAGGCCTCGGGTCAGGGCTGGTTCTGTGGTAACACACATCATCGCCATCGAATGAGAGTGGCTTGGCTAATGGATCACTTTGGTAAGTAGGTGTCTACACTTGAGCAGAGACAGATTTCAGAGGTTGTGCCAATCCCTGTGGTTTCCAGGACAGAAAGGGCAACAGTGAGAGTGTCTGCTGTCCGCCCCCCAGGGCCTGGAGTGGGCCGGCCCTGGCCGCTGTGGGCCACTGGGCAAAGCTGCAGAGCCTGGTGACAGGGGAACTTGCGCACGAAGCTGCCCCCAGAGGTGGGGGCTCAAGGGCAGGTGGCAGCATCCCTCGGTTCAGCCCATCGCTGGTCACGAGGCTGCCCCTGTGTCCGTGCTGTGCCAGGCATTGGGCAGCCTGAGCCAACTGCCTGCCCTCCGGAAGCACGGAGTTTCCCAGCTTTGTAACCAAAGGCAAGAGCGTGATGAAAGTATGCGGGAGAAGCACCGAAGCCCACATGGGCCCGAGCAGTGGGGAGGCGCACAGCAGGCTTGAGAGCGGTTTCCTGGGTGACACGGGTTTTAATGCGGTCTGTGTTGTCCCCGTTTTCTAGAATGCGTTTTTCGGTTGTCCACCAGATGACAGTACGAGGTGTCGCGTGGACTGTTGGCAGGGACAGTCCTGGAGATCTGTAGAGCGTGTGGGCTTCGAGCCCGACCTGGGTCTGATCCTGGGCTCTGCCCCTTGTGGCTCCATCGCCCCAAAAGGGACCATTAGATAAACACTAAGTGCCCGGATCTGTGGCACTTTTCAGATACCTCAAAAACAAGCACTAGTTTGCGCAGACCCCCAGCTCTGCCGAAGGCCGTGCTGCTCTAAGGGTGTCGGGACACGAGCCCGGCAGTCCGTCCTCACGCCGAGCCCCACCCCACGTCTAAGGTGACCTGCACCCCCAGCACCCTCCTGCTGCTGATTCCAGCTGCTCCCACGCAGGAGTTCTGGGTCTCATGACCCCTCCTGGGACAACGTGATTGACGGCTAGTCGGAGTTGTGACTGTGGGGACCAGTCAGCGACACCCAATCTGAATAGGGAGTTGCTGCAGTTTTTGGACAAGGATTTCTCATGGCAACATCACCAAAGAAACAATGTTTATTCCTCTTTTTTTTTTCTTTTTTTTTGGCAGTCATGTACAACTTACTTTTCTGAAGGTGCACACAGGCTGTGGTGTACTTGAAAGCTGAAGTTAAAAGCCACGATTTGCTCTCGTGATCCTTTTTCCCCTGGGGAAGAGCGTCTGTGCTTTGCAGGAGGTTTCCCAGCCAAGGAAGGAGGATTTGATCAATCCTGGAGCAAAGGATCGCTCCCTCTTCTGGCCCCGCACGTTTCCCGGCTTCACAGCCTTCCGTCCCTCCATCCCCCTCACCACAGCCAGCCCTGCTCCTGCGCACACAGGGGCTGTCAGTCTGCCCTGCAGGGTCCTCGCCCCCTCCAGGCTCTTCCGTTGCAGGCTGGGATTTGGCAGCCCCCCACCCATCCTGTTCTCCCCACTGGCTCTCTGACCGCTCTTCCGCCCTGGCGCCCCTGAGGCCACCCCCAGGCTGCACTGCTGAAGCGGGAGTCTTCCTGTCCCATCGTGTACTCTGTCTTGTGCAGCCTTTGGGGCACTTAATGTTCTCTCCGCGGAATGCTCTGGCTTCCCTCCCCCTGGCCACGCCCCTCAGACGCCTCACCCTGTCCTAGCAGCAGCCCACCCTTCTCAGCTCCTCGCGGGGGGCACCTTGGCCTCATCTCTCCCCGGTGCCTCCCACACCTTTCTCTCCCCCAGACCCTCATTGTCAGCAGCCTGGGGGCAGCACTTGCTTTAGGAGGGAGCAGATCACAGCTTTCTGGAATCAGGATGTGGGTATCATGTGGGCAGGCGTTCTGCCCCCCACACACCTGAGAGTCGGCACCCCCCGACCTGTGCCCAGTTCCGTGCCTTGTGCTGCAGGGCAATCCACCTAGTTCCCCGCGGTGCAGACCCCGGCCCCTCCCTGGGGCGCGCGATCCCGTGTGTATCTGACCACTGGCCCCTGTCCCCCCGCCCCAGCAGAGCCTCGGCCTGTCCCTGCCTCGCCCCCACCGCCCACCCCAGTCAGCAGCCAGAAAGGCAAGCCAGCCGCGTCATACTGCAGACCCGGCTGCGCTCTCAGAGCGAGCTCTCTGCACGTAGTGCTCAGCTACGTGTTTCTATTTCCACGGCGACCGTCCTGAGCCCTGCTGCGGGCTGCCTGCTCAGCCCAGGGGCCCCGGACAGGCAGGCCTGGCGCGGGGTCGCCGCCCATCTCCCTCCAGCTGCTGAGTCAGGCACAGATTCTCACGCAGGGAAAATTCGCTCTTGAAACCATTTTCATCCAAGAAGCCCTCAGTTTAAGTCCATGACTAAGCTAAGACCCTGTGGCCAGAGTCCCACATGTATACCCACCGTGTGATTGTCACCGAGGAGCAGAGGCCTGGTCAGGGCGTGGGTGAGGCCTTCCTGGTGTGGCTGGACCAGGAGAATGTGGCGGGCCGTTTGGTCACCCGGGCACCATCTCCCAAACCCGCCTGGTGACAGTCTCTAGACATGAGGTGATGGTTTGGTTTCAGCACAACGTATGTTGTTTGAGGGGACAGAACACCTGTTGGGGAGATGACAGAGTTCTCAAGATGGGTGACGGTGACTGTTGACAGCATGGTGCGTGTACCCAGTGGCACTTAGAAATGGCCAAAAGGGTCAGTTTTATGTGTATTGTTACCACAATTTTAACAATCATACCTCACATTAAATTAACTAATTACATGATTGATCTGAGTTATCCATTCTGTGGGCTTCTCTCTCATTTGTAATTTTACTGGCGTTTTACAGATTACGAGGGCTGGAAGCATGAGCTCATAGCGGGCCCAGCGTGTGCGTGGAAGTAATGTTATAAATAAACCGTCCCCCGTTGCTCCCTCGGGGGGTGGTTTGGGCTGGAAAAACCTGGCTGCAGGTACCCGGGCCCCTCAGCACCATGAGGAACGAGAGGGGGTCCTGCCCCGTGCAGCCCGCCCGCTCCCTGACACCTGCCCCCGTCCCCACGGCCCGGCCCAGGCTGCCAGTGTGATGCGGCCCTGTCCGACCCCCACCGCCCGCAGCGGACCCTGCCCACCCTGACGGAGCCCCACCAGGCGCGGCTCCCGGTGCGTGCAGCTAAGTGAGCGGAGGCCCACCGTGCGCTCAGGGAGCGGGTGAGCAAGTGAGCCACAGGGAAGGAAGCACACGGGCCCAGGGGCCCCTCCATCCACCTCAGCCCGCGGCGAGCGAGACCCAGGACTTGTCCTCCACGCTGCCTAGGCCCAGCCAGGGACCCCAGGGAGGCACCCCCGCCCCCGAATCGCCACAGACCACCCCAGGGCCGCCCCTCTGGCAGGGCTGGTGCCACCTGCACAGGAGCACGCACCCTTTGCGCTGAGCGCTCTTGACATGTGCAGCCATCTCGCGCGTTTGCCCATCCGTCTGCCCATCCATCGTCCGCCCGTCCGTGCCCTCATTTGGTAGGTTTTTATCAAAGGGCTGACAGCTCAGACGGGGGCCTGCCCGCTTCGCCTCCCTCTAGCTGGGTGACCCACGGTGAGCCCAGTTCTGCATCTCCCTTGCCTGTCTGATGGGACCCTCCCGCTCCCAGTTGCAAGTGGTGGTAAGTGTCTGGGTGTTACTGGCACGTGGTAAAGGTCACTAAATGTCACTCTTTATTCCTGAACAGCTCCGCATGTTTAAATGACAGCTGTGAAACTCGCATCACATGTTCCTTCCCCGAGGTCTTCAGAGGCACCAGATGATACCCGGGGAACCAGCCCCCATGCCTCTCACCAAGGAGCACACGAGTCCGGCCCGGCCGCGGCATCTTCTGTCATCTGGCCCCACTGATGTCCACAGCCCAGACCAGAGACCACAGACCACAGAAATACACGTTGAGAGTACATAGGTTGACCAGGAGACTGACTCATCTTTGTCACACAGCAGGGGACCCTGTGGAGGCATGGGATAGTTGGAATAAGGTAGATGTAATAGAGGTAAAGTGAGCAGTGCCACCAAGAGGCAGGGCATCCCAAGGAGGCTGTCCTCGAGCCAACAGCCTGGGTTTGAATCCCGGCTCTGCTCCTTAGCAGCCGTGTGACTTTGGGCCAATTAACTCAGCTGCAAAATGGAGTATTAGAGGACCAGCTTCAAAGGGATGCTGGGAGGACTGACTTGTTCATAAAGCACAGGTGTGTACACGAGGACGCCTGCGGCCTCCGTTGTCCCTGCACCGTCTGGTAATCTCGATGACACTGCTGAAGCAGACAGCAGAGCCGAGAGACAAGCATCACTGAGTAACTGAATCAGCTTGCTCTGTCTCTGGGCACCGTCACATGTGATGACACTTTTTTAAAATGTCTTCCAGACAGTTTCATTGGATTTTCTGGTGTTGATGCAGTAAAGGCATATGGTAATCAGATGAGAATTTAGAATATGTTTCAAATCAATGAGAAAAGAATTCAATAAATGGGGTTAGGACAACTGGGAAAGATTCTTCCATCCCTACCTCGCTCCTACCCAAATAAATTCCCAATGCATACAAAATATGAATTTCTTTTAAAAATGATGCAAACCCTGGGAAAACTTCAATCTTGCAGAGGAAGGAGAGGGCCAAGAAGCAAAAGGCTGA